>NC_142341.1:39390555-39704861 GCF_054954075.1 Amborella trichopoda
GAGGTAATCTCTATACTCTCTTTTTGTTTCTTGTCATATTTAATTATATTGTTTTTATATTCCCAAGCATAAGAATTGTTGATATTTTCTTTGTTTAAATAAAATTGGTTTAATGACATCAAGGTTTTTAAGATTTTAGATTTATTAGTTTCATTTTCTTTGAAGCAAGAATTGTTTTAATAAAACTACTTGTAATTGATTTTTGCCAAAAGAAAAGAAAAAAAAATAAAAAAAAAAAGTAAAAAAAAAAAAATATGTATTCTCTCGTGAGCATTAGTCTTTCTTTCATATGATAGCAAGGAGCCAATAAAACCTATCTAAATAGTTCTTATTCAAGTTGTTTCCACCCAACCCGCCAATGTCACCTTTAGAGTGCCCGGTGATCTTATATAACAAATCAACAATAAATGTGCCCAATAAGGATCCCATACCAAGTGTGCACCAAAATATTGCAGTGGCCAATGACTTCATCCCTTTAGAGGCTTGGCTATTGAAGAGCTCTAACAATCCCACAAAGGTGAAAGCATCAGAGAACCCTACCACAAAGAATTGAAACCCTAAGCAAAACACAGACTTCCACCATGCCATCGTCAATTGCCACCCTCTCTCCTCTTCGTCTCAATCAAAGCAGCCATGCACATGGATAGTGTGATCAAGACATAGCCCGCCCCAACTCATCGCAAGTGGGTGATCCCGGACTCATGTTTCATGAGCCTTCTGGTAAAGGGTACAAAAAATCGGCTATAAACAACTCAGATTGTCATTTGAAAGATTATAGGGATCACAAATAAATTAGCTTGAGAGATGTGCAGTTTCCCCAGCTTTGTGTTCATGGTGTTGCCTTGCTTTGTGTTCATGGTGTTGCCTTGTTGCACTGTGAATGTTAGCAACAGGGGGATGGGGATGTAACCAATAATTGAGCTTATCACATTGGGAATCATTCTAAGGACAATCTTTGTCTCCTCAACTTGAGCTTTTGAACATAGGTTCCACCCACCCTCCTGGCCAGTGATGATTGAAGCTTTATCCAAGAATTTGATTGCATAAGATTAAAGAAAAAGAAGAAGAAAACAAATCAAAATAATAAAGTGAGCTGTGAAATTTATGAATTGACAGCAGTTTCTAAAGGGAATGTATCTGTTACAGGTTCACACAATATATGTAGACATTTCGACGATTGTTGATTGGGTTTGATTGGCAATGTAACACACAAAATCAAGTAATTAACATTGTTTGTGTCTCAAATGCTAATAATCTTGACCTGTATTATGCAGTAGACACGGTCCGTCAAAACCCCAAAGTGATAGGAACCACTATTCATGGATTTGATGCCTTAGTTTTTCTTTGAGATAGTGTAATAACAACCCATGTATAGAGTAAATGGGATGAGCATCCAATAATAGTAGGACAAAAAGGAGGAAGGCAAAGTGAACCATATAATGATGGCATCAACATGTTAAAAGGGATCACGTACAATCCCATCAATAGTGTTGGTCAGTGTTGTATTAGACCAATGTAGACCAATGATCAAACTTACGTATGGTCTAATACCAATAATTTTGTTAGGCGGTTCGAACTGGTTAAAACCAGTTAATCCAACTATCCAAAACTGATCGAATTTTAATTTTGTCGTTTTTTTTATTTATTTATTTCCACTAAACTAACCAAGGCACCAGTTGACGATCCAAGAGTCCGACCTCCTAGTCTAGTCCGGTCTTGATAACTATAATTTTGTTTGGGATGTAAAAGTGCATCACACTAGACATCTACTTGCTTCAATTGCACTCTTCCCCATTAGTTTTTTTTTTTTTAATATTACTCTCTGTCATCACCATCCAATGCGATGATTGGAATTTATTAACCTTCCAGCATTTTGTTACCATGACCCTATTAAAATCTATTGAGATGACCACCTTAGTAATAACCTGAGGTGGTTATGTCATTTTAGCAAAATTACCTTAGAAAAGTGTTAGCATTGGTTCTTTGTTAAAGCTCAAACAAACGGAAAAAAAGAGCCAGTCAAATAAATAATAGAGTGTATAACTTGTTTGACTCACTTGAAACCACCACACCCACCATATCCTCCATGGTGCAATTCCTCCATATTTTTTCTGGTAAATCAAGCTTCCGATTCTTCAATGATACAACTAGAACCTGTACGTACAATTCATAGTTTCAGTGCGAGAGAGAGAGAGAGAGAGGGGTGTGTTCCTTGCCTGCAAGATTCTTGCAAGAGGACTTCCACTTGGTCGCTGGTGACGATAAAAGGGGAACCCACTAGCCACCACGATCACAACATGAACGCTACTAAGGAACATGCCCCAAATCCATAGTCCCATCCCTTACTATTTTGTATCCAATCAATGAAAACTGCTCCAATCCCAGATCCCAAGGAGATGCTGCAGGTGAGCCAGTTGAAGAAGCTAGACCTTTGCTTCGATTCTTCTATATCATTCTCATCAAATTGATCACCTCCAAATGATGCTACATTAGCCCTTAAACAACCTTCCCCCAATGCGACCGTGTACAATCCTACATAGAGAATGGCTGCTTTCCCCGCATCAGCAGGACTACAATGGATCTGATCATTCCCAATGTCACATTGAGGAGGACGAAGCGATGCAATGTGTGCTTGAATCGCAAGCAACCCAAATCCCTACGTGAAGGAATGTGAATTTCATGCAAGTTTAGCTAGTATCATTCCAAAATTTGAATTAGGAAGCTTCAGCAAAGTCCATAGATTGAATAGGCATCCAAAAGGGAGATGAAGTTAAGCAAGATTCATCCTGATTTCCAAACTAAACACAATTCCCCGAATATTCATAAAAGGAAAAGCCAAGAAAATACAAACTAGACACTCCATGGGGCCGAATATGATTATCATCATGAATCATTCGAGATAGGCATCTGAGAGGAACCCTCCAAACAAAGCAAAGAGAGACGTTGCACCAATGAAGTTTGTAACAGTAGCGGATGACTTTGCTAAATCGAAATGCATGATTTCCTTAAGATAAGTGACTAAGTTTAGTACATTTGCCATGAGAGAATGCTCACTGTTGCCTGTAGGACTGTCCTAAACAAAATAAACATGAGCAACTTATTAATGTTGGCTCTTAGAACTATGCTATTTAATATAAAAGATGGAATATTATATAAGGCTTTTACTTCAATAGAGATACAAATTGAATTCAGTTTATGCTTACAGTGCACAAACCATGTACCCCTGGCTCCTTCATGTTTCTTCTTATCAATGTGGTTTCCCTTCCAATCTAAGAGTCCTGGAGAATTCATGGCTTCCTAAGAGATGCTCCAAAGGAGAGAAGCATCAGTTTAAGTAAATCTCGTGGCTATGAATGAAGCCTGAAGGATGAAACGGTTTCTTTTAGGAGAATCAATAACCCAAATTGGAAATGTCAAGATGAGAGAGTAAAGAGATGCAGAGGATAAGCCTCAAAGTAAATCTCATGGCTATGAACGAAGCCTGAAGAATGAAACGGTTTCTCTTAGGAAAATCAATAACTCAAATTGGAAATGTCAAGATGGGAGGGTAAAGAGATGCAGTGCCAGAGGATATGCCTCACATAAAAGATGCAAAAAAGGCCTGGGATGAGGGAAGGGAGAGAAGGAATGAAATGGCACAGTATGATGATGGCCTGTTGAAATGTGCCTAAATCATATCCCTTGGGCTTTCTTTACAGCTTTTTCTACGAGTTGATATTTTTTATGGGTGCAGTTTGGTACACATGAAATGTTTTCGTACGAGTATTTTCACGGGAAAGAACTCCTCCATAGTATTAAACGTGGGAGTTTTTTTTCACACCAATTGGTCTCAATGTATTTTTGGACCTTAATTGGCATAAGAACTCCCGCACCTATATTTTTTTACCCTAATTGGCATAAGAACTCCCGCACCTAATTAGATGGGGAATTCTTCATGTGAAAATACTTTCACAAAAATATTTTCACGTGTACCAAATGTGCAATAGTGTACATCATGGGTTGCTTTTATTTTGTTTTTAATTTTTGGAGTCGACGAACTTGAAATGTGCGTTTTGCTTAATTGACATATTATATTTTGATCTTTTTGTTGTGTTTTGCTTAATTGACACTTTATCTTGGGATCTTTTTGTTGGGTTGTCTGTTACATATTAGACATAAACACAGAAATGACTATGAACTAAGTCTTGGACGTTTAGGCCTAGTTTGGTTACTTGAAAATCTATTACAAGGAAATATGAGATTTATCATGTTTGAGTACATTTTAATTGTTAAAAAATAGAAATAATTTACACAAGATTTCTTTAAAATACGGTGAAATCTATTATGTACAAAATAGCTAAATCCATTACCCAAAAAAATCCTCTATCTCCAGCCATTCTCCTTCTCTCATATGAGCATCCATTCTTGCGCCATTTTCCCTCTCTCTCTCGTAGGCACATCTATTTCTACTTTCCCTCTAAAGTCCATCTATAAGTGTTTGCACACACATCCATCAATTGAAATAAGATACTTCTTTAGTCTCCTCTAATGACTCAAAATTTTCTACTGCAATTATCAAACCTTCTAGTTTACTAATCAAACTTCTTACCATTTTTTAACTACCATAAAGATTTTGAATTTGGTATCATAAATTTATTATTTATTTGAAATTATATAAAGAGACATTTGAAAGACTTCTATAAAAAATAAATAAAAATAAGGCATATAACAATAAAATCATGTTATTCCAATCATATTATTCCAATGGCTTATGATGTTGAAACCAAAGCCTAATCATGTTAGAAGACATGTGACTCCATGTAAGTGCTAAAAGGCATGCAAAATAAGTAGGAACTGATGTCATTATGACTTTAGAATGGTACAAGTTATTATTAGAAAATCGTTTTGGAATGGTGATGATGTTATTATTAGAAAATCTTTTTGGAATGGTGTGATGATGGCTTTAATTCCGTATTTCAGTAAAATTTTGTGACAAAAAAGAAAGAAATGATAATTTATAGACAAGTGCTGGTAAAATATTTAATACATTTCCCATATTTCTTCATGACATAGCCAAACATGTATTTCCCATATTGTATCTAAATACTATCCAAACAGTAATAATCCATTTACAGATAATGTATTTCGCCAGTAATATATTTCACAGACAATATATTTTTTAGGTATCTAGACGACCTCTTAGGGGGAATTTACGATAAGGGCACAAATAGTATGCTCCCGTGGGGGCATACTGTACACTTATTATGTCGGGTAAAAGAAATACTTGGGAGACTTTTTATCTGAAATTTTGGATCCAGCTAAAAATTATCTAATAATAATTTTTAAGAATTAAATTTGTAGTTCAATACTTGCATCTTATTATCTGAGCATCGAACCGTCCTTGTCCAATATTGGGATATTATATTTTCACGTACATATAAAATCCGATTTGATTTTCTTTCTTTCATATTTTTTTTTTTTTGTCATCACGTTCAAGAGGTTACATTTCAAAAAGAAAAAGAATTCTATAAGGAAAATTGTTTCATGCGAGCTGGACCGCATGATTACATATGCGGTCCAAAAAGTGTAATCCATCTTAAAGATGAATGCAAGTAGGTGTTCGATCTAAAACCAATAGAAACTAACGTTTAAAATGTTTTCTTACTAGAATTATTAGTTTTCGATTTTAAACTTTATTTATTTTTTCATATTCATGATCTCCATGTTAAAGATTACATGTCTTTAAAAATTAAGTCCAAAAATCCATCTCAAAAATAAATTTATTAATAGGCCCGCATTTCAACATATGCGGGCTTGGCCCCATGTTAGAAAAACTATACGATCTAACCAGTAAACACCAAGTTCGATCAGAACCGTCCACTGGCCGGGTCTGATTTAGGGTGGTTTTGATGATCGACCGGTATTTTAAAAACAAACTCAAAAAATGTATATAAAATCTCAAAAATAAGGAATATGATTTGTAATCTATTTTTTACATTATGGTAAAGATTATAAATTTTTTTGGTCATTAGTACTCACTTTTATATTTTTCCATCTTTTTTGAAAAATTTAAAAAGTACCCTTAGGCACGTTTAAAATCAATTTTTTTCATCAATTTTCAGCTTTATTTGAAAGTGTTTTATTTTAATCATTATTTATATGTTTTTCATATTTTAGTAGATTTTTTTGTATCTTTTTTTATTTTTACAACAATATTTTGACTGTACCGGGACTTGCCTGGCTAGAATAGTTGAATCAACTAGTTTACCGATTAGGTCGGTTAAATTGCTTCCAACCTCATATCTGGTTAACTGTTCCGATTCGATTTTGCGAACACTAGCTTGGTCTTATAGAAACCGGGTCCTTCATATAAATCTCTCTGATCTGGGTTTTACTTGAGGGAACGGATGGACAGGAGCTCGAACTGACTTTACATTCGAGAATGAGTATCATTGAGCTAGTTGAATTAGAGGGACTGTGCAATGTTGGACTCCTGTTTAATAGAAGTCCCCGTTTACACGTAATTATTGTTCGCATGCTTCCAAACAAGGTGGATTCCACTAAGGGAAAATGGAATTACTAGGCATGTGATTATGGAAAAATGTGCTTTGAGAAATTAATTGACGCAGTTGAAAATTTACGGATAGAGAGAAAAAATAAGAGAAGAAATCAGCAAGAAGACAGCAAAATGTTCAGATCCGAGTCCTCGACTACTCTCCCACAAGCACCAGATGGAAGAAAAAGATAACCCACAAAAGAGCACACTCTCTTTCTCTCTACACGATCTGCAAAAGATCAAACTTTCTTTCACCTCAAGCTTTACCCCTACATGTCTCCTTCATATTTTCAAACTTTTCTTCCTCCAAATGATTACTTTTTAAAAAACTTACCTTTTATTTTCAAACAATAAGCGACACTCTTATCATATAGGACTAAGCTTACACATCCTTATCATAAAAGACCAAACCCAGACTTTCCTAAAGTAAATCATGTAAAGAAAAAAAAAAGGACTTATCCCACCTAAAAAAAAGTACTTCCTAAAATATAGTATTTATCAAACTAAACAAAAAAGACCATACTAATTATATTTCTAAAAACTTAACCCAAATAAAAAAAAAAAAAAAAACAAACTCATAAAAAAAAAAAAATCCACAAAAATTTGTAAAGAATAAAAAATACTGAATCCATTCTGCATCAATAATAAAGAATATTTTCTGTTCCCATTTCTTATTTGTCTCGCATGAACATATGACTCGTCATCTCTCTTGAAGAGGTCTCTCTCACTATCTTTCACTATCAGCCAAGAGCTCTCTCTCTCACCATTATTGTTGTTATTGTAATGTATTGGTATTAATGTTCGACAACCCAGCCGAGTTGAATCGGAACCGGCCCGTTTACTTCAATCAGCCTGGTTACTCGGAACCAACCATTGGCTGTGGCCGGATAAGTTTTTTAAATGTTTCTATTGTTTTGGAAAAGATTGGGAAGTATTTTGATACAAATACTTATTTTTATATTATTATTATTATTTTATTATTTTTAAAATAACGGGCACAAATTGATTTTTCCAAATCCTTTTTTTTAATCTCATTTGGATGTATTTTGTTTAATTATACTTTAAATATATTTTTTATATTTTTTGAGATTTGTTTTATATTTTTCTTATCGCAGACCGATTATGGATAACTCCGACCAGGCCCATGCCTGGGTGACCCGTTTGTGCAATCGAAAACTGATTGGTATTAACAATTCGGTAAAACATAGCCATGCGACTTTTAGAAAGGGATTTTATACAATGAGACCATTTATTTTTCATACATGGAGGTCACAATTACTTACAACCATCTGATGTGAAATCTGATGGCTTGGATGTGTCACAAAGTTCAAGAAAAACTCATTGGACTTTGAGCTTGATCAATAAAATAGCTGCAGCCACCCAATATTATAGCCCGTGGTCAAGATCAATTGTCACCACCTTGTACCAATGGTAAATGGTCTCATTATATACTTTCCCTTTAGAAAAGTACTCCCATTATAATACACTTTTGATAATATATCATGTAAATTGAATTATTTTTAAAAAATTCCTAGCTATGACATTTAATTCAAAATTTTATTTTTAACTTTCAAAACTACATTGGAACGCTTACCTCGAATTGGGCAAAAAGTCAAAATATTTCCATTTTTCCTATCAAACAAAGAGCTTCGGAGCTCTGTTAATCCTAACTGTAATGAAATATAATGGCAATGCGTGGATCCGATAAAAGTGTATGTTGTTATAGTAGTATTTATAACACCAACGTTTTGCAATCTGGATGGGAATCAATCTGGACCGAATCCAATTTCGGGATGGTACTGGTCAAAGTCTCGTTCTCCTAACACCCCTTTTATATATTTTTTCTTAACTTTTCCTCCTTCATCACCCCTCTCTCCCCTATAGGTTGAAAATTCACTCAAACTTCGGTAGAAAAGAGTTATCTCATAGGAAAATTTTCAAACAAATGGTGATTTTTTTACTTACCTTTTACCTATAGTAACCACCTCAACCTTTTATTAAACACTTGGAATATCCCCTACTCAAGACCAAAACTCTGTTTTTTTTTAACCCAAGCCAAAATCTCCCAATGCCCTTCCCTCCCTTATTCAATCGGCTGGCAATTCCACTCAGTACTCAACAACCTGTGAAAGCTCTCTCATGAAAACTGCCTTTCCCACTCCAAACCCACTCACCATGACCATTGTTTTAGCATCAATGGATATTTCTCTTGAATCCCTGAAAAATGCTCAATCCATGTCCAAAACCATCTTGGATACTTCTTCAGGTAACACACACCAGTCTTCAGCTGCCAAAAATTGCCTTGAATTTCTAATGAAGCTTTAGGTGTTTAGTCTACTACATAATCAAGGTATCTCCATATGTTACCATAATTTACCTCTTTCTCCAAAATTCGGTTTTGAGTTCTTTATACAATGGAGTCATGACTCTACGAAGTGCTGCTATCATCTCCAAACCCTTAGGTGAATCCTTTTAGCAATCTAGTTTGAGAGAAATACTTCTCTTTTCTACCACGACCCTAGAGTCTAAAACCTCAATGAGATGAGAGATCATGAGAGGGTTGAGAGAACCACCATGAGAGAAATATCCAAGATGAGAGAGTAGGTGTGCCCCTTTGGGTCTCTTGAGGTGCCAAAATTATGTACAAGCCTTCTCATGCTTTTCAAAAATCCTTTAAAAGCTTTTTCAAGGCAAAATCTTTCTAAAACACTTCAAAGCTTTCTCTTCAAGCCAAAGCTTGAACTAACACAAGGAAAGTTTCATTAGGCTGGGATGTGTCACCCTAGGTGGTACTTCACGGGCCCCACCCACATGCAATGGTGCGTCTATTAACATATTGGGCCTCCCATGCAATATTAAAATTATTAAAATTAATTATATGATTTTTAAAAATCCCTAAAATCAAATTTGAATATTTAAATCAATCTAAAATCAATATATTTGCTTTTATAAATCCAAATTTGATAAATAAAATATCTAGAGATCTAGAAAACTTCAAATAATAATTCTAAAAATCATGTATCATTAAAACAAACATAATGAAATTCATTAGATGGGAAAATGACTCATATGGTTTAGGAATTAAATAAATAAACAATGGGGCACTCCACCGTCAACTTTGGACTACGATCCACACTTATTGTATCAAACCGACCTAGCGTTTCCCATTATCCATAGTCCATGCAGGGGTTCATTAGTGGGTCACCAAAGTCTAGCCATATGAGCTAAGAGGTCGTAATTCCAATTTGTGGATTTCAGGTTTTTCCCTAAAGACGTATCAAGGTCACATAGACTTGATGCAACTATAGATCATATGATGCGTAGGGGTATCTCTCACACATGCATAAGCTTCACCCTAAAAGGTGGTTCGCTTTCCCGAAACGGCTTTCATTATGTATGCCGTGTAATGGCTCGCGGATGAAGCTTTGGCCCCCGTTTATGAAGGCCACCATCACACACTAAGGTCACACTGTCCCTCGGCTCACTCATCCAGGCATACTCCGACCTCATCAAGGGATAACCTATTAGAACCCTTATCAGATAGTTTTCTATGCCCATATAATATAGGTTTATTCCAACCGACTGGTTAAGCTCAGTATGGTATCAACAAACATCGTTTGCTTAGCATGGTTCACGAGGGACCACACTCTCACTGAGTTCATGTTCCACTATATCACTTCATTTTACAAATACTCATAAAGCTTTTAATGGTCACACTCTCTGAACATCTCCTGCTTGGCCTTTGGAGCCCTTGCATTCTCTCTTCCTCACTTTCTCTCATCCCCATCGCTCTCTCCCAATTACAATCTATCTCTCAAGTATTTTTCATTTATTCACTCTCAATACATTAATCATGGCTTTCGTCATCAACCTTTTTACAAAATGACTTATAGAAGCAGCTCAAAGGAGTTCTTCAAACAAGCAGCTCTCATCTATAGCCATACAACCAACACCACACATCTGGTTCTATGGGTGAACAACATTATAGTCTGTTGCTCCATCTGGCCTGTCAAATATTAGCAGGTGCTTCCACTAGAATATTTAGTTTATCTTGATCTTTCTCAATCTCACATCATTCCTCAGATGACAAAAGCATGATTTTATATGTCTAGAGTTCTTATGGAATCGTGGCTCCATTGACATACATATCAACGTCGTGTTGTCATATAAAATCATTACTGTCTCACAACGTATAAGGTGAAAATCAAGTTGATTAAGAGATTTCTTAATCCATACAACCTCATTGGCAACCAAATAGTATGCCACATATTCTGCCTTCATGGTAGATAATTCTACTAAATCCTGTTTCTTTGATTTCCAAGAAATTATACCCTCTCCAAGTATAAACATATATCCAGATGTAGACTTCGCATCATTTGAATTCGTCAGATAGCTTGCATCTATATATCTTAATTTCCAAGCAGCTAAAAGAAATGTGGGATTGTAGCAGCTCCCACTCAATTATTACATGTATGACATATACATTCTCAATATTCTTATGTAATAAGTAATTCAATACTCGTTCATTTCACAATATGCAAAACTTTCATGAACTACAAAGGTTCAACCATACTAGTCATCTTAGTAGTAAATCCATACAAACCAAGTTATCTAATCAACACAACATGTGTCAAGGAAGCTTAGCAAAATGACCTTCCTACAACATTCCCTATGGTTCAAGGTCTCAGGTAATCGAGGATTTTAAATAACTAGAAACATGGGTCAATGCATATTGGTAATTAAAAACCAGTGCATGACAATTTTTCACCCATTTTTATAACTACCTTCAAGACACAATGCTTTTCTCTTTAATAAAAAAAAAAAACTATTGACTTGGTGTGTGTGTGTGTGTGTGTGTGTGTGTGTGTATATATATATATATATATATGCATTCACAAGCAATATTTAGATAATAGTATTGCGGTTTATAATAATTTTCATAAAGACCTAGTAGATCTTGCAAGACTATGTGGTTTTCTCAAAACCATATTCATCGAATTAAGTTTTTATCAAATCATCCAATTTAATTTTAAAATACATGCTTAGTTTTTATAAATCATTTTATCGCATTCACCTTTAATTTCCTACCAAATCAAGTTCATGGCCACAAAAACAAATCATATATATCATCTTATAATTTTATCTAAAATAAAGCATTACTAAAGGATGATTATTAAAGCCTTGATAATGTATTTCCTTTTTGAGAAATATGGAGAATTTATCAAGAAATCATCATCACAAATTATAGACATTATTGGGAGGATGGTCACTAAGATCGAGTTTCATCAGAACACTCAATTCATGCTTACATATTTGAATGAATCATATCTATCTCTCATATTTCATCCTTAGGGCTCAAAGCCCTTAATCAAATCACATCTCCATGTGTATTACTACCTTAAGTAGTTCATACTCTAGCATAATGAGACACTAAAATACTTGATATTCATAAATCGGCTCTTTCAAATTTGTTAGCACTCATCACTTAATGTCTATACACTCCATACATATTCATAAAATAATTAGCCAAAATATAATCAAAGCATATCAAACGTAAAATTAAAAAGTTATTGAATCATCTTTCCGTATATGACCTTACTATATAATGTGAGATAGATTTCATACCTCAAAACTATGTAATGTGGTACTTGGGCTTTCTTAATTCATTGCTTTTGCTTGTTTAACAAGCTTTTGTGATCTTGGAAGAGCACACAACTGATGGATAATATATTGGTCATTGGTTTCACATGTCACGAAGTGTCCATCTCTTCGGCACTTGGATTCTCCCTATCTCACATCGTGAAGAAATTCTCTTCTTCATTCAATCATTTCAAATATCACAAATTTGATTCTCCCACTGATCTTTAGCATTTTTTTGCTACCACCAAGTCTCTCTATGTATCCCTTCATCTTGAAGAAACCAAATATTTTTATAGGTATTGTGTTTATTCTGCTTTATAATGTTCGTAGATCGAAAACTCTTCATATAGAGTGTCATATATAGCTAACTTTGTATTACATCTCTCTAAAGTTTACTATAATAAACCATATTCATCGCACACTATAAATTTTTTTAAAATGGGCCCTAAAAAGGTTTCTATAATTAGGAATCCAAAGATGTGTCTTATCATGACAACTCTTTTAATTTACTGCATAATAGAACGTGAGAATCCCATGATAAAAATATGTTATCTCTCAACTCATAAAGAGTTTATCTCCGAATCCTTTAAAGTATTGAAATAGACTCAAAAACATCAAATAGTGATCAGTTCCATCCCTAAATCATACCATTTAGTGAGTCATCATTTTAGTAACATTTACATCATAATACAATTTTTTCAGTAGAAAATCAGGTTGAGCATCTCTCAATAAAAAATTTGTTTATCTCAATCCTCAAAGAATTTTTTCATAAAATATTTTGTGTTGAAAAGTAGAATCAAAATAAATCATAACTTCATAATGTGAATCCCTAATAATACATTTCTTTAGAGAAATAAATAAGTGATATTCATATTATAAAATAAATCATACTGCAGAATTCTAGGTTGAATACTATCTAATAAAATTATCTTTTGTCTCTACCCTCATGTAGTTTCCCTTTCAAACAAATTTTGTTTTAAAGTAGATACATAATAGTAACACAGATGTTTCCACAAGCATCATATCCCTCTGTTAAGTAGGCTTGATAAATATAGATATTCATGTCTCAATGAACACCATACCAAATTGCAGAAAATTTAAGATGACTTCCCTTCAATCCAAAATTTTTATTCCTCGCTTCCCGTAGATATTTCTCTCTCAAATAAATTTTATTAGAAAATATACTCAAATGCAAGTTTAAAAACTTAGCGTGGACCATAAAACATTTTGTTAAGAAAGGAAATAAAATCATGACTTCTAAGTTATGTAAATAGTTTTTGTTGCAGAAAATAGCACTTGCTCACCATTCAATAAATAAATCATATCTTTCAAACCACAAGGAATTCTTGATGAAACTATTTTTGTTTAAATTTAGACTCAATTTTATGATTTATAGTAAAAGTTTAGCTAGAAATAAAGTCATATGATATGTAAGAAAAATTACGAAACTCAAAGGACAGTTCTTAGATTTTGGAAGGTCAGAACTGACACCTTTCATTGATGAGGCCATAACTCTCAATTCCCTAAGGATCTCCTACTAAAGTTTTGTAGATAGATCCTACTCGCAAAGATACATAATATCAATGAAGTATGCAATAGAAAAATGCATCATTATCTTCTTTATATCACTCCTCCAAAATAGCCCAGAATACTCATTCTGCATAGTACTTTTTTTTCGTTGTTTAAATATTCCAATAATTCTTAACCATGGGTGTATTATGTGATCACAAAAGTCATTAACTTTCTTATATCTCATTTTTAAGTTTGATCTAGACTCAATAAAGAGAAAGACAACTAATGACATTAAGTATCAATAGCTCTAATACCAATGAAAGAAAGACTAATGCAACCCTCTTAAAACATCTTAGAAATGGATTTTTAATCTAAAATTTTAGGGATTCATGATCTAGGTTAAGATGATTATTAACATGAAAAATAAAATAAATTTTTTGATATCTAAAATGTGATTTTTTTTAGAAAAAAATTAAAACCATGTGAATTTTTTTACAACGTCCATCTTAAAGATGGATGTTAGTGAGTCAGCAGGGTCTTGCACCCGCTGACTCATGAAGGACTTTTCCAAGTAGAAATCAATAAAGTATATTTTTGTCGACCAAATATTCAAAATGTTCTTATCTAATAAAATTCTGAAATATGACTAGATAATCAAACTGGCCAAAAAAATGAATAGCAGAATAATACATAATTCAAATAAATGAAAAGCCAACAATGCTCTTATTCAATTTTTTTAAATCTGAATATTAAAATTTTATTTTGTCAAACAGACCCTTAAGGAAGATGATTAGGTTAGAAGGTGCAGTGCTAGAGCATGGTTGGGACCAAATATAATAAGGAGAGAATGATGAGGACTTGAGACTTTTCTGCCTGGCACTTGGAAACGTGTTGTATTTATGCCTAATGCAACTTGGTCCTCAAGATAATGGGTTTTTAAAGTTTGGTAGATTATTTATTCGCCACATAAAAAGAGACGACTTTCGTCTTGAAATCTTATGATTAATCTAAATAAATATTAATAAGAGCATCTTAGGGTTGAGCAATTTACATCGTATCTAGTACATTTCGTATTAGAAGGGGTGTCACTTACGGTAAAAAGCTTGGGTAGCTAGCGCAAAAGCGTCATTTTGAGTTATGAGAGCAGCCAGTTTGTGCATAAGTCAAAGGCCAGCCCACTCCTCCTCTGACCTTGCTTAGGCGAAACTAGCACCGGGTTACGACCCTTCTATAGTTCATTTCGTGTTAGATATTAAAAATGAGCACATAAGCATGCTCCTGAAATTTTATAATTTTAATGTTTTCAAAGTAGGTATGCCATTCCCAAAGGTTCATGAAGGCTCACAAAGGTTCACTATGAAATAACATACAGTGCTAGAAGAATATGAAATGTTCATGGAGATGTTATTTCATAATAATCAAGGGTATTTTAGTTATTTTATTTTATTGAAAAAAAAATTTGTAAATATTTTTTGTTAGTGCAAGTTTAATAGAGGAATGGACGTCCAAAATTTGATGTCAAAATAGTTTATAGAAAAAAAATTAAAAATAAAATAGTGTAGAGATGTGACATTGTGATTGGGACAATCTTAACCCTCCATTCAGAATGGATGGTTGGATAAAGGGGAGGATATACCTTTTATGCTGTAAGGGAAGCATAGAAAGCTTGCCCCTCATATAATCAACTACCATAATTATAAAGCTGCAAAAAGTTTTCGTGCCCCTTAGGGAGCATATGTCAATTTACTACCTAGGGTATAACTCATCTAATAGTATTTTTAGGACCAAAATTTTTGGGGATGTGATCTTTTCTACCTTGCAACCAATATAAGGGATTGTATTCTATAAGACCATTTATCTTTCCTACAAGGATGTCACAATCACTGATAGCCATTAAATGTCAAATTAGATAGCTTGAGGTGTTTCATGAAGATCGAGAATTTTTATTTTTTTTATTTTTTTTTACTTTTTTAACTTTTAGTCGAGTCAATGACATGCTCACAACCACCTAATTTAAAATCCTAAGGACAATAATGATTGTGACCTCCTTGTGCTAAAAATAAATTGTCTCTTTGCATACTTTTCGATAAAATAAAATTCAGATCACATATTGTACGTGCATGAAAGAGAAAACCATCACAAGATTGAACATCCATTTTTTGACAATGCGAGGAATGTTTGGGAACTCATAATCCAATTTTCTTTTGAAAATAATCATACGTCACCTGTGTCAAATGGTGTCTGTAAAAGAAATCGACAAGCAAGTTCTTTTTCAATCATTTTATGACATATTTGGGTGTAGATCACCGCACCCATTGTTTGGGTTCTTGTTAATCATTAGATGGTTTTAGTTTAATATAAGAAGTCATAGAATTACCTTTATTTGTATCATATGCTGCTTTGGGTTTCATCATAAATATCATAGGGTAGGTGCTAAACTATGGATATTTACAAATTAAAATATCTTATTGGTTCTTGAGTGTCCAATTCGCTTTTCTTCTTATTTTCCTTCTTTCTTTTTTTTCTTTTGATTGCAAGGATAAATTCAGGCATGTATTAATTAGTATGGAAGTAGTCTCACAACCATTAGCATTATTTGACTTGATGACAATACTCCATTAAGGGAGTGGTAAAAGAAATAAAAATGGAAATTGCATAAATTCATGTGCTCTTATTGAATCCTAAATTGCCATATTCAAAGAAGACTGAGAATATTTGAGAAGAAGAGTAAAAAGAACATTAGAAAAAAAACATAATGCAAAGCATCATACCAACTTAAACCCTGGTATAAAATTGTCTAGATGAGTATTGCAAAGCCCACCAAAGATAATTGATAAAGCTAATGAAGCCTATCAGAGCAAGGAGCCAATAAAACCTATCTAAATGATTCTTGTTTAAGTTGTTACCCCCTAACCACCCCTCACCTTGGGAATGCCTAGTGAACTGATTGACCAAATGAACAAGAAATGAACCCAACAAAGATCCCAAACCAAGAATGCACCAGAAGATTGCAGTGCCTAATGACTTCATCCCCTTGGAGACTTCACTGTTGAAGAACTCCAACAGCCCCACAAAGCTAGTTGCATCAAAAATCCCCAATACAAAGAATTGGAACCCTAGCCACAACACAGACATGGGGATCCCAGTAGTGGCCTCCACCATACCATGCTCAATGGCCACTTGCTTCCTCTTCTTCTCAATCATCGCAGCCAGACACATTGAAATTGTAGTTGTGAAGTAGCCCAACCCAACGCGTTTCAAGCTTGTGATGCCAGACCCATCTTTTATGAGCCTTCGGCCAAAAGGCATAATGAAACGGTCGTAAAGAAATAAGATTAACATTTGAAAGGTTATAGGGATAAAGAAGAGGGATGCTGGAGAGATATGTATCCTCCCTACCTTCTTGTTCATTGTGTTTCCTTGTTGAACTGTTAGTGTTAGCAACAGAGTGACAGGAACATAGCAGATTATCGAGCTTAAAGCGATGGGGACCAGTCGAAAGATGATCTTTGTCTCCTCAACTTGAGTTACCGAGCACGGGCTCAACTTGCCCTTCTTGCTAGTTAAAATTGAGGCTTTATCCAAAAATCTAATAGTATGTGATCCAAGAAAGAGTCATGAGATAAAAATAGCCAAAGGAGATAAAAATAACCAGACATATACATCTTTCACAATTTTCTATTTTTAAAGATAGTGCATGTGGTGTCATTCGTAGGGCCCACACAATTGATTGGGTATGGGTAAAGTGGCATCATCCATCGTGCATGATCAATTATGTTAGTAGAACAAAATATATTGACACCATAAATAGTGCAGTGATGTATGCAGCTGAGGCATCCTAACAAACTGAGAGATTTGAACCTTATTCCTAATTAACCCGATCAATTCGATGAGTCACCCGCTATCTATTTTCATTGTTCAATTGTTTGTGTGTGACAACATGAAAAAACCGAAGGCTCTGCCCTACCTCTCGATCTATCTATCTAAGGGATGGAAGGGCAGAGGGAGGTTCTCTTTGGTGTCCCTTCCCGTCCAGAATTGGGGCCTCACAATCAACAATCCCTAGTCAATATAAGAGAGAGAGAGGACGGGGGAGAGAGAAACACCTTCTCTTTTATCGATATGAGAAATCTCAAAAACCAGAAGGAAAGAAGAAAGAGTAAAATGAAAACGATCCCTGAAATTGTTTTTTGTATCACAATGACTATAGGTTTGTCCATTTGACCCCAAATTTGTAGATGGCCTTATCATCAGCAGATTAACTTGATTTTGATTCTTAAAAGCCTTGATATTAGTGTTCAGAAAATACATAGACTATATTCATAACTAGAGATGTACTTGTTTTCACTTATTTTATGGTGCAAGGAATATTTTTCTTTTTGAGATTGATTATTATTAGGATGAAGAGACTGCTGTATGTAAAATTAAGGATCATCCTTAACATGTTTTAGAGGTGTGGTTTTATTACAATGACGTCATTGCATGAAACCACTCCCCCACTCGCCACCCCACTCGTTTCCTTTTTTTTTTTGGTTTATAAAACTTGTAAATTATAGAACATATTATTAGTAGGTCATGCTTCCATGGGAGAAAACTGTAAACATGCTTTGTCGAGCAAAACATCTATTTAGGAGCCGTGTTTGGAAAATCACAAAGCTATCTCAGAATCTCCTAAGTTAGCTCAGAGCCAAGGGGTTCCTAGTTTAGATGCTCCTGATATGGGAATTTCCCAGTTTGTACAAATCCAGGTTCTAGTGAACTACCTGTTCACTATAAGGGCTTGGCATTTACCTAGTTCTGAGAGATTCTATTTGTTTATGAGTTTTTCCTTTTTCTCAACATTTGGTCCAATTCACTCAGAATTTGCAAGGTGATTTGGATAAGTGAATGCTCGAGTCTACATTCGATTCTTGTTTCCTAACACTCCTTTGGTCTTGTTTAATCAAAGATCTTTGGAAACATTTGATCATTGGAAACACCATACAATCACCATATAAATAATTTTTAAAAAAAGCAGAAAATAAAAAAAGAAAGAACTAAAAGGCTTAAACACTTATTCCTAATAATTCAAAAACTCAACGCCTCTATTCAATCCTGAGACATGATTTTTCTCAAGCATTTCTATGGTGCATAATCTTTTTTATTGTTTTAGGTTGGTGGCCAGGATGATGAGTGAGTTACACAAAATTTTGGGTCCAAAAAATTTACTCCTAAGTAGGTTTTCCCCAGGGAAGCAAGTGGTCAGTGGTCAATTTGCTCCCCCATGAGCATGTAAATCTTTTGGAGATATTGTGGGGTATTGACATTACCTACATCCCAAATGGAAGAACATTGAGAAAGAGAAGAAGAAATCTAATTTGTTGATTTCACATCTAATTCTTTAATAAAAAGTACAATATACGAGTTCACAGGAATTCAAAACAATTAATATCAAATTTAACTTGTGAGTATGATAACATTGTTTACTTTAAGGTATGGGATTGTCTATAAAGAGACCATTTATCTTTTGTATAAAGAGCTCATAATTATTTCCACCTATTAAATGTCAAATTGGATGGGTTGAATTACGAAGTTCGAGATTTTTTTTTAGAACTTTGTATCTATTCAATGACACTTTTAAAATAATCATTTTGAAGATATTCCAGCTTAGGATCAACCTTTTTCTTAATTACATATTATTTTTATTGTGTAAGGTTGATGCCTTATATAATTCCTCTTTGTTTTTGGGGGCATAGTTATAGAACTTTAGAAGTGATATTTTAAAGGAAAACGTTTATATAAGTGTGGAGCTCCAAACGATCAAATTAGGGTGCACCTCATAAATTTGATTAGAAGAGGTTGTTTTGATGTCTAAATATCCTCAATTGATCATCTCGACCTCAAGATGTATGGATATGAGAAAAAAATGGATTTTAAATTTTGGAAATAATGCATCTTGTTATGCAGTTTTGAGCCGTCCATTTTCAAGATTTTCATTGATGTGCCCAGTCTACACTATTTTTGAAGTTTTAAATTTTATAATTAGATATGAAAATACATTTTAAGGATATCACAAAGATTTCCAATATTGAAACACATTTCGCAATAGTATTTGAAGGTGCACTTTACTTTGATTGCTTAGAGCCTCGATTTTATACAAACGGCACCCTATTTAATGAGGAAAAAGTTTATATAAAGCATCAACTTTATATTATAGAAGTATAGCACACCTCAAAAGCCCATAGAAAATATTGTCTTGAGTCTAGAAAACCCTCTACTTGATCATCGTGAGGTCTTTCAAGGCTTAAAGGTTGTAATATTTATTTAAACGGTCAGTTTTCAACTTTTTAAGTATTTATGAATATGCTTGACCTATACTAATTTTAAAACTATAGATTTTATAATTAAAGGTCAAATTAGATTTTAGGCCATCATAACGATTTCGTTCATGAATGTTACATCTTTAGACAGGATTTGAAAGCGTTCCTTACCTTGATTATTTAAAGCGGAAATTTTATAAAAGCCACACCTTTTGAATAAACCACATACACATGTTAATGCCGCACAGTCAAAAAGCAGGTTATCCACCTTCCGATCATTAGACAGATGGTGGAGATGACCATCATGTTGTATGATAGTTCAACTCTACCATCCATGCCGAGAACTAACGGTGGATGAAAGCATAGTTTGACTCCTTTGTTCTCATCTTCAACAAGCATTGGGAATTGCGATAGAAAAAAAACTTAAAAGGCTGTGGTTTCTATGAGGTTGCAACCTTAAACCATCCAATGAAGGCGTACTTTTAAATTTTATCATAACATATACCTTGGTATAAAAGTTTTTTAAGATTATACGAAAATTTATTTCCATATCTAACTATAAAATTTTAAACTTAAAAAAAAGAGATTTATAAACATATGAAAAGCTTGAAAATGCACGGTCTAGATAATGTGTTGCAAGATGCACCACTTTTGGTACTTAAAATCTTTTTTTTTTTCGCATATTCATAAATCTTGATATCGAAATGATCAATTAGATAGTTTTTCAACATTAAAACAATCTTTTTTGATGGATTTTTGAGACGCATATGTAATTCTACGTTTTAAGTTTGCAACCTTGTATAAACCTTTTCCAAACTTAAATAAATATAGCCATGGTCCATAAAAAAAATAAAATATTTGGCAATTTGTCTGACTTACTTGAAATCATTGGTGTTAGTCAGACCTTCCATATCCACCGTATCCTCCACAATCTTTCCATGATTTAATTCCTCAGCATTTGCAGGTAGATCAAGCTTCCTATTCTTTATGGCTACAACTATTACCTAAATTAAAAAACGTATTTAATTATAAGAGAGAGAGAGTGGAAGAGTGTGTAACACGTGATAAATTAGCCAGTTCAACCAGCTTAATTGGACATATCCTGACTGGTTCAAAAAATGTTAAAAAATTAAAAAAAAATACCAAAAATTTTAAAAAAAATGAAAAGTATATTTAAAGCCTAACTTACAAGGGACATCCAAATAAAGGTGAAAATTAGTGAAAAATGGATTTTCAAAAATACATTTGTGCCAGGGGTATTTTAAAAAAAATTAAAAAAAGATGGAAAACTGTAAAAAATAAGTATTCATGGTCGAAACACTTTCCAATCTTTCCCAAGATGATAAAAAATTATTCAAAGGTACTTTACAAATAAATCTCTTATTTTTTGGGGTTTTATATATTTTTTATTTTTTTTAAAATACCCAGGTTCTGGTTTGATCAGCCGATTCCAAGTTGGACGGGCTGAGTTTGAAACGAAAGGTTCCAATAGAAAAAGGGTATGTGTTTGTGTGTGTCACACATGTGTCCTTGTGAATGTGTTAGAGAGAAGATAGAGGACCGTGTGTGTTTCTTGAGAGAACGATACATTGTCGCACTTGGGTTCCTTTCAGAAAAGATGTATGTCACACATGTACATGCGCGTGCACGCACACACACAGACGCAGACAGAGAGAGGTGGTCCTTGCCTGCATGATTCTTGACAGAGGACTACCACTCGGGCGTTGGTGGCGATACAAGGGGAACCCACTCGCGGCCACGATCCAGCCTACTAAAATAAATAAGGAACATGTAGCAAATCCATAGGCCCAACCTTCACTACTTTGTAGCCAAATTATCAGAACCAAACCAATCGCACCACCCAGTGAAATGCTGAAAGTGTACCAGTTGAAGAAGCTAGACCTTTGCTTAGATTCTTCAATATCATTCTCATCAAATTGATCACCTCCAAATGGAGGGATATTAGCCCTTAAACAACCTTCACCAAGGGCCAGTGTGTATAGTGCAATATAAAGCATTGCAGCTTTCCCCCCTTCAGCAGGACTGCAATTGCTTTCATCATTTGCAGTGTCACACGGAGGTGGACGAAGCAATCCGAAATGTGCCTGAGCTGCAAGCATCCCATATCCCTATGATTACCATGAACAACTAATCAATCTTCAAATCCTCCAAAACCATAGAATATAAATTGATGTTTGTTACTGTCTTATAGCCCATCTCAAACTGTTAGAGACACCAATATGAAAGAGTCTTGTTTAACATAAGAATTTTCAACATAATACCTATGCTCTGGTATATTAAATTGGGATTTAATTGCTGATATGAATTTTCTATTCAATATTATCCTATAAATGAATCAGAACCTAAAAGCTATTGAAGTAGGAATTGGTATGTCAGATATAAACTGGTATTCTTTCATGTTCAATAGTTTTGCAGATTCTTTATGTTTCATACCTATCCAGAATTTAGCGAATTGAGCACATTTTCCTGGTAACAAATAAAATGACCAGTAATTTTTCAAGAAAACTGGTTCTCATTGGTGGTATCATCCTTATTTACTCTGTTTCTGCAAACGAAGATTTTTTCATAATATCCAAATTTTAAGGTTAAAAGGACTTGATGTGCATAACTTGATTTAATTAAATTCTCTAGGGGATATAGCGAGAAAATAACAAAATTCAAAATAATAACATACTAGAAACTGCATTGGACCGAAGATGAGTATCATCTTGAATCTCTTGATGTATGAATCTGAGAGGAACCCCTCGAACAAAGCAAAGAGTGAAGTTGCACCAATGAAGTTCGTCATGGTAGTAGAGGCCTTTGCAAGATCGAAATGCATGGTTTCGTGCAGCTAAGTAACTGTGTTCATTATCATCGGTAGCATCGCAATATTCACTGACAGCACTAAGACTGCAATGAAACAAAACCAATTAAGCAACTACATTAACAGTGATTCTTAGAATTATGATTTGCAATGTACAAATACAGGTGCTTTTGGCTTTTGCTTGGCTCAACAGATAAGAAATTGAGTTGGGGACATCTTACTGTGCAATAGGCATGTGGCCCTATGTCCTCCATGTTTTTGCTTGTTGATGGGATTCTCCTTCCAATCTATGAAGCTGTTTTGATTCATGTCTGAAAATAAAGATTAAAGGAAGCAAATGATCAGGCTAAGAGGATCTGATGGCTTTAATGAAGCCTTAACAATGCGAGGCGATAGTTGGAATGCACTTTTCAAGCACTTGTACTCATTTGTCGACCCTACATTGCCACAGATAGACGAGGGTATGCGAGGCAATAGTTGGAATGCACTTTTCAAGCACTTGTACTCATTTGTCGACCCTACATTACCACAGATAGACGAGGGTACATGCTAGGTAGACAGCAGTGTAAAACTTTGCCAAATCTTCTCGTGAATCTTGAACTCAAAATTCTAAATCCCAAAAGAACTCTTAGATCAGATTTTATTTGAGGGAGCACAGAATCTTTTGATGGAGAAAAAAAAAAAAGGTTTTATGATTTAATAAGAAGAAAACGATGAGGGTCAAGGGACTTTTCTATGCCTTGACAGATGGAAATGTGCTGTATTTATGGCCTTATGTATGCAGGTTGGTCCTAGGTATAATGGGTTCCTCAATTAGAGTAATTATTTAAAATGAAACAATTATGACTTTCTTCCTAAGATCTCATATTTAATCTAAAGGAGAAAATTTAAATCAAGAAGGTCATCTTATGGTTGAGCTACTTACATCATAATAATACCACTGTTCTTGGAGTCAAATTAGTTAAATATTTTGGAAAATTTGTTGTCCGGAGTTAATTGAGGCCAAAATATTTCATACCCTTAACACTAAAAAAAAAAAAAAAAATTCATTCCTAGGGGTGCATTCTGCCCATTTACTCCCTTGGTAAAACTCAATGTAAGAGTAACATTTGGAGATGTATCCTTTTCGACTTATAGAACGACCTGAATAAAACAAATTTCTAAATAGCACTTCATTTGAAAAAAAAAAAAAATCTCAAAATTGAATGGAGACTGTCGAATTTCTTGACATTGAGATCTAAGTCTTTGAAAACTTAAAATTTTAAAAACTTATCTAGATCTATTGATTTTAAGGTGTATCCCAAATTTTCAGATTGAAAAATCCTCCAAAGTAGGTCATCTAGCCGAGGGAGTAGCCGTATAGTATGCTCCCAAGGGAGCACAAGCGTTATATATTAAAAATTAGCGCGTCTAGCATGCTGGGAGCATACTCCACATTTACATACTCTAGAAAAAAGAGTTACTTGGGCGTTTTCTTTTTTGTTCTCCTAAATCTTGTGGGATCTGCCTAAGAACCACTCGATGGTTATTAGAAAAAGAAAAAAGAAAAACTAGAGATTGAGTTTTTCAACGCTTAGATCTTGCCCTCCAAAAATTGGGCGGCCCCTATTTAATTTTGAGATGGTTTATCATTCTTGAATCACATAATGTTTTCCTTTTTCGAGGTTAGTTTGTGTGCTTAGAAGTTAGCCTCTCAAAAACTTGGTGTCGTAAATATACTCCTAGCTTAGTTTTACTAGACGGAGTAAATGGACAGGGTGGTCCTACACTGGAGCAATACATCTTGCTATAGATACCCCTAACTTGGATTTTCTGGGCAACGTCTCCCCAACCAATCGTTTTGTCGCAACTTTTACCCCAAAACAAATTTTTCTAGTAAATATCCCCAAGTCAAAAAGTCATCTTTTTTTTTACAAAATTACCCTTGTCCGTACATGATGACATCACATCTCCGTAAGACGCTCAATGACTAGAAAGAATATCAGACGGAGTCCACAATATGCAGGACCGAGGGCACATTGTCACACAATAATTGCCGGACCGAATGAAGACCTTACCGAACCATGCTTTTGGGCTTATTGCCAAATCACATGGGCCTATTGCAGGACCGCTCTTTGGTAGTGCTAGACAGTATGGGCCCGGACTGCTCTTTGGCAGTGCCGAACCGATTTGGGAGAGTGCCGGACCGTTTGTTTACATTGTTGGACAGCCTTTTTGTATGTTTTATGGGAAAAGTTAAGTCGTGGGTGTTAGAAGAGAGAGAG
Source organism: Amborella trichopoda (assembly GCF_054954075.1). Lineage (NCBI taxonomy): Eukaryota > Viridiplantae > Streptophyta > Magnoliopsida > Amborellales > Amborellaceae > Amborella > Amborella trichopoda. The sequence continues at coordinate 39,415,633 of NC_142341.1, forward strand.
AGAGGGCATTTTGATACTAAAAGCTACAAATTTTTGAGAGGGGGATTATTTGCTAGAAAAGTTTTGATAAAAAAAATTGGTTGGGAGAGGTGATAAAAAGAGTTAAGGAGGGCTTTTGTAATTTTTCCTACTATAAATTTTTGAGTGGGGGATTATTTGCTAGAAAAGTTTTGATAAAAAAAATTGGTTGGGAGAGGTGATAAAAAGAGTTAAGGAGGGCTTTTGTAATTTTTCCTTAAAATTACTATATCTAAGACAATTTTTTACTTTGATTTTCTTTTGGAATAGAGTGTGGTTTCCATAAGGTTGCAACCTTAAACAATCCATTTAAGACATGCCTTCAAATTTTATCATAACATATAATTTTGATGTAAAATATTCTTAAGATTATCTCAAAATCTATTTTCAAATCTAATTATAAAATTTTAAAATCCAAAAATGATTAAAATCAAGTAGATGAAACTCTTGAAAATGGACGGTCTAGATAATATGTTGTAAGATGCACCATTTCTGGGAGTCAAAATCCTTTTTTTTTCATGGTCATACATCTCGATGTCGAGATGATCAATTAGAGGGTTTTTAAACATTAAGACAACCTTTAGTGATGGATTTTTTAGGTGCATCTATAGTTCTATATTTTAAGGTTGCAACCTTAAATAAACTTTTCCCTTTGGAAGGATTATCGTAGTGAAAATAGAAAAGATTATATGAACAATAGGAAAATGGCAAACATTAAGGTCACAGTACGGAAATTTCTTTAAATATGACCAAAATTAACTCCATAACATGCATCTTTTAAGGAAAAGGTTTACATAAGGTATCAACCTTATATTATACGAGTAAGGTGCACCTAAAATCCCACAAGGAAAGGTTGTTTCGGTGCTGGAAAACCCTCAAATCAATCATCCTGGAGATTTATAGACATGCAAAAGGGGGATTTCTAGTCCTAACAATAGTTCATCTTCTAACACATTATCTGGACCGTCCATTTTTAAGATTTTTAAGTTTTTATATATTTGTTTGATCGTCACCATTTTTGAAACTTTAAATTTCATAATTGGATGCAACAATATGATTTCATATCATCACAAAGCTGCGCAGCACCAAAACTGCATTTCAGCATATTTTTAAGGTGCACCTTACTTCAATAGTATAAGCTTCACACCTCATACAAACCTCACCCATCTTTTAATCACCTACCCTATAAGAAATTCAAGATTTGCAAACATGTGAAACATGTGGATAGGAACTTGGCTTGGGTTCCCTATAAGCAAGCATCTTTGCTAAAAGGAAAGGATACCTAACGAATAGATCCCCAAATACAGTTGTGAAAAGCATATTAATTTGATTATGTTTATTATGTGCGACATTCACGAAGGCCCACATCATAGACTATCCTATTGGAAGGTGATTATATGTAAAAGAGCAATTATTCTTTTATGTACTTCTGGAATTAGGAGGATATAAACAATTGCCACTCAGGCCAGTCCATATCACTATGAAATGAAATACAACTCAAGAAGAATATAAAACGGCTTTATTTATTTCGCGAGTCTTACATCAATATATCAACTTGTTTACATGCGAAATCCTGGGCAAAACAGGCTACCTAAAGTCCATCTGGTCATGATTAATGTGCAAACTTGTTAAATCACAGTGTCGGTGGAGAGAGGGTCCCATAAAATTCGAATTTGTGGGGAATCTACCTCAAAGGGACTTCTTCAAATCTGGATAAAACCAAGAAATTGATGAAAATGTGGCCTATCAAGCCATTTTCTCCCATAAATTTTTTTTTTTTCAATAATGGTACAAAAGCTATATTGAAGTATATGTGAAATCCCATGTGGTTAACATGAAGCAATGTCATATACTTGAGTCCATTTTTTAGCTTTAATAAGATTTACACTGGAGGGAAAACCCAGTGTTATAAATATCTTTTATCAAATTATAAAAATGCTTGGATGACATCCTATTATGTGAGTCATTAGTGGACTAATGACAGGTTTAACTTATTACATAGGATTAAATAAAAGAAACTGCCTTGAGTTTCCTTTAAGGACCACGGCTAATATTAGGTAGTGTTTCAAAATAATTGGTAAGCTCCAATTAGAAAAATCTTTTTTTCGTAAGTCCTTTATTTCCTTAAATTAAAAATTTTGTTAACATTCTATTTTATCTAAATAGCATGAAATCAATACACTTTGAATATGAAAAGTATTTGGAAGGTTTCAATTACAAAGTTTTTATGGTAAGTTCTTTATTGCCTTAAATTAGAAATTTGTTCACATTCTATTTTATCTAAATATTTTGAAATCAATGCACTTTGAATATGAAAAGTATTTGGAAGGTTTTAATTACAAATATTTTATGGTAAATTTTTTATTGCCTTAAATTAGAACATTCTATTTTATCTTAATAGCATGAAACCAATGCAAATCAGTGTGTGGTCCGATTTCAAAACGTAAGTCTCTCTCTTTTTCAAAATTTAAGTTTGTCTCTCTACCTAAAGATAAGTAAGTCTCTCTCTTCAATGAACATGAAAGACGCATTCATTAGCTTGTCATTTACACTATGGGCTATGAACCACATGAACACCATCATCCCCATATCCATGACCATAGACATCATTCGAAAGTTGCACTGATGTTAATATTGTGAGACATTATTTTATATTTTAGCTAAACCTCTTACTGCACAAAAGGCAGCTTGTGTAATTTTAGGCAGAGCTCAATATTCATTCATCTAATCAATTGTATGAAAACATATGGAGAGGAAAAGAGAGATACACTATCTCATTTGTTGTGTACGAAAGAGAAATTTGGTATTCACTATTTACTTTTTTATTTCTAATATAGCCCTCTAGCAATTATACATATTATGACAAGACAACTATTTATGTAAACAAATACTTCACTTGAAATATTTCATGGTGATCAATGCTTATGAATATTCCAAGTTCAAGAATATATATATATATATATATATATATATTGGTGATAATATTCTTTTTTCTCCCTTACTTTTTTACAAGATTGTACATTACAACATCCTTGGAAAGTGTAAGCCTTTTGGCCATTTTTTGTAAGAATATTTTGTTTGAATTAATAATGTTGTTCATTATTTTTAACCTAGTTGTGGCTTATTTTTATTTATTTTAGTTACTATTCTTCCTTATATTTAGAAAACTAAATTTGTACCCATGAAGATGTGATGCTAAGCAATTATTTTTCATTGAGATGTAGTAATCATTGGCACCTTATAATGCTTTATGTATATCCACGTAACATTAAAAATATTTAATGATGTATCATGTTAGATTGAATTATCATATTGTTGATATCTATTCATTGGATAGTGGGAGTAAATCATCATTTACCAAATTAGAATTGAATTTGTTATCCCGATGGTGATCAATACACATTAAGAAAGTTATTGAATTGCTCATTCAATAAGCATTCTCAATGCCTTGAAGAGGATTCGAACCTCCACCACCTAAAGCTTTATCAAATTATTATTGTTCTTATTATTTTGACCTATGATTTGAATCAGTGTTTTGGACTTAAAAATCAATGGTGGATGACATGTTTGAGAAACATGCGGAAGCAATGGGCCATTTTTTCTTTTGGCTAAAAGATAGATGTAAATAAAATCCAATGTGTTGGTGAATAATTTGTAAGGTATATGAGAAATCTCATGCGGGTAATATGAGACAATACCATATACAAAACCAATGAGGCCAATAAATCCAAATGTGGTGTATGACCACAATGGCAGGATATATGTGGAATCTCATGCAAGTAACATGAGACAATGCCATATACAAGGTTGTTGAGGTCAGGAAATTCAAGTGTGGTGTATGACCGCTTTGACAAGGTATATGTGAAATTACATGCAAGTAGCATGAAGCAATGTCATATAGAAGATTGTTGAGGCCAAAAAATCTAAGTGTGGTGTATGACCACATTGGCATGGTATATGTGAAATCACATGCAAATAGCATGAGGCAATGCCATATAAAAGGTTGTTGAGGCTAGGAAATTTAATCTAAGTGCGGTGTATAACCATATTGGCAGGGTATATATGAAATCCCATGAAAATTGCATGGGCAATGCCATATATATGACTTTGGAGGCTAAGAAATCTAAGTGTGGTATTTGACTACACTGGTTGGGTATATAAAAATCCCATATGAAAAGCATGAAGCAATGCCATGTACAAGATGTCAAATGGCCTTCAGGCCAAATGGGAGTTGTTGGAAATATGGCCTATCGGGTCTTTTTCTCCCAAATTTTTTTTTTTTCAATAATGGTACAAAAACCATATTGAAGTATATGTGAAATCCTATATGGTTAACATGAGACAATACCATATACTTGGATCCATTTTTTAGCTTTAATAGGACGTTGCATTAGATGGAAAACCTAGGGTCACTAGAGGTAAAACCCAATGGTGTGTTTGGAATTGGATTCCTTGTAAAAATATGTTTTTATATTATAGATATACAAAGTTTATTTAATTTATAAATATCTTTTATCAAATTGTGAGAATGCTTGGATGACATCCTATTATGTAAGTCATTAGTGGACTAATGACATGTTTAGCTCATTACATAGCATTAACAGTTTGGTGACAACTTGTTAATCTTAATTAGCTACACTTAAAGGAATTAAGTTAGGAGTTACACTTGAATCTCAACTCCTATAGACCATGAATGTGAGAGTTACAAAATAAATGTGTTCTCTATAAAAAAATGTTAACCCATCCAGAAAAGATAGAAAAAAGTATAGAAAAATAGAGATGGAAGGTGAATGAGATTCATCAAAGGTGACTCTCAAGGTTGCATGTCACCGCATGGCTTGGTCTATAGAATTTTGTATAGAACCTTAAGTCCCTCATGTGATTTAAGGATAGATCCGAGTAAGTTTTTTTTAAAAAAAAAAATTTATTTATTTATTATTATTTTTATTGGGACTTACTGAAACTTTAGAAATGAGTAAGAATATGAAGGACGAGATTTTGGAATGCCTTTTAGAAATAGCAAAACAAAATAAAGAAGAAAACAAAAACAAATAAACAAGATAAAGAAGAATACAAAAACAAAATACTCGGAGGCCTGACCCTAGGAGTTGCGAACCAGATCACCTGAAGTTGGGACTCGACACCTAGAGTTGTTGATTTGGAAGTCTTCTCAATCTAAATTTTGAAAAAGAGAGAGAAACTTATCTTTAGGTAGAGAAATAAACTTAAATTTTGAAAAAGAGAGAGACTTACGTTTTGAAATAGGACCACACACTGATTTGCATTGGTTTCATGCTATTAAGATAAAATAGAATGTTCTAATTTAAGGCAATAAAAAATTTACCATAAAATATTTGCAATTAAAACCTTCCAAATACTTTTCATATTCGAAGTGCATTGATTTCAAAATATTTAGATAAAATAGAATGTGAACAAATTTCTAATTTAAGGCAATAAAGAACTTATCATAAAAACTTTATAATTGAAACGTTCCAAATACTTTTCATATTCAAAGTGTATTGATTTCATGCTATTTAGATAAAATAGAATGTTAACAAAATTTTTAATTTAAGGCAATGAAGGACTTACGAAAAAAAAGATCTTTCTAATTGGAGCTTACCAATTATTTTGAAACACTACCTAATATTAGCCGTGGTCCTTAAAGGAAACTCAAGGCAGTTTCTTTTATTTAATCCTATGTAATGAGCTAAACCTGTCATTAGTCCACTAATGACTCACATAATAGGATGTCATCCAAGCATTTCTATAATTTGATAAAAGATATTTATAACACTGGGTTTTCCCTCTAGTAACAATGTTTAGTGACAACTTGTTAATCCTAATTAGCTGTATTTAAGGGAATTAAGGCAGGAGTTACACTTGGATTTCGATTCTTGTAGATCATGAATGTGAGAGTTATTAAATAAAGGTGCTCTCTATAAAATGAGGTTAACCCCTCTAGAAAACAGGGAGAAGGATAGAAAAGAGGTGAATGAGATTTACCGAAGAGGGCTCTCAAGGTTGTTTGTCACCGGATGGCTTGGTCTATAAGATTTAGTGTGGAACTTTAGGTCCCTCGTGTGATTTAAGGACAGATCCGAGTAAGTTCTTTATCAATTTCAATTTTATTTATTTATTTTTTTTTTTAATGGGACTAACAATGGTATCAAAGCTAGGTTTGTAGATTTATGTTTGCAAAAGAGGATATCCTTATAGAAAACAGGTCTACATTAATAATGTGGGATGTATCATAACAACAGTTAGATTATGTTTTATCAATACAAGCCACTGGATGCATTCCTATCCAATGCATTATCTATGGTTTTTCATATTTATTTTTGACTTACTTTAACAAAACCATGATTGAACGACTGTTAGAGACATCATACAATATTCATATAGATTTATTTTTTATGTGATTACTCTTGTATAAATTAGAAATAGACTTATGTGCGAACTTATGATTATGCAGACTGTTTAATAGCTAAGTGGTAATTGAGTTCTTGACTTTAACCTATCAATCTTAAGATCATTTCTATAAAACAAAGGTAAAGTTATATATGTCAGGGAATAATGCTTGCAGTCAATACATTTATTAGGACCATATGCCCTGATAATTCAAGTTCTAAAGCCTGGTATTTCTTACCTTCAGTGTTATCCAGTTGTTCATATATATATAAATAAAGCATGCAACTCACATGGACAATTCCTTCTCTCTTACCTATTAGAAAAAGAAAAAGGAATCCATTATTTCTTCTATAGGGGTCTTTTGGTTATTCCACTCATGAGTAGCGAATGATGTTGATAATATAAATCAAGTGTCGGGCACAACAATCCTTCCAGCATATCATCTTTACATGCTTTCAGAGTATTTTATGACCTGGATTTTAAATAATATTATAATGAATAATTTACCCAAATTCTATTACAAAGCATTTGTGGTAAGCTCTTTATTGTCTTAAATTAGAATTTAGCAAATTTCAATTATAAAACATTTGTGGTAAGGCTTTTATTACCTTAAATTACAATTAGGTAAGTTTCAATTACAAAGCTTTTGAGGTAAGTTCTTTATTGCCTTAAATTAGAATTTGGTAGGATTCAATTATAAAGCTTTTGTGGTAAGTTCTTTATTGCCTTAAATTAAAATTTAGCAGGTTTCAGTTATAAAGCTTCTGTGGTAAATTACATTCTATTTTATCTTAATAGCATGAATGAATGCAAATCAATGTCCAATCCTTTTTTTTAAAATTTAAGTTACTCTTCATTAGATAGTGGTAGTAAATCATCATTTACCAAATTAGAATTGAATGGGTTAGCTCTATAATTATAAACGCACATTAAGAATGAGCAATTACTGATGCAGGATGCTAAACTATATTGGACTAATTTTTGTTATTATGATGACTACATATTCAGAATAGTGGGGGCCATTATTAAATAGTTTGATAACATTATCAATTTGAAACTCATGGAACATGTCAAAAAGAAGTGATATTATATTTCTTTCTTTTGTTGTTGTTAAGGTTGAGACCACTTAAAAGATTTCTTTATGTATATAATAATACCAACAATTTTGTCAAATTATGAGTGTTTTTATTATTTTGACCTATGATCCGAATCTGAGCTTTGGACATAAAAACCAGTTGTGGACGATATGTTTAATAAACAAGCGAAAGCAATAGGCCTTTTTTTTTTCTTGGCTAAAAGATAGATGTAAATAAAATTCAACATATTGGTGAATAATTGGTAAAGTATATGTGAAATCTCATGCAAGTAGCATGCGGCAATGCCATATACAAGATTATGGAGGCCAGAAAATCTATATGTGATGTATGATCACATTGGTAAGGTATATAAGAAATCTCATGCAGATAGCATGAGGCAATGCTATATATAAAACCATTAAGGCCAAGAAATCCAAGTGTGGTGTTTGACCACATTGGCAAGGTATATGTGAAAGCTCATGTAAGTAGCATGAGACAATGTCATATACAAGGTTATTGAGGCCAGGAAATCTAAGTGTGGTGTATGACCACTCTGGTAAGCTATATGAAAAATCTCATACAAGTAGCATGAGGCAATGCCATATATAAAACCATTGAAGTCAAGAAATTCAAGTGTGGTGTTTGACCACATTGGCAAGGTATATGTGAAATCTCATGTAGAAAGCATGCAGCGATGCCATGTATAAGGTTATTGAGGCTAAAAAATCTGAGTGTGGTGTATGACTACATTAGCAGAGTATATGTGAAATCCCATGCAAGTAGCATGAGGCAATGCCAAATATAAGGCTGTGGAGGCCAGGAAATCTAAAAGTGGTATGTGACTACACTGGCTAAGTAAATGAAAATCTTATGTGGAAAGCATGAGGCAATGTCATGTACAAGATGTTAAAGGGCCTTCAAGCCAAGTAAGAGTTCTTGGAAATGTGGCCTATCAGGCCCTTTTTCTCCTGAAAATTCATTTTTTCAATAATGGTACAAAAACCATATTGAAGTATATGTGAAATCCCATGTAGTTAACATGAGGCAATACCATATACATCGATCCATTTTTTAGCTTTAATAGAATGTATCACTAGAGGAAAAAAACCCAATATCACTAGAGGAAAAACCCAATGGTGTGTTTGAATTCTTTACAAATTGTGGGAATGCTCGGATGACATCCTATTATATGAGTCATTAGTGGACTAAAGAAGGTTTAACTCATTACATAGGATTAACAGCTTGGTGACAACTTGTTAATCCTAATTAGCTACACTTAAGGGAATTAAGGCAAGAGTTACACTTGGATCTCAACTCCTATAAACCATGAATGTGAGAGTTAATAAATAAATCTGTTCTTTATAAAATGATGTTAACCCCTCTAGAAAAGAGGGAGAAGGATAGAAAAGAGGTGAATGAGATTCACCAAAGAGGGTTATCAAGGTTGTTTGTCACTAGATGGCTTGATCTATAGGATTTGGTATAGAACCTTAGGCCCCTCATGTAATTTAAAGACAAATCCGAGTAAGTTCTTTATCGATTTCTATTTTATTTATTTATTATTATTATTATTGGAACTAACAATCTTCATTTGAAGATTTCTCTAATTTTGCGTTGTAAACAATATGCCACATAATTTTCATCACCAAGATGCACCATAGTAGCACCCTTGTATTTGGAAAAGGTATTGAAATGCACTGTACAAGGAACCATGAAATTGGTTGGGACAAGACTAGGGAAAGACGAAAAGCATTTAGAATCCAATTCCAAGACTTTGAAGCTGCAGAACGATACAAAAAAAAAAGCCTATTTGTTTCTTCATTATACATGCATATCAAACAAATATCAGTGATTGGTAGATGTCTTCTTCTCCATTGCTGTATTGATAATGCTACGTTTTAGATTGTCAATCAAAAAATTAGCCTTCGTTTTAAATGGAAATGGAATGGAGCATGCATATACAACACTTTGCATGGGCATCATTGTTCTTGATTAAAAATTTTAAGATACCAAGCTCTTACAAAGAACTTCCCACTTGAATTTATCTCCCAAACTAAGATATCATCCATGCTTGAATAACATAGCACTTCTCTCAATAAGGATTGGAGCATGATTTATTGATCAGCCACTGCTTCATTGACTTCACGATACTTGAGTTTAATATCCCATCATGAATTTCTTCCCCATTCTCCTCCTTGACATTAATGCTGGGTTTAGCAACCTTTTGGTACAACTTTGGGAATTGAAACTTGAGTGCAGTGTTACTAATCTACTTCACAAACTAGAATGATACATTTGGTTGCAGATCACTACTCTTGTTGTTTAGGTTCATGGCAATTTATAGATTGTTGTAGTTTAATAAGAGAAGTCATAAAAGTACATCCATCTGTATCATAGGGTGTTTAGGGTTTCACCATAACTAATATAGGGGTAGCATATGTAACTCTCAAAGGTTAATACTCCGCAGAGGACTTATGGTGCTAAACTATGGATCTTTACAAATTACAATATTTTATTATTGCGTGAGTGTCCATTTTGTTTTTCTATTTTATTTTTCATTTTCTTTTATTCATTGCATGGAGAATTCAAGCACGTCTTAGATAGTACACAAGTAATTCTCATAAGCAATAGCATTATGTCGAGTCGATGGCTATCCTTCCTTAGAGTGATTTTCTCATTAGAGAGATTTTCTTTCTTATGTAATGAACTGACCAAAGAGAGTCATAAAATAAATAAAAATGAAAATAGAAGAAATTCGTAAACTCTTATGAAAGCCTAAATTTCTATATACAATGAAAAACTTCACAGCATATTCCAGAATAAGAGAAAGAACTTAAAAAAAATACACAATGCAGAGCCTTTACCAACTTAAACCCTAGTAGGGAAACGTCTAGATGAGTATCTCATAGCCCACCAAAGATAATTGATAAAGCTAATGAGCCCTATCAGTGCAAGGAGCCAATAAAAGCTATCTAAGTGATTTTTGTTCAAGTTGTTGCCCCCTAACCACCCCTTACCTTGAGAGTACCTAGTGCACTGATTGACTAAATGAATAAGAAATGAACCCAACAAAGATCCCAAACCAAGAGTGCACCAGAAAATTGCAGTGCCCAATGACTTCATCCCCTTGGAGACTTCACTATTGAAGAACTCCAACAGCCCCACAAAGCTAGTTGCATCATAAATCCCCACTGCAAAGCATTGCAATACTAGCCAAAACACAGACATGGGGATCCCAGTGGTGGCCTCCACCATACCATGCTTAATAGCCACGTGCTTCCTCTTCTTCTCAATTATAGCAGCCAGACACATTGAAATTGCAGTTGTGAAGTAGCCCACCCCAATACGTTTCAAGTTTGAGATGCCAGACCTATCTTTCGTGAGCCTTCGAGCAAAAGGTGCAATGAAACAGTCGTAAACAAATAAGATTATCATTTGGAAGGTTATAGGGATCAAGAAGAGCGATGCTGGAGAGATATGTATCCTCCCTAGCTTCTTGTCCATCGTGTTTCCTTGTTGAACTGTTAGTGTTAGCAACAGAGTAACAGGAATATAGCAGATCATTGAGCTTAAAAGAATGGGAACCAGTCGAAGGATGATCTTTGTTTCCTCAACTTGATTCACCGAGCACAGGCTCCACTTGCCTTTCTTGCCAGTTAAAATTGAAGCTTTATCCAAGAATCTGATAGTATGTCATCCAAGAAATAATCAAAGGAGATAAAATAACCAAACATATATATATATATATATATATATATATATATATATATATATATATATATATATATATATATATATATATATATCGTTTGTAATTTCTACTTCTAAAGAAATTGTATATAGTATCATTAGTGGGGCATGCACAATTGATTGGATTTAGTGAGTAAAGTGACACTGTCCATCATGTATAGTCAATGATGTCTAGTAAACCCAAGATAGATTGACACCCTATATAGTTTCACTTTTTAAAAGGGGCTGCTTTTCGTTGTAATTTAATGAAAATTGCACTTTAAAAAAAACATGTTACATGCACTTCCTTGGCCCTAAATTTGAAACATTCACCTTTTTATTAGTATGAGCAATATAAAAAACCAAAAGGAAAGAACAAAAAAACAAAATTGAAAAATGTACCCTGAGATGGTTTTTTGTTTCAAAATGACTGTAGGTTGTCCATTTGATGGGATTTTTAAATCTGGGCTTTTTGTAGATGGTCATATCAGATGAAAAACATATTAACTTCTTAAAATCCTAGATCTCAATGTTCACCAAATAGCTGGTCAATATTTCTCACTAGAGTGTTACTTATTTTCACCTTTTCTATATGGCAGAGTCAGTCTTTTCTTTTTGATACTGATTATTAGGATGAAGAGAATGTTGTTTGCAAAATTCGGGATCACATAAGTATGCTTAACATGCTTTTCTAGAAATGCAGTTTCATTATATTACAATGAAATCATTGCATGAAATCACTCCCCCACCGCCCACCCCACTCCTTTCCTTCTTCTTTTTTAAAGTAAAATTTATAAATCATCAAAAATATTATTGATAGGGTGCGTGCTCCCATGGAAAAATATATTAAATCTGCTTCGTTGAGAAAAAAAAAACTCACTATCTCGTACTCTCCTGAGTTCGCTCGAAACCAAGGGTTCCCCAATTTGGATGCTTCCAAAATGAGGGACTATACACTTTGTCTAAAATTGGAATATTTAGTGAATCCCCTAGTTTACTGTAGGACTCGACATTTACCGAATCCTGGAAATTTTCTTTATTTGTGATTTTTTCTTCTCAACATTAGGGCTGCTTTGTCCAAAATTTGCAAGGTCACTTGGAAGAGTGAGTGGTGGAGTCAAGACTTGATTCTAGTTCCCTTAACACTGGTTTGGAAAAGTTGTTTGATCAGAGATCTTTGGAATCACCAAATGAATAATTTAAAAAAATAAAATAACAGGGTTTTACATTCTTAAACACCTATTTTTAACAGTTCAGAAAATGGACGGTCTCTATTCAATCTTGGGACATGATTATTCTCAAACCTTGCTAAGGTGCGTAACCCTTTTTATTGTTTTAGGTTAGTGGCTAGGATGAGTGAATTACATACCAAACTTTGGGTCTGAAAATTTTAGTCCTAATAGGGGACAATTTGCTCGCCCACGACTAACAAATCTTTTGGGAATATTGTGGGGAATAAATAATACTTCCATCCCAAATGGAAGAAGGCCAATGGGAAGGGGAAGAAAAAACCTAATTTGCCAATTTCGTGTCCTATTCTAAAATGACAAGTACACTATACATGGCCATAAAAAATATTGACGTAGAAATGGGGTACAGAAGAATTCAAAGCAATAAATCTCTTGACTAATGAGTATGATGATATTGTTTATTTTAAGATATTAAGGAAAAATCAAATCGGAATAGTTAACGAGCCATTGGCCCGGAAGCGGTGCAATCGTTCTAACCGGGCAAGTCCCGGACGGTCAAAAAAGCATTAAATTTTTAAAACATACAAAAAAATATATAACAAAATATGAAAAATATATTTAAAGAATGATTAAACAAAGCACATCGAAATGAAATTGAAAATTAACGAAAAAAATGGATTTAAAGAATCGATTTGTATCCAGAGGTATTTTAATTTTTCAAAAAAGACGGAAAATGTAAAAATAAATATTAATGGCAAAAAAAATTTTCAAAATTTGCCATAACGATGAAAAACATTAAAAAATGCATTACAAACAAAATTCCTTATTTTTTGAGATTTTATATATTTATTTATTTATTTTTTTAAATACCCAAGTGATCACCAAAGCCGGCTGAACCGGAGATTTTTCTTTCAATGATTACTACCCCTTCGAAAAATTTCCATGTAGGCAATAGGTATGTGACAACCCCAAAGTCGTCTATTGGTGTTCTTGGATGCTAGATATGGTTCAGTTTTTCACTAATATACAACTAAAACATTATATGAAAGGCTTTAGAAAACACATAGAATGTTAGAGAAAAATCAGGATTTTCAACCTTAAATATTTAATGCATACCTCTAAACCATTAGTTAGATACAGTGTGTACGCTAAAAATTCTTATGATGGCTTGGAAATTTTTTTTTTTCTTTCAATTATGAAATATGAAGCTAAAAAAAAAATGCAAATCATGAAGATCTATAAATACTACTTTAGGGCCTATAGTCCTTTATTTCATATTTATACATCTCAAGGTTGAGTTGATCACTTAGAGGATATTCCAACTTTGGAACAACCCTAAAAAGTTTATATAAGCCGTCCATAAAAGAAATAACATACTTGGCAATTTGTCTTACTTACTTGAAATCATTGGTGTGAGATAGAACTTCCACACCCACCATATCCTCCTTAGTCTCCCCATGGTTTAATTCCTCAGCATTTTCAGGTAGATCAAGCTTCCTATTCTTTAGGGCCACAACTGTTACCTAGAAGAAAAAATGTGTATAATTACATGAGAGAGAGAGGATGAAAGAGTGTGTGTAACACGTGTGTTCCCGTTACAGTAAAGGGTATGTGTGTGTCATGCATCTGTCGAATGTGAGAGAACAAGAGAGAGACCGTGTCACACGTGGCTTCCTTTCAGAAAAGATTCATGTCACATACGCATAGGGGTGGCAACAGGTCTGGCTTACCTAGCCCTAACCCAGCCTAGGTCCCATAGGGCTGGGACAAAAAGGCATTGGGCCTAGCAAGGCCTTAGCCCTATCAGGGTCATGCTGAGCCAAACTGGACTGGCCTTACCCTCGGCCCATGGCTGCCTGGACTTTGCCCGGCCCTTGGGCTACATTTCATTGCTTAGGCCCTAGTTTTTTAGGGCCGGACTGATTGGGCCTGACCGAGCCACTTGGCGAGTTGCCACCTCTACACACGTGCACTCACAGGCACACAAAGAGAGAGATAGAGGTGTTCCTTGCCTGCATGATTCTTGCCAAAGGACTACCACTTGGGCTTTGGTGGCGATACAAGGGGAACCCACTAACTAGCACGAGCCAACCTACCAAAATGACTAAGGAACATGCTGCAAATCCATAGTCCCACCCTTTACTACTTTCTAGCGAAATTATGAGAACCAATCCAATTGCACCACCAAGTGAAATGCTGAAGGTGTACCAGTTGAAGAAGCTAGACCTTTGCTTCGATTCTTCAATATCATTCTCATCAAATTGATCACCTCCAAATGATGGTATATTAGCTCTTAAACAACCTTCACCGAGGGCCACTGTGTATAGTGCAATATAAAGCATTGCAGCTTTTCCTCCTTGAACAGGACTGCAATTGCTCTTTTCATTCCCAATGTCACATTGAGGAGGACGAAGCGATCCAAAATGTGCTTGAATTGCAAGCATCCCATATCCCTACATGATTACATAAACAATTTATCACTTCTTAAATCTTCCAAAACCATAGATCAATTTGTTACTGTCTTATACCCCATCTCAAACTGTTGGAGTTATCAATATGAAAAAGTCATTGTTAACATAAGATTTTAACATAATACCTAAGCTTTGGTATTTTAAATTGGGATTTAATTGCTGATATGAAATTTCTATTCAATATTCTACCATAAGTGAATAAGAACTAAAAGCTATTGAAGTGGGAATTAGTATGGCATATACTAAACTGGTATTCTTCCATCTTGACAGATTCTTTATGATACATAGTTACATATCTTCCAGAAATTAGAGAATTGAGCATATTTTCCTGGTAGCATATAAAGTGACCAGTAATTTATTAAGAAAAGGTGTGAATCATACTTATTTACTCTGTTTCTGCAAATGAAGAGTTTTCGTACAATCAAAATTTAACGTCAACAGAACTTGATGTGCATAAGTTGATTTGATTAAATTTTCGCGTAGTAATTAGCCAAAAAATAACACAAATGAAAATTATAGCATACTAGAAACTCCAATGGACCGAAGATGAGTATCATCGTGAATCTCTTGATGTATGAATCTGAGAGAAACCCCCCAAGCAGAGCAAAGAGAGAAGTCACACCAAGGAAGTTTGTCATGGTAGTAGACGCCTGTGCTAGATCGAAATACATGGTTTCATGCAGGTAAGTCACTGTGTTCAATATGTTCGGTATCATTGCAATGTTTACGGCCAGCACTAAGACTGTGATGAAACAAACCAATGTAAGCAACTACGCTAAATAGCGAATATGATTTACAAATAACAATATCACAAATACAGGTGCATGAGCCTTTTGCTTGCCTCAACAGATAAGAAATTGAGTTGGGGTCGTCTTACAGTGTGTTAAAAATGAAGCTCTAGGTCCTCCATGTTTTTGCTTGTTGATGGGATTCCCCTTCCGATCTATTAAGCCGTCTTGATTCATGGCTGAAATTGTGAAAATAAAGATTTAAGGAAGCAGATGATCAGGTTAAGAAGATCTGATGGATTTAATGAAGCTTTAATGTAAGAGCACTAGAGGAGCTAGATAGAAGGGTGTAGTGCTAGACCATGGTTGGGACCAAATATAAAAGAAAGAGAATGACGAGGACTTGAGACTTTTCAGTGCCTTGGCACTTGGAAACGTGTTGTATTTATGACTAATGCAAGTTGGTCCTCAATGTAATGGGTTTTTAAAGTTTGGTAGATTATTTATTAGCCACATAAAAAGAGACAATTATGACTTTCGTCCTGAAATCTTATGATTAATCTAAATAAATATTAAAAAGAGCATCTTATGGTTGAGCAATTTACATCATGTATGGTAGTCAGTGTTCTTGGGTCAAATTTGCCAAAAAAAAATTTCCAAAATTGGTGGTCCCGCCTTTGGTTTAGAATCCCATGGCATAATTATGAGGGAGACATTTGGCATTAGATATTTAAAATGAGCATGTAAGAATGCGCCTGAAATTTGATAATTTTAATGTTTTCAATATAAATGTGCCATTCCCAAAGGTTCATGAATGCCCAAAGGTGCATAAAATTTACTATTGTATGGGTAAAGGATAAATCATTTTGCTAAGAAGAAGGGATACCTAACCAATAGATCCCCAAATATAGTTGTGAAAAGTATTTTAATTTGATTATGTTTATTATGTACGACATTCACGAAGGCCCACATTATAAACTATACTATTGGAAGGTGATTTATGTTAAAGATCAATTAGTCTTTTATGTACTTCTAGAATGAGCAGGATATAAACAAGGGTGCAGTTGGCCTTCGGATGCACCCGTAGCTATAGAGGTAAGGTGTGCCTCAAATTTTATCATGGTATATAATTTTGATGTAAAATGTTCTTAGGATTATCTGAAAATCTATTTTTATATCTAATTATAAAAATCTAAATTTCAAAAATAGTTAAAATCAAGTAGATCTATAAACATATGAAAATATTGAAAATGGACGGTGTAGATAATATGTTGTAAAATGCACTATTTCTGATACTTAAAATCTTTTTAGTTTTCATGGTCATACATCTCGATGTCGAGATGATCAAGCAGAAGGTTTTTCAACATTAAAAGTACATTTTCCGATAGATTTTTGAAGTGCCTCCACAGCTCTACATTATGAGGTTGCAACCTTATATAAACTTTTCCCTATAAACAATTGCCACTCGAGCCATCTCCATATCACTATCAAATAAAATACAACGAGAGAAGAATATGAAATGGCTTTATTTTTTCTTGAGTCTCACATCAATATGTAAGTTGTTTACAGGCAAAATGAACAAGCTACCTAAAGTCCATCCCGTCCTCATTCATGTTAAATCATGGTGTCAGCGGAGAGAAGGTCCCATCAAATTCTAATTTGTGAAATTCTAATTTGTGAGGAATCTGCCTCAAAGGGATTTCTTCCTCGCAGATTGTTGACCAACAACTGGCTCAGATTTGTGTAAAACAGGGAAACATCGGAAATCAGTAAGAATATGAAGGAGGAGATTTCGAAATGCTTTGTAGAAATGGAAAAACAAAATAAAGAGGTAAGAACAATAAACAAAATAAAGAAGAAAGTAAAAACAAAGTACCTAGAGGCCCAGCCCTAGGAGCTGCGGCTCAAATCACCTGGAGTTGGGGTTGGGCACAACGGCACCCGGGGTTATTCATCTGGAAGTCTTCTCGAACTCCTGAGAGAAGATTCCTTAGGATGTTCCTCGAAAGCTTGCAGGCTAGAAGGAAATGTTCGTCTAGGTTTGCTCTAACTTTGCACTAAGTTTGTGGTTTGATTTGATTTAGGTCTGGAGTCCCTAAGTTGCAATGAGTTTAAAATTGTTGTTCTTTGTTTTATTTTTGGTCCTTGAGGGACAGGTGAAAGGCAAAAAAACAAACAGCTTTGATGAGTTGAAACTTGAATTCCGAGAACCATATGGCCAGAGGGTAGCCATCCCATCAGGGCCATTAGCATATCGACTGCAATCCTACTTTGGGTTTTACAACCTGGAAATATCTCCTCGAGGATTACGACTTGAGCATCTTTCATATATTTTTGCTAGAGGACATGTCATGCTTGCTTCATGGGTCCTACCATGCCACTGATTTTAGGTTTTAAAGTTTGCAATGAAAGATGGAACCTAAATTTAGCTTTTCCTCAAAAGTTCTTACCCTCCATGGTGAAGAATTTTAGAGAGAGAGAGAAAGGAACTTCTAAAACGTAATTGTAACTTACACTAACATTGTGGTGGTTCTTTCATTGTATGCATAATAGTATTACAATGGTATAATAGACACTTTCTTATCTTGTTATATGCAATATATATTTTCCTATCTTATTGCATTCTCTCAAAAAAAAAGAATAATATTTCTCTTGTTGCTTTGCCAAAACTAAAATTCTTGAATTTTGTTTTTATTACTCCCTCTCAAAGTCAGCTAGGGAGGCATCTGAAGTCTGAGTTTGAAGCAAAGACCTTGAAAAGTATCTTGAGGCAATGGCTTCGTGAAGATATCAGCTACTTGGTTACGTAAAGAAATAATTCAGTGACAAGTAACCCAAGGGCAACCTTTTCACGTACAAAATAATAGTCTAACTCAATATGTTTTGTCCTAGTATGAAAAACAGGATTAACTGTGGTGGTACATCTATGCAATACGTGAATAAAAGGTTCCAACAAGATTCACAGATCCAGCAATCAACTCAGGTATCCTAAGAAAAGTGTCAAATTTGTGAAAAATTTGGACAATCTACATTGAAGTGCTGGCACCGATTCAATCATACGTACCAAGAAAAAGACATTTATCAAGCTCTTAATGCAGTGAAGATAGCAAATACCCACGACTTAAAATAGTTCCCATACACTGGTGCCTCAACTCAAATGACAGGAGACCCAAGTAAACTACAAAATCTTCACCCTCATAGTGGTAGAGACACGGTCATGATTGGCAATGGTGAGCAATTGACTATTTCACATGTTAGTAATATAAATATTGATGTTGGCTCTAAAAAAATTAATATTTCTAATGTTCTTTTGATGCTAGAGATGAAAAATAATTTATTATATGTTAGCCAATTTATAAAATATTTTCTTTATAATTTTTAGTTCTCATCAAATGGTTTTCTAAATAAAGAAATGAACACAAGGAGAACTCTAGTCAACGGGAGCAGAAAAGGCG
Organism: Amborella trichopoda; assembly: GCF_054954075.1. Classification (NCBI taxonomy): domain Eukaryota; kingdom Viridiplantae; phylum Streptophyta; class Magnoliopsida; order Amborellales; family Amborellaceae; genus Amborella; species Amborella trichopoda. The sequence continues at coordinate 39,434,708 of NC_142341.1, forward strand.
GACTTTATACACTTGAGGTTGTGAAGGAAGCTTTATTTTCTAATCGAAATAAGAGAACATCAAAAGATGTGTGGCATAAATGACTTGGACATCCTCAAAATAAAGTAATTCGCTACTTAGAATCTAAACATTTGATTAATGTTGATGCATGGAATAAACCTCATTCTAATTGTACTAGTTATCGGATCAAAAAAAGTTGTAAACTCTAGTTTAGTAGTATTGATAAGACCTCTACATAACCTCTTTTTAAGATTCATTCAGATCTATGGGGTCCTGCTTCAATTTTATCTAATCAAAGTTGTCGCTTTTATATGGTGTTTGTACACGATTATACTCGCTTTTCTTGGATTTATCCTTTGAAAAGAAAATCTAAATTTTTCTCTGCATTTGTAAAATTTTATCGTATGGTTGAAGAGATTTGAGAAACGAATTCGAATTTTTCAATGTGATGGAGGTGGTGAGTTTGCTAAGAAATAACTCATTGCTCATCTTACTGATCATGGAATTGTGCAACAGATATCATATCCAGGAACCCCTGAACAAAATGGAATCGCTGACCTGAAACATATAAATAATATAGAATTAAGGCTTACAATGATGTTTCATGTAAGAATTTCTAAACGGTTTTGGGTTAAAGCTTTACATGCCGCAGTCTTTGTCATAAGTAGGATTCCTTCAACTAATTTGCAAATGGATTCACTATGTTCATTATTATTTGGCCGCCTACAATGTCAGTGTTTTTCGTACCTTCGAGACTATGTTGTAGATAAATTTTGTCCTCGTTCTCTTCTATGTGTATTTTTTTGTTACAAGATTCAGCATAAGGGTTACATAGGTCTGCATCCACCCACAGGGCGAGTATTTATTTCCAGACATGTTGTATTTGATGAAAATATTTTTCCATATGCTAATCCAAATTTTTTGTTTGATAGTGTATCTGTTTAGGGGGAGTTGTCTACTTACAAATCTGACATAAAACTTCTTCTTCTTATTCTTCACCTCCGCATAGACCACCCATAAGGGATGCCCCGGATGTGTCTACTCCTCTAACTGATTTGTACATCAATAATGATATCTCTCCAACTTCTCTGGTAGAGAAAGATTCCACCATTATAACACCAACACATATGTCGAAGATGATGTAGCACATGATCATGGTGATGAAAATGTTGACACCCAAGAAACTAACCAATCTAATTTTTCACAGGCCCCTGAGCGCTCTCATCATCACATGCTTACAAGAACTCAAAATAGTACTCTAAAACCTCAAATTTTTGCTTCCATGGCAACAGTCTCAAATTATTTTACTTTCGAAACTATTCCTTCAGAACCTAAGTCTATCAAGTCTGTGTTGGGTCATCTTGGTTGACATCGTACAATGGAAGAGGACATTGAAGCCCTACATGTTAATTCCACTTGGGAGCTAGTTCATCGTCTTTCAGATATGAATGTTGTTAGTTGCCGTTGGAGTTAATTTCTCTGAAACATATAGTCATGTTATTAATCATGCTAGTATTCGAATTGTACTCACCATAGCTATTGTTTGTTACTGGCCTATGAAACAACATGACGTTAAAAATGTCTTTCTGCATAACTTTCTTTCTTAAGGAACATGTAATTATGGAACAACCTCCTGGTTTTGTTAGCTCAGAATATCCAAATCATGTCTGCAAATTAAAAATAGCTTTATTTGGTCTCAAGCAAGCACATTAGGCCTGGTTTGATCGATTTAGTGCCTATTTACTATCACTGGGGTTTTATTGCAGTATAGTTGATTTATCTCTATTTGTTTGCTGCACTACTCATGGTACTATTATTCTTCTCCTCGGTGTCAATGATATTATTGTTACATGGGATAATTCAAATATTTTGTAATGGTTTATTTCTCAACTTGGAAGAGATTTTGCAATGAAAGATCTTGGACCTCTTCACTATTTTCTTGGCATAGAGGTTTCTTATTTTCTTGGTGGAATCTTTTTGTCACAAAGTAAATATGCTCCGAATCATCTTGTTGGTGCCCAAATATTAGGTACTAAATCTATTTCGACACCAATGGCAGGAAAGAATAATATTTCTCTTTTTGCCTTTCCAAAACTAGGATTTTTTAATTTTGTTTTTATTACTGAGGAAGTTTAAAGAGAAAAAGGAAATTCTAAAAAGTAATTGTACCCACACTAACATTGTGGTGGTTCTTTCATTGTATATATAAGAGTATTATAACAGTATAATGGACACTTTCTATCATGTTACATGCAATATATACTTTTCTGTCTTGTTACATTATATCAAAAGGAAAGAATAATATTTCTCTTGTTGCCTTTCCAAAAATAGGATTCTTGAATTTTATTTTTATTGCAAGGTTCTCCTAAGGCTAGAGGTTCAAGGTTAAGAAAATTTCTAATTTCATATGGATGGTTTAAGGATATCTAAAGATTATGAGGGGATTCCTTTTCGGTTTCTGATTCAGGGAATCATCTCAAATTAACTTCACATCTTACACACTCACTCTCTTTCCTCTCTCTTTTCACCCTCTCACCTCTCTCTTGATCACTCCTAACGAGGCTCTTCCAGTATATTGGTAATTATGAATTCGAAAATGTTTTGATAGGGCCAGCCCTATCAAAATAAGTAAAGGCCCACCTCAAAACTTCTCAAAAACTGTAGTTATGGCATCAGTAAACCTTCAAAATGATCATTAGGCCTTGACCATTATTGTTGTAAAAAAAATAGGATTTCAAGCCCTAAAAAGAATGTATGCAGTAAAACATTATCTAGATTGTCTATTTCACCTAAAAATAAGTGCTAATGTATCCTCAAGCTGTAAACTATTTTTTGAGCTTCAAATTTCATAGTATATATTGGAAATTGATTTTAGAGCCATCATAAAGAATTTCAATGGCCCAGTGCTTTTCGGACAATGATTCAAGGTGAAGCTTTATTTGCCTTACAGAAATTGCATCCTATGAATTTTCCATTTTACTCATATTATTTATCATGTTCATGATAAAGTAAAATATTTTTTGAAACAAGAAAAGCTAGAACAATCAAATACTAGCATATCAATTAAAATTAAAGAATTAATTGTGGTAAGCGGATGTGAATAAATTGGGAATCATTTGTTCGCTCTCCCCCTAGATCGACGATTCTACTTTAGCAAGTTGGCGATTTGTTATAAGCTAGTCACACACTGAGTCAGAACGGGAGCAAAGTCAACCGAGAAAGGAAGGACAGACAGAACGAATGAATGGATAGGAACCTTTACAGGATGAGACCAAAAAGGAAAGGACATGAGAGACTAGAGAATTGAAAGATAAAGGAACTGAAGGGAAGGGGGTTAGGGGTTGAAGCTGTTCTCAAGCTTTTTTATGCTATTTTTTTACCATAGTTTGGGCTTTTCCAATAAATTATTGATCAAAATCAATAAGGTTATAGACCTGGTTTTGAGAATCAAACATTCATAAAAATAAGAAATTTCAATCAATTTTGTGTGCTAATTTTTCACTATTTGTGAAATTTCCACGATTTAAGGGATTAAATCTTCAATATCAAATCATTTTTTTATTAAATGGTGCATTTGAAAGATAATCAAAACCTTTACTAGATATGTGTGTTGATTTATTTGATCTACAAAAGATTGTGGATTGATTTTTTTTTAAAATGCTGCTATTGAAAAACATGACCCCGATCCAAAGTTGAAGGTTTCGATCGATTTATAGTTTGTTTTGGATCAAATTGAGGTATGGCTTTTATCACCAAGGCTTCACCTCTCAACTAAATTATGTAAATTTATTTATCATTTGGTAAAAAAATTTCTATGAATGTATTGTGGCTCACATGTGATGAAAAGTTTAAGATTCTTGAAATTTCCACCATTTTAGCCATTAAATCTTCAATACTGAATCGAAGCCTTTGAGTTTGAGTTTTGATTTGTTCGATTTACAGAAGATTGTAGGTCGATTTTTGGTCGAAATACTACTACTGAATAAACATGGTCCCTATCAAAAATTGATGGTTCTGATCGTTTTATCGCTCGTTTTGGATCAAATTGAGTTGTGGCTTTCTATCCCCAAGGCTTCATCTCTCAAATAAATTAGGCAAATTTATTGATCATTTAGAAATAAATTCTATGAACTTTTGTTGCTTGCAGGTGATGAAAAGTTTATTGTTCCTAAAATTTCTATTATTTTAAAGCTTAAATCTTCAATATCAAATCATTTTTGCTGAAGTTTAGTGTGTTTGAAAAATAATCGAAACCTTTACCAAATCTGTGTTTTGGGTTTATTCGATCTATAGAAGATTTTGGGTCAATTTTTTGCACGAAATGATGTTGCTGAAAAAACATGACCCTAATCCAAAATTGAATATTCCATTTGATTTATAGAATTTTTTGGATCGAATTGAGTTGTTGTTTTTTATCAACAAGGCTTCATCTCTCAAATAAATTAGGTAAATTTATTTATTGTTTAAATTTTTTTTTTATGAATGTTTCCTTACTCATATGTGATGAAAAACTTAGGTTCCCAAAATTTCTGCCATTTAGGCAATTAAATCTTCAATATCGAACCATTTTTGCTAAAATTTCATGTGTTTGAAAGATAATCATAGCATTTATAGGAACTGTGTGTTGATATATTCGATCGAGAAGATTGTAGGTCGATTTTTGCTCAAAATACTGCTACTGAAAAAACATTACCCGAATCCAAAATTGAAGATTATGATCGATTTATAGCTCATTTGGATAAAATTGAGCTGCGGTTTTTTATCACCAAGGCTTCATCTCTCAAATAAATAAGGTAAATTTATTTATAATTAAGTAAATGTTTTTCAATGATTTTTTCTTGCTCGCATGTGATGAAAGTTTAGGGTTCTGAAATTTCTGCCATTTTAGTGATTAAATCTTCAATATCGAATATTGTTTTTCTACAATTTAGTGCCTTTGAAAGATAAAAGCAGCATTTACTGGATCTATGTGCTGATTTATTCGATCTATAGAAGACTGTGGGTCAATTTTTGCTCGAAACACTACTGTTAAAAAAAATATGACCCCAATCCAAAATTGAAGATTCTGATGGATTTATAGCACGTTTTGGACCAAATTGATTTGTGGTTTTTTATCACCAAGACTTCATCTCTCAAATAAATTAGGTAAATTTATTTATTATTTAGTAAATGTTTTCTATGAATTTTTTCTTTCTCACATGTTATGAAAAGTTTAGGACTATGAAAAATCCGCCATTTTATTGATTTCATCTTCGATATTGAGCCATTTTTACTACAATTTAGTGCGTTTGAAAGATAATCAAAACCATTACATAAAATGTGTGTTAATCTATTCTGATTTTTTTATTATTATAAAGCATGTGTATTTTTTAATGCAAGTTATGTTTTTTTTTTAATCGGATAATATGGTAGCATTTTATCAGATTTTTTATGCAATATTGTTCTGATGAATTTTTGTAATGTCATAAAGTATATTAGGTCATTTACTTAGATGCATTAATGTGCAAATGTTTACTCCATTTTAGGAGAAATAGTAAGCATATCTATACAATGTAGACAATAGATGTCCTTCTTTTCTTAAAATTCCTATTTGTTGCATGATTTACTATTAGGGGCATTTCAATTTTCATGTCGAACATTCAATATGATTTTTTGACCATTTGTATACTCAATAGTTATCATTATGTCCAAATCTAATGATAACACTGCATGGCAGCATGGGGTCAGAATTGGTCCAAACAAGAAATAATCATTTATAATTATTGCCATAACTAATGGAGTAAACGGGTTCAAGCAGCATTTGGCAGGGATCTGGGGGGAGGTTGCTCCACGTAACATTATACATGCCAATGTTAGGAAACAGATGGCGGCTCTCCTCAAAGCCTATAGGGTAAGAAGATAACCAAATAAAAGATAGATGAGGAGATCATCAACCTATATGTGTCATCAAGTGCAGTGGATCCAGACCAGCAATTTGACCACGACACGAGCATGCAATGAGAGTGAGCTTGGAAGAAGTGCATGGGCAGGAGAGCGAGATGGGTACTTATAGTGGTTACGGAATGGGCATGTATGGAAGCTCCAGCCTAGGAATGTATGGAGGGCCTGGCTCGAGCATGTATGAAGGGCCCAGCTCCAGCATGTATAGAGGCCCCGGCTCGAGCATGTAAGGTGTTGTTTACACATCGATCTATACCGATCTCTGGGATGAGATCAACTCAAATCTTTACAAAACTACATTAAATTATGAAAGAGTAGGGAAAGTGTGGTCGCTTGAATTATGGGCTAAGAAACTGTACATATCTATTCACATACGATTCTTTACTGAGTCCACTAGCAATGCCAGTTTTCAGATCTTTGTAAATTGTTTTAAAAACTCTTTGAAATTTTACTAACTAAGAAATAACATAAATTACAGAAAATAAATTAAATTAAAGAAGAAACATAAACTAAACTAAATAAATAAATAAATACTTATCTTCTGGGGACCCGAAACCCGGAGTTTTTGGTTTGGATCAAGCCATTCTTCTAATTTGTGCTACCATCTCTTTTTTTGATGTCTTATGCTTGCTGAAATTGGTAGATTTATAGGTCTTTCACCTTGATCTAGGGTTCCTAAGGAAGGGAAAAACTTCGAGATTTTTAGGTAGGGTCTACCTACAATTTTTTTTTTGGCCTTGTAGGAGTATTTCTTAGTTTTCTAAGGTTTTGGGGATCTCCTAAGGTAAAATCCACATTTTGGAATTTTTAGTGGTTTTAAGGTTTTGGATGTCTCCTAAGGTAAAATCCAAATTTTCGGACTTTTGGGGATCTTTTTGGATATTTTCTAATTTTTTTGGGAATTTTCTAAGGCTTTTTCCTATTTTGGGTATTTTGGAGGTATTTTTCCTAATTTTTGGATTTTCTCCTATTTTCTAAGGATTTCTGGATGGGATATTGAATAAATTTAGAGGGGGTATTTATAGGCTTGAATTAGGGATTAGGCCTTTTCTTCTCTTTTTTTTTTCTAATTTGTTTGGATTTATCCTAATTTATTTGGATTTATACATTTGAAAACACAATTTTACTACGTCATTGGGTCTGCTGGGCCAGTCGAGCCACGACAACCCAATGCAACGTGCGAAGCCTCGCACGAGCCATACAGCCCGTAGCGTGTCGTGCAAGTCATCCAGGCCTGGTTCAAGGGGTATTTTGATAATTTGACCCCATAAAACATTTAAGGCTTGTATCTTTTAATCCATTGGTCTAATTCAGGCAATTCTTTAATTGTTGGAAAGATCTTAGGGTCTACTACGATTCAGATAGGTTTGGGCAGGTTTGGGACGTTTCAACTGGGTCTAGATTGCTTATAGTCTACTAGGGTTTTTATGGTCCTTTGGACTGACAATCGAGATTCTCAGGAATTTCCTAAGCCATAATTTCCATGGGGTGTCTATAGTTGCCCCTCTTTGATATTCACCTGGGGCACTAGGTGAATGATAAAGAAGTAGACAACTGAGACACAATGGCTTTCCTTTTTTCAGAGGGATCATTTTTTTAAATGACCAGTACTCTTTAGGTAGACAATATGTCGATGTATGTTTTTGATCCGTAAAACATCGAACTGGCATTGCTATGTTTGAGTCAGTGGGGTTGAGCGGTTTTCGACAATCAGGATCTGAAGTAACAGTCAACAGGAACCATATTATCTTTAAGCCAATAAAACGCAGAGTTGTAGTCACCCCAATACTACCTGGGACACCAGTATAGTCATCTCTGACTTTAGACCTTTTTCTTGGGGTCTGGTTCTTCAATTGAATAGGATTTTGATTTAGAATAAATGATGTAATGATGAAATACTGACTAGTTGAACTTCTTTATTCGCCTTTGATTCTAATTCTTGGGGTCCACAGGTTCAGGCTTTTTGTTTTGGGAACCTATGGGTTGTCTTTTCTTTCCTAACGGTTTGCAAGTATTGTATCCAAAATCTGGTGGCAATGGAGATATCATATCCAAGCCTCCTTGAAACTTCTTTTTTTAAAACATTTTAGAAGGTTTTGAAAATTGGTAGGATTTTGAAATAGATTTAGATTTTCGGGCTACTTTTTAGCCTAAGAAATTAAGGTTTTTGAAAACTTCATTGACATATAGGGAAAATTTTGAAGTTAAGGGAGTATTTTGAAAAATTTAATGTTGGTTGGCCTTTTAAACTTGTGCCATCAGGGAGCGCTCTGAGAAGTTTTATATCACACAGTGATGCACATCTTGTATATGCCTAGACTCTTTTGCATCGCACGGGTTTGATGTTGATTTCATATTGGGTACCCAGTTTTTTTATCGTCATATAGGATAGAAATCTTCATGTCTCGGCTCTTTTACGTCGCATGAGTTTGATGTTTTGATTGAGACTTCCTAATTGTTTCACGTCATATGGGTTTGACGTCTTTCGACTAAATTTGGATTGGATTCCCGATTGTTTTATGTCAAAGTCGGTAGATGTCTTCAAGTGGATGTTTTTTATTGGTTAGCCATTTCGGCTCGTGTCACCTTAGAGTTCTGTGACTCTGAAAATGATTGATGAAGGGCATCCAAATATGTTGGATTTTTCTTGATTGTGTTAGATACAGTGGAGGACTTTGCTCTAACTGCTCTAGGCTTCTTTGGAAATTTATTTCACTCTCTTAAGAGTGTCAGATCTTTTGATTTTTTTTCCTTTTCCCTGACTCTTTTTTTATGTTCTGGGTCTTGGGACAATTTTTCCCCTATCCTATTTTTTGGTCTTTTTCTTCTTCATTTTTTCTCATCTTTTTTTTTTTTTTCTTTTTCAATGGGCGAGGACCCACGAAAACTGCCCCTTTCCTTTTTCGTTAGCTTTCGGGCTTTTTTTTTATATCCCCATCTCCCCCCCCATTTCCTCCTTTTTTTTTCAATGCCATCCGTATTGTACGGACATGCTTAACCAGCAGTGTGTCGAGCCATGTGACACGCCGCGTGTTGGGTGTGTCTTTTGCTGCTTTTAAATCTTGTAGGGGGCAGACTTTTTCCCCATTTGAAAATTTGATCTTTTCTCTGTCTCTCTGATGGGGGCCTCCCATGATCAGAGTAGGCTTTGAGGAAGAGTATTTATTAGATATAGCTCTCTAGACGGCAGAGTGGGGGCATTGGCACGTGCTGAGATATGAGTTGAGCGAAGAGGATGCTATGGTGCCCCAAGCAGTATGTAGAAAAAGATATCAAGCTTGTGCGAGGGATATTATGTTCATTTCTACTCATGCTCGGGAGATCATGGAGAGGGTAGGCATGGGTGGCTCAGGTGAGCCAGTCAGCCTTGAGGCAATGCATCTGAGGGCTCGCTGCAGGAGATGACACGCTCTAGGGACGAGGGTTGGTACAATGTGCATGGGTGCACGCCCAGCTTGAGTCCACAACGACTAAGAGAGAGCAGGATCATGCATTGTTGAGAGCTGAGAGCATTGTTGAGAGCTGAGAGAGATCAGGCTCAGCTGTAGCTAGAGTTGTTGCGCGTCTACTGGAGCCAGGCCCAGTCTTTGGGTGTAGGGCCTTCCTAGGATGCTCCTTCTTCGAACTGAGATGTACTGCATGAGAATATCGTGCAACTACGTTGTGTCCGGGCATATTTTTGTCTTTTGCTCATTTTCTTTTTCTTGCTTGTAGACACCCTGATCATCATCAAGGAAACTGTGGGAGACCAAATTCCCCAAGCAAACCACCCTAAAATTTGAACCATTCAAACCCAATCGCAAAACCAACCTTCAACCAATACCCCATGCACCCAAACCAGTCGGCAAAGCTTGAAGCGCTCAAGGATGCCCCTGAAGATCAAGCAAGGCAGATCAAAACGAAGAACAACCAATATGAGACCAATCAAGAAGTAGACAATTCCAGCACAATTGGCAAACACACCAGCACCACTCGAAGCCCCGCCACATCAAATATTCACAATTTGACTAAGACAACTCTATCTCGAGATGAGAGCCCATCGAACAAAAAAAGCCCAACAAGTATGGCAAAGGTTCCAGCGTCATTGGCAATGGCGATCGTCTATGACAGGTCAAACGGCGAGACAACCTGGATGTACGGACAAATGTTAGGTGTTAGTACAAAATGATATTGACACCCTTGTAAAACGCTACATCAGTTGACATCTACACGGAGGCGGCAAACGGTCAACTGACAACAACGGCATTAGAAATGGCATCGACTACAGTCCTAAGGGCAATGGAAAGTGATTGGTAAGTTGAATGTACGGAAGAAAACTTAGAGATCAACACGTGGCAGTCTATGTTAGGGAGGAGTTCTGAATGGTGCCAACAACATTGCCAATGTTGTCAGGCCTCTAACACTCCTCCCACAAAAGTGAACCTAGTCCAAGAACATGGGATCTTAAGCTTTAAATGACATTGCCTGTAATTAATGCTAATACGTCGCCATTGGCAATGGCACCGTAGCCTATGGAAAGTGCAATGACACATGAAGGGCTCAGATTTCATCCATAAATGACTAATGGTGATTGTGGGACTGTTCTGGCTATATATACGGAGCTTTCCCTAGAGCAAAAGGTTTGAAATTTTTACTAAGTGTGCATAAGTTATGTCAGACCAAATCTACAGCATATCCAACCCCAAAACCAAACTCGAACTCCAAATCTTGAACCTTAGGAACCTTATCCAACTCAATCCAACCAAAGGAGGTCCAGATAATCCGACTTTTCGGTCTCTCTTCTACCGATAGTTTTGAACGGTAAAAAGACCCGAAGGACCGGGACTATCTATGCAACTACTTCCTCTAAATTGGCACAAACTTTAGGTGTCAAACCTAGGAGTCTGGCCTAAGGTATCATCTGCCTTCTTTCCCCTTTGTTTCTTTAATAGCATTTATTAGCTTTCCTCTATTTCAATAACCTTCATAAAATTCCCTTATTTTCACTAAAATACTTCAAAACATCTTTCGAACTATAAGGCTAAGGTGAATTGGAAGCTAAGGTGAATTGGAAGCCGGAACTACTGGCGATCCGAACGAGAAGAGGCCTTGTGGTTTGACTCACGCTCAGAGCTTAAATTGACAGACCCTTTCTCTATCAACTCCTTTGACGAGTTTATGCCCAAAACCAAGGGGGAACTACGTTCCTTGCCCGCATTTTGGAGTATAAACCAAGGCAAGGGCCTCATCCCTCTTCTTTATCCCTATAACCTTCCAAATGATAATCTTATTTGTTTATAGGGGTGGTAATGGATCCGACTAGACCTAGAACCCGATGGGTATACATGACCTCTGGCCTAGGTACGGGTCCAAAGTTTTTACTATAATACTATTCAAGTTCAGGTCTGGGTCCAGCCGGACCCAACCCGTACCCATAGCCATATGGTATATGATGGCAAGCATGTGTCTTTGGGCACACGCACTAGGCATTCATATTGTCACAATATTGGCAACTTTTACAACATTATTGGCAAAAAAAAAAGAAGCTCATAATCATAACGTACATGATGGTAAAAAAGAGGGAAAAAAAAACTCATAGGGTGGCAATGGATTAGTTTTTCAATTGTTTTGTTGTTTTTGTGGTTGTTGTCACACATTTTCTCTCTCTAACAAAAGTAAACCAAGCTTTATATCTTACAAATTGCAAGAGACAAATGCATTAAAGAGAAAGGGAAGGAGTTGATTGATGATCCTTTTGTGTACCCTGGTGGCCTACCATGCTTTGGTGGGGTGAGAGATGCATTGAACCATTTGAAACTTTATTAGATAGAAGCACTTGTTCATTGTTGAACTCCAATATGTCGCGCTGTTCTTGCCTTATGTTTCTGAGGCTTGTTGATTTGTTGTCACTCCGCTGCTGATTTATGTGCTTATTGATCAAGCAATCTGAGTATGCACCTGAAGATCTAACTGTTCATTTGTGTAATTAGTGTTCAAACTCTAGCTGTTATCTCTCATAGCATCTTGAGTTTGAGGGGGAGTGTGAAAGGAAAGTATATATTACCTATCAGCTTAATATAGAAGATGTATATGGTAATATGTATATTTGGAAAGGTGCATATTGTAATCGGTATATATGGGAAGGGTAGTTACAATAGATTGTATTTTATGGTAAGTCTGGGTAGAGTATAGGAATATGTGATTTATTCTATTATGGTTATCTGTAATCTGTCTATAAAAGACAAGTCTATATTCATACGATTAATGGACACTTAGTCCCTTAAGAGAAACCTGAGACTCTGCACATGGTATCAAAACAAGGTTCATATTCACCGTGTCCATTCCTCATCCATGAAGCATTGTTGTCTATTTTAAAGACGAGTTGTTGCTCATCCAATCAGTGCAACTTCTGTTGAGTCGTGTTTTGACTCTCTGATCTGTCTCTCTGTCGAGTCGTGTTTGGACTCTCTGATTTATCCTTTCTGTTGAGTTGTGTTTCGACTCTTTGATATGCTGAGTGCCTTTTTCTGTCTTCAAAATCCCTCTAATTTGAGGCCCACCATTGGGTTGTTTCAAAACAACCGATCACAATCTGAGTGGGTTGTCGAAAAAAATAAAATAAAAACATCAAAAAAAAATAAAAACATCCCTGCCTGTACTGATCGTCTAATCTAGAAGTCAGACAGTTGATACTGAAGATCGAGCGTCCGTGGTTACCGGTTCAATTCTTTGATCGCATTTGTTCTACCATCAGAGACTAGCATTCTAGGACGCCATTGTTTGTATCCCCTGTTTTCTTTGTGATTGATAAGGTAACAGAGGTCTTTCACTTGTTGACATCTTTTTTATCGTCGGTGGAGGTTTTTCATCTTTGTAGTCATTGGGCTCCTTTATTTTATCTCATTTTCTCTCATCGAGTTACCCTTTATACACCTCCAATTTACTATCGTCAGCCACTCAAATCCAAAAATACGATTAGAAACTCCGATCAAGTATCTGAAATCACCCTCTGAGATAACTGAAAACTCCGATTTGGAATCATCCCTCTATCTCAAAAAACCCCTCCATCTGATCTATCAAAATATCCACTTATGCAAATAGGAAATAATGATCATGGCATTGAACATCTCCACCAATGTTTGTTTCGTCCTCTCAACTAAGCCATTCGTTGACGGGGTTACAATGCGATTATTTGGTAGATGTTCCAGCTATTTTTATAACAATTTGAAAACTCATTTCATAAATATTCCCCATCCTAGTCACTACTCAATATTTTGATTTTTCTCTCAAGTTGAATTTTAACTTCGGCTTTATAATTGTATTTATCAAGATACCTCATCTTTGTTCCTTAATAATTATACATATGCATATTGAGAGAAATCACCTAACAATGTGATGAAGTACCTCTTTCCTCATCAAGTGAGAGCAATATTAAGGTTATAAATATCACTATACACAAGCATTAATAATGCAATATTCCTCTCCCTGAAGGAATGACTTTCTTATTATTTTGGCTTGAACATAGTTTCACATTTACCATCAAATAGATCAATACATTTTAAGAACTAGTCGTAACTGAACCATGGTTTTGATTGAAGGAAAATTTAAGTGAGCTAATCTAGTATTGCCATAAATTGGAAATACTCACAAGATATATGAAAGAGTTCTTTATTTCATTCAAATTGACTTTAAGAATCCCATTACATATATACCCTTTACTAACAGAAACTTCAATCTTAGTTAAAAATAACCTTATTAGATCCTATGACCATATAGAAACCATGCTTATTAAGCAAAATAACCTGACATCGGGTACCTCCTTATTTCGACATATAAAATATGTTCTCCAAAGTGAAAATCATACCTGAACTATATTTTAGATCCGCTATGCCTTTACCAAGCATTATTGACTATGCTTATTAAGACAAATAACATGACACCGGGCACCTCCTTATTTCTAACATATAAAATATGTTCTCCAAAGTGAAAATCTTACCTGAACTATATTTTAGATCTACGATGCCTGTACCAATCATTATTGTAAAGGCTTCAGTGCTCAATTGAACTGAGTTCCCATCCTTCACCGGCTCATAGGTCCTATAACAATCTCGGTTGTTACAAACATGGATGGCAGCACTTGTGTCCAACCCCCAACCAAAATCATTTCTAATTAAATTTACCTCAGTGATCATAACAAAAAGTTTATCTTCTTCAGTGGTTAGATTCGCTTAGTTTAAGGGCTTAACATTCATCTTTCGATATCAATACTATTTAAAGTAGTTCCCTAGGTTCTCACACAAGTAACATATATCTTTCTTTTTAGACTTTTTGACTTTCGAGATGTCTTTTTATTGTTTGGAAAAGAAAGACTTATTGCCCATTGCAATAGGAAGATGGACAAGCCACGAGTCCAACCCAATCTTGTGAGCATGCGCCCCTACACATACATGTACGCGCTCTGATGTAATAGAAATGCTCTAGGATAGCCAAAAGTCCCATGGCGCTTCTTCAGCTTTTGGGAAACTAAAGCTGCACTTTGCATGCGTGAGCCAATAGTTACATAGTGTCTCTTTGGGCTCCAAAAGTCTAAGAGGCCGTTTGGATACCTGAAAATACATTGTTTGTGAAATATATTACGGGCGTAATACAGTATTGCATAATACATTACCTGCAAATGGATTGTCACTGTTTGGGTAGTATTTAGATGCAACTTGGGAAATACATTGCTATTGTTTGGCTATGTCTGGAAGAAATATGGGAAATGCATTACCATCCAAATATGGAAAATATGGCTATGTTTGGCTAACATGATTAGACTTTGGTTTCAACATGATAAGTCATTGAAATAATATGATTGGAATAACATGATTTATTGTGATAAGCCTTATTTTTATTTATTTATCATATAAGTCTTTCAAATGTCTTTCTATATATACTTTCAAACGAACAATAAATTTATGATATCAAAATCAAAATCTTTATGGTACAAATTAAAAAATGGAAAGAAGTTTGATTAGTAAACTAAAAGGTTTTGTAATTGCAGTAGAAAATTTTGAAGCATTGGAGGAGACTAAAGAGGTATCTTATTTCAATTGAGCTTTTACTAATATCTTATGAGGATTATATTGTGTGAAATTTTTTATTATAATTGTGTTGTGTAATTTCTCATCGATTACCAATTATTATTTTTATTTTTATACGAGAGCTGATGCCAGGCTACAACCCAAATTGGGGATAGAGGGATGTGAAATGTTTTTATTATGATTGTAGTAGAAAATTGTCCCTCATCAAGTTCTACAGCTGTTCAAATCAATTTAGATTTCCCCTTACTTTCACTTACCAACTATTGAAAAAATTTATTTTTATATGCGAGGTGGGGTACTAATTATTAAAAAAATTTATTTTTATATGAGAGTCAGATGAGGGCTACAGTAAATTTTTTATTATGATTGCAGTAGAAAATTGTCCTCGTACACCTATTAAAATCAATTTAGATTCCCCTTTTCATATCCCCTACAATGAGAAAGGGAAATATTTTTTTATTCAAATCAATTTAGATTCCCCTTTTCATATCCCCTACAATGAAAGAGGGAAATGTTTTTTTAAGCAGGGATAGGGAAGAGAGATTACCCATCAACCTCGTAATAGATTTTTCACCCCTCCCTGTAATGGATTTCGTGATTTTTTGGGAAATCTCGCGTAGTGTCTTTTGATGTGCGTAATGGATTTCGTGATTTTTAGGGAAATCTTGCATAATGTCTTTCCATTTCCTTACCATTAAAGTGTATCCAAACAGTGTAAATATCATATTTCTTTGTAATCTATTGTCACGTAGTAGATTTCTACGTAGCGTAATGTCTTTCCATTTCCTTACCATTAAAGAGTACCCAAACAATGTATATCATATTTCCTTGTAATCTGTTGTCACTTAATAGATTTCTACGTAGCATAATGTCTTTCCATTTCCTTACCATTAAAGTGTACCCATAAAGTGTATAGATTTCTACGTACCCAAAAAAAAGTGTAAATTCATATTTCCTTGTAGTAATAGTGTGCATAATGGATTTCGTGATTTTTAGGGAAATATTGCATAATGTCTTTCCATTTTCTTACCATTAACGTGTACCCAAACAGTGTAAATGTCATATTTCTTTGTAATCTATTGTCACGTAGTAGATTTCTACATAGCGTAATGTCTTCCATTTCCTTATTATTAAAGAGTACCCAAACAATGTATATCATATTTCCTTGTAATCTATTGTCACTTAATAGACTTCTACGTAGCACAATGTCTTTCCATTTTCTTACCATTAAAGTGTACCCCAACAGTGTATAGATTTCTACGTACCAAAAAAAAAGTGTAAATTCATATTTCCTTTTAGTAATAGATTACATACCAAAAAACTAGTATAAATGTCATATTTCCTTGTAATCTATTGTCACGTAATAGATTTCTACGTACCCAAACAGGCCCTAATTGTCATGCGCTATATGCATTTCTACCAATGGGGCACAAATCCATTTTAAATGGATGAGCACAAGTCCACCCCTACACATGTCATTGTGACCTTGTGGCCTTGCGCCCATGCACATATATGTATGTGCTCTATGTGTGCTATGCAAGGTCTTCTTTCTTTTTGGTTCTTAGAACAAACTAAAGATGATATCCTCATATTTAAAGAAGACTTCTCACATCTTTAACGTGGGATAAATAACTCATTACTTCTGTTTCTATAACTAAGACAAAACACCATTTCCAATACTTCAGGCTTTTGAACAAAATGGATATTCTTTCAATATAATATATAGTACTTTTCCAGAGTAAAAATACAACATGATTTAAGGGAAGGGCAGAGAAATAGAATAGAGAGATAATGAGGATAAGAGGGTGGGGTTGGGGGGTTTTCTGCATGCTAGCCTTTTCAGTGGTTCTAAACTGCAACTTTCAAACTGCCAACCATTATTGAGTAAGCGGATCGAAGGCCACACCTTATCTGAACACACACACACAAGGGTGCAGTTCGTATAAGACTGAGGCCTAAACAATGAAAGTAGGGCTGACCTTCCAATAGCATCAAAAGGTATTGTTTCAATATTGAAATACTTTGTAATGGCCTAAAATTTATTTGTTTATCTTATTATAAATTTTAAAACTTCAAAAATAGTGTAGATAGAACAAATATATGAACACTTGAAAATCTTGAAAATTATAAGTCCAGAAAATGCATTATAAGATGCACTCTTGAAATCTATTTTTTCTTATGTTCATACATATTGAGATTGAGATGATCAATTCGAAGATTTTTTAGCACAGAAACAACATCTTCGAATGAATTTTTGAGGTACACCTTAATTTGATTGTTTAGGGGCTCGCTCTTATATAAACTTTTTTCAAAAAACAAAAGCGTCGGAACTGCTTGAAAGCGTGACTTTATAACCAAATTTTCTAAGGATTGTGGGTGGTTTGTCTGTACCATAGTTAGCAAGTCGGGGACTATCAATAAATCGGCTCACCATAAAATCGAAAAATAATTTTTTTTATTGTAAAAAGTCGAATGAAAAATTGGGTAAAAAATATGGATAACAAAAAATACTTCATATAAAAGATATCTCTCATATATCGGATTAGGCTCAAAAAATCGGAGTAAAAAGGAAGAAGGAAGAAGGAAGAATTCATTGGCTTCACAAACCCTAATGGAAGAGGCCCCAACAGATTTTTAGAGAGAGAAAAGGAAAGGAAGATGTGATGCTGATCTGGGATAGTTTGAAGAGGATTTTTCTTTCTGATTTGAGTTGTTGTTGTTTGAGAGAAAGCCCTAATTATACATGAGTTGTTGTTTGAAAGAAACCCCTAATTATACCGATTTCTGAAGAGGCCCTAACTGATTTTTTTATTTGTGAAGAGGCCCCAATTGATTTTTAGAGAGAGAAAAGGAATATGGTTTTTAATTTTGTTGGGGAAACAACAAGTTTGAAAAATTGCTTGCTGCTGTAAGTTTACAATTTACACTATATTGCTTATTTTTGTTGTCACATAATAAAAAACCTGTGCTCACACTCTCTGCTTCTCATTCATTAGTAAAATATTATGTTTTGAGCTCTAATTTGTGCCATAAACATTATTTTCATAAAAACAATTATCACAAATAATACCAGAAATTTGCATGTATATGATTTTCTTTACACAATGATTTACTTTACAAAATGATTTGCTATAAACAGTATTATTTCATTTATACAATGATTTTCCATAATAACAACTTCGTTTAATTTTTTTTTAAAAGGAAAAAAATTCATACTTTCAATCTGCAATTGTGGCTTTGAAGAATACCGTGGGGATAAAAAAATTATATTTTAGGTTTTTGTTTGAAATAATTTATTTGTTTTCAAAAGCATGAAAGTAGCTATCGCTGCAATACACAAAACAATGGAAAAAAAAATATAGGTAAAAAAAAAATACAATTTTTTGGCTTGATTTAAATAGAATTATGAAAAAATCACGTTTTTATGAAAAGTACGCGATTTTTTCACAACCTTTTCAAAAGGTCGTCGTTTAAAACTATTTCCATAAAAATGCCAATTTTTTGAAAAAACCACCGATTAAATGGCAATTTACTAACTATGGTCGGTACAACATTTGGTCTGCCGAAGTGCCTTTTAGACCCCAAAAAGGACATGTTCAAACAAGCTTTCAGCTTAAAAGTGGAAATGAGAATAAAAAACTTTTAATATTTGGACCTCAACATAAAAAATCATTTTTTAATTCCACGTGTTTTTTTATCCGAATGCAATTTTCTCAGCACACAATTTGTTTAATTCAATGATTTAAAAATCTGCGCCAGGTTCAACTCGGGAATCGGCACAGTCCGTGCCGCGATGTTCTAGAACCGCTATGTTCTAGACCAGAACCGCCGGTTCCAGACCAGAACCGCCGGTTCCCGACCAGAACCGCCGGTTCCCACCTGACTTTGTTCGGTTCCCTTCCGGTTCTAGCCTAAAAAGCACCTTCACACTTGTGTACGCGTCACGCGTGCGAAACGCACCACTCCCACACGTGTGTGCGTGTGACACGATCGGTACACACTACCCCACGTTGGACATGCAAATGAACATGTATACCTTCACATGTACGACACACACCACTCTCACATGTGCCACATGTGCGACACACACATGCATGCGTGTATGTGCACGGATGCTCTAGTGTTTTCATACTTGTGTTTATCTTCCAATTACATAGTTATTTATATAGCATATTTGAAGACTTCGATGTGGGATAATTCCCAAACATCATTAAATGAAAACAAAATGTAAATATATGTTATTAATATACAATTTTAAATACATATGCTAAGGAGGCATGATGGTTATCACTAATGTTATTTGCTTTGACTTCTCAAGTTTCGAATCCCCCCTTGGGCCATATAAATAGTTTATCCCTTCTTGAGCTAATTTATGTTCCCCTTTGGGCATATAATAAATTAAAGTGTTATTTCCAAAATTTGTACGTATTTTATTAATTTTTATATTGATAACCAAATCTTTTATTTTATTTATTAATTTTTACATTATAAATCATGTAATATACTTTTTTTCTTACAATTGTCGATAATACATTTTAAATTAGATAATATTATAAAATATTTTTAATTTGTTATTATTGTCTAATAAAATAATTATAAAATGTAAACTAATAATTATAATTTCAGTATATAATATTATAATTAGTTAGGTTGTAATAATTTTGGATTATAGTTAGTTAGGCTATAATAATTTGAGTTTTTTTAGCGGATTAAGGTTTTTATCCAAAACGAGATTTTAATGGCCATTCTTTCATTGATTTAGTCTACTCTTTATTATAGTTCATGTATAATTATATATTTTATCCATGATAATTCTATGATTTTTCTTTTATGCGATGCAAATTTAATACTTAAGTTTATATAGCGAAATAACATCTAAATATTCACAAATTGATGAAAAAAATGAAAGTTAATAATGTAGTACCCTCATTTCTTATTGGATTCCTAAAAAACAACATTTATAATGAATTTTAATAATTTTTTGGATTTTTTTGAAGCTTTAATTCGACCGATTCAATCGATTCTCGATCTGGATCGCCAATTCGCCGATCCGGATCTATTTTTGAGGTGCCCGATCGGGGTCACCGATATGCTTTTTTAAACCATTGGTTTAATTGGTTGCTTTCTAAGGGAACCGGTAAAAAAGAGGACATAATTTTCTCGAAAGGAAAAGTATCCCATCTAAATGATGTGCATGGGTGGAAGTGTGCACAAGCATCCTTTGAATGGTTGAGATTTCAGAAGACTATATCTAAAGTCCAAAAAATAATTTCAATTAAATAAGATATCTTTTTGAATTTTGGCTTGAAGGTTCAAATTTTATAAAATTTATAAATATAAAATTAAACAAAAATAATTAAAAATACTTTAAATACAAAAAACTAAAATATCTTTAATTTTATTTTGATCAGTATTTTTTTAAAATATATATATTTTATTTTTATTCAATTCTACTTCATTATTATCATCATCATTATCAAAGTCTTTTCCCAATTAATCGGGGTTGACTACATGAATCCTAGTTCGCCATTCTGCTCTATCAAATACCATACTCTTAGTGAGGCCATAAGTCTCAATAATTTTCAGACTCCTTCCAATCCATGCTTTTGGGCCTATCCCTTGTTATTTTCAATTCTTCCACTTGATGTGATTCATACCTCCTAATAGTTGTTGTACTAGGTCAGCGCCACACATGGCTAGCCCACCTAAGTGTGCTATTTATGATTTTATTGTTTGTTGGTGCCATTCATTTTGAATTTTATCCCTTCTTGTCTTGCCACTCATTCATCTCAACATTCTTATATCCGCTACACTCATTCTATGGGTATATTATTATTTTGTCTGTTCAACATTTCGCCCATAGAGCAAAGCTGGTCTCATAGTTGTTATATAGAACTTGCCTTTGAGCTTTATTGGTGTCCGACGATCACATAAAATTCTAGTCATCTCCACTTTGCTTATCCAACTCTAATCTATATGCAACATCTTCTTCAATCTCTCAATTTTCCTAGATTATGGATTCAAGATGGCCGTCAATTTTAACTACTTTCTCATCTCTACTTCTATTATTATTAAACTTGTTATTCAATTCTACTTATAAAAATAAAAATAAAATCTAAATTTCATATTAATATCATTTGTATAAAAAAAAAAAAAAAATAAAGCTCATTTTTTACCCTTGTATGGGGCTGGTTCAATGTGAATCATTGAAAAGGAGCTTATGCTCTTTTTAAGCATCCAGAGCTGGACACAATACCATCCCTTCTCAAAAATAAGACATTGTAATTGAAACCCTAATACACGAAATAAAAGCCCTCTTGCTTTGGGAGTTTGGTGCCTTTAATTAACAAACCACTTTTTGTGGGACAAAATAAATCATCCCACGATAAATTGACGATGATGTTTTTGGTACGGGAAATTGACGATGATGAAGTTTTTGTATGGGAGATTGAATCGTCGCTTGGCCCCCGCTTCTTCCTTCGTCGAGGAATGCATTACCGAGATCATGTTTTTAGAGAGAGAAAGAGAGTGAAGAGAGAGAGTGAGAGACGTGCCCCTGTAAGACCGCAATTGCGTCCGCACTGTACCATTCCGAAACCATCTCATTTTTCACGCCTTCTCTCTCTCTCTCTCTTCCATGCTCTCTGGTTTAATTCCCACCGCCTCTGGTTTTGTTTTGATGGTTATTGTCTTGTCTTGTCTTCATCAATGTTTCAGAGAAGAATGGAGAGCCGGAAGAAGAACCTTCAATGTATAGCATGAGTCAGGGCTTAATTCTGCCTACTGAATCGAGATTCTGCTTGCTTGGCCGCCATGTTTGAGGCACATGTAGGGTTTTCTTCAATTGATTTATTCGCTGATTGGGGATCACTGGTTCTTGGCTGATCTCCTTGGATGTTTGATGCAGGTTCTGCATTTGCTTCGAAGATATTTGGGGGAATATGTTCAGGGACTCTCGGCTGAAGCCCTGAGGATCAGTGTCTGGAAAGGTTGGCGCTTTGAATGCTTGTTTTGATGGATGAGAGGCTTTGTGATTGAAATTAGCTTTACTGCTAGAAAATTTCGTCGATCCGACTCTGTTTTGATGATGGGTTTTTAGTGATTTCTTCCATCTCTGAGCGATCTGGATTTTTGGATTTTTCTCAGCATATCGATTTTTTTTCAATATTTTTTCCCTGTTGTCTGCTTTGGTTGCTTATGTGGGTTCTGGCAACATGAGAACGGGCACCCCAGGTTTCCAGTTATCTTTAATTCTCATTGTACTCAGTTTGCGTATTCAGCAATGGAGATGATAATTGTGAGAATTTCTAAGTATAATATTCGTGTATTGGCTTCCAAAATCCAAATCTAAGTTTAGACACGTAGCCTTGACAGTAAATACCAAGTTAGTGTACCACTAGTGAAGAAAGTTTACTTTTGACATGTTGGAATTGACTTCCTTGCTATCAGTTATTGAAGTTTCACTCACAGCTGATGGTTCACCTTTCTTTCACAGGCGATGTAGTTCTTAAAGACTTACAGTTGAAGGCTGAAGCGCTTAATTCACTCAAGTTGCCTGTAACTATTAAGGCTGGCTTTATTGGTACCATAACGTTACAGGTATTTCAGTCTTTTATCAATTTGTAAGGACTACTCCAAATTTTTGTTGTGACTTTCTCATCATTGAACCATCTTTTCCTCTTAAAAAAGCAATCATGTTTAGGCACTCTATTAATCATGTGAGTGCGCTGAAATTTCATAACTAAATTGTGTCATCATCATCATTTTCTGTTGCCTTATTTATGTATTGTCAATAGAAATTAAGAAAATACTGAGGTTCATGCTCCATTGTTTATAATAGTGCATGAGGTCCACTATGAATACTTAATATGGTGTTTGAGGACCCTCTTTGTTTTTTGTTTGGGGTGATGGGGGGCGGGGGGGGAGAGATTACTCCAAAAAAGGAAAAAAAGTATGCATATGTTTAGTTATGGGGTGTGTGTGTGTGTGTTGTCTACTTGGTACAAAAAAAGATAAGATAACTGTACCACTTATTGTTTATGCATGCATAGGCATGACTGCTTGGTATCTGTCTCTTTTCTTTTATTTGCTACCATATGTGGAATAAATTTGTGGTTTGCATCTCACTCGTGCATGAGGTGCATGCATGCACACTTGCAAGTACTACACAACCATGGATATGCATGTGTGTGCGTATATCAACTATAATGAACATACTATCATGCACACATTGTGCATATCAACTTTTCTTCTCACAAACAAAGTGAAGGAAAATAAAGCTTTTCTCTTTTATAATTAAACGAATCTTTAATGCTAGGTGAAATCTTATCTTATGATATAGGTGGTGTTTGAAAGTTCAGTGACTTAGGCAGTTAGGCTTGGACTCACTTGGACCTAGCGAGGTCACCTTAGGACTTATCTGAGTCTTAGTGTGTCTTAGGTCCTACTTTATTATTTGGTTGGAGACTCTCCTAGCCTTGTTGAGACGCAGCCTAGTTAGACTGTCGACTTGGGCACCGGTCCTGCATGGTTCCAGGCTTTGGTCTAGGTTTTTAATCACTAGATACATGCATAATTCAAGTTTCATTGAGACAACTAATTGGCGGTGCGTACAAATATTTGTAACATAGGAGAAAAACTAGTAAAAAGGGATTATTTCCAAGTCCCCGTCTAGCTTGTGTTCATATCATAATTTTACAATCCTAAGTGAGGGATTGTGAAAAGCTAGAAGATCCCAAGGGCTGGATCACTGACCATATGGTATATGTAATAAAAAATGTAAAAGTTAAGAAAAGTGAATCCAATTTCTTAAAACTATTTTATAATTTTTTGTGCCTAGTATAGTTCATGTAATAGTTTTTCGAGAAATAATATGAAAAAAGTATAGAATACGTCGAGGCAAAATGATGCAAATTCGAGTTTAATAGAAGGAATAAAAAAATTGCAAATAAATTTGAAAGCTAACAAGCATAGCTTCAATAGCTCACTTGATTTCCACTCAAGTTCTTAGTAAACCCAATTCTAAATAACTCAAATACACTCTTCGTCATGTACTTAATTTGAACACCTTAATCTAAGTCTAATGTAATTAAAACTCCTAATTAATAAAATTGGAATGACGCTAAAGATTACTATATTCCTCTAGACCGTTATTGCAATGTGGTAGGCATAACTTTGCTCTTTGGAAAATATGTTTCAAGCTCTATGATAGAAAATCTTCTTATGGATCTCACGAATTCTCTGATTAATTTATCTTTCCATGGACCAAAGGTGATTCTTGAACCGACGCTACCTTTCGCTGTGGTTGGCTTGGTCGGTTACTTTGACTATAGAACTACAATTGGGAGTAAGACTCCAAATAAGAAGAACCTTGGATATCAACTTGGCGTCCTCCTTAGGCATTTTAACCTCCCACCTAGCAACTTCCATAACATTAGGTTCCTCATAGTACTTATATAGATCTGAAACGTTGAAGATATGAGATATCCCATATTCATCTAGAAACTCAATTTGGTAAGCATTTTCTCTGATCTTTTGGAGTACACAATGCAGACCAATCTTCTCGTATTTGAGCTTGTGGTATGTGCCATTAGGGAGTATTCTTGCCTTAGATACATTATCACCAAATCACCCTCATTAAACTCTTTCTTGCATTGGTGCTAGTTGACATCAAGTTTGCACTTATTGTAGTTCTTGTGAACCTACTCTCTCTCTGCGCATGAACTTTATTGAGATGCTCTACTAGTGCTTTTGCATCATTGCTGGCTTGCTCCATCCTTGGAAGAAGAACCAAATCCAACACCTTATCCCGCATCTATCTGCATACAATCTGAAAAGGGGTTCACTTGTTGATCTATTGACAATGCTGTTGTAGGAGAACTCTTCTTGGGGCAAAATTTGATCCCACTAGTGTTCGCAAAATCGAACTGGAACGGTTAACCGGGCATGAGGCTGGAAGTGGTTTACCTGCGTAACCGGTAAACCGGCCGATTCAACCGTTCTAACTGGGCAAGTCTCGGGTGGTCAAAAAATTGTTGGAAAAGAATAAAAAAAGATACAAGAAAAATCTATTAAAATATGAAAAGCATATAAAGAATGATTAAAACAAAACACATTCAAATGAAGTTGAAAATTAATGAAAAAATGGATTTTAAATTTTTTTGAAAAAGATGGGAAAATATAAAAGTTGAGTATTAATGACCAAAATAATTTCTACTCTTTACTATAATGTAAAGAATGTTAAAAAACGTATTACAAACCAAATTCCTTATTTTTGGGATTTTAAATACGTGTTTTTGATTTTTTTTTTTAAATACCAATCGATCACCAAAACTGCTCAAAACTGGAACCAGCCAGTGGCCAGTTCCGACCTAAAGGTTACTGGTTAGATCGCACAATTTTTCCAACTTGGGATCCCACTAGTTAGGCTTGTCACTGGCAAGGCTCCTTAGCAAATTCTCGAGGCTTCTTTCATAACCTTTGTCTGCCCATTAGTTTTTGGATAGTAGGATAGTAGGTACTGGCATACTGCTGTATTCAAGTTGGGTGTCCAATTTCTTCCATAGGGTATACTAAAAGTGACTCATGAATCTTGTGATGCAATAAGCTATAATAGTCTCCGGAATTCCGTGAAGCCGACCACTTCCCTGAAGAACAAATCAGCTGCTTGTGGGGCATTTAGGGTGTTCTTGTAAGAAATCAGATGTACCATCTTTGAGAAGCGATTTCCCACAACAAATATAGAACCCCAGCCTCTAGCATGGGAGGAAGTCCCAACACAAAATCCGTGCTGACATCAGTCAATGGGCTGGTGCTGATAGTGAGAGGGATGTACAATCTGATATTCTGATCTTGGCCCTTGACTAGCTTACAAAATCTGCACCTTCTATGAACTGATTGACATCTTGCTTGAGGCCCATAGTATTTTTCCTCCACCAATATATTCCAAAATGGCCACTAAGGCTTTCGTTATCTACCTTAACAATAATCTTGATCCAAAGAGAACTAAAGGAGAACCTTCAGTAATACATTACTTACTTTCAAACGAAAACCAACTTGCAACTTGTTGTCCTGCACATAATGATCAAGAATCTTGCAAAAATATGAGTCAGGAACATATTTTGGAAGGATTTCAAACCCTACCAACCAATTGCATGTTTTGCAAGTGAGTAGGCCCTCTTGCTCAATGCATCAATCAGACTTGTGCTAAATTACAAACCCCTACACATAGGAAATCCACGTGGCATGTATTTGATATGTCTTCTTTTGGGCGTTTAAGAATTTGAAGGACTCATGATCCAAAAACAAAATAAACTCCCTCTCTATAAGGTGGTT
Source organism: Amborella trichopoda (assembly GCF_054954075.1). NCBI lineage: Eukaryota > Viridiplantae > Streptophyta > Magnoliopsida > Amborellales > Amborellaceae > Amborella > Amborella trichopoda. The sequence goes on from NC_142341.1 coordinate 39,461,044, forward strand.
TCGCCAATGTTGAAGGGCTTGCACAATATCTTAATTCTCCACATTCAGCTTCTCACTGAAGGAGGCGACAACTTGCCCTTTTGACTAAGAACAGCCCCAATCCCCACGTGGTGCATCATATTCCACCTGGAAAACCTTTCTAAAGTTCAGAATTTGCAAAACATGGGCATTTCTCATTCTCTCCTTAACAAGTTTAAAACTCTCATTGATTGCCTTTACTTACTCAAACACCCCTTTCTGCATACGATTAGTTATGAGGGTAATTACAATGCTGAATTTTTTATGGAAAATTGTTTCATGCGGGCTGGACCGCATTTCTACAATATGCGGTCCCAAGTTATAAAGCATCCTGATAGGTGGTCCATCTAAAAACAATTGACACTAACGATCCAAATGTTTTCTTAATAGAATTATTATTTCTAATTTTCAAAATTTATTTATTCTTTCGTATTCATGATCTCCATGTTAGAGATCACTTGTCCTTAAAAATTAAGTCAAAAAATCCATCTCAAAAATATATTTTTAAGAGGTGACTCATTTCTACATGGACTCATAGAAACCGTGTCTTTTTTTTATAAGTCCAAAAATCCATCTCTAAAATAGATTTTTAAGAGGTGACTCATTTCAACATGGACTCATAGAAACCGTGTCTTTCTTTTATAAGCTTTCTGTAGAAGGTAGTAGGTAGCCAAGGTAGCAGGTAGCCAAGCCATGGAAACTCGTTACCTTATGGTTTTCAGTGTAGGTCAGTTGCCCGCACCTTTGCTTATCGACCTTGACCCCTCGACTGATACTTCAAACCCTTAGAATACAACTTTCTGTTGTAGAAGTGCACTTCTTGAAATTAATAACTAATTGATCCTTTTGAAATGCCTTCAAGACCTGTCTCACATGATCCAAGTGCTCAACATCTATGGATTATGACTAAGAATAACATTATGATTCACAAGCACAATTTCCCATTAAAGTGCTGAAGCACTCGACCTATAGAAGTGTTCGGGGCATTGGATAATCTAAACGACATAACCAACCACTCAAGACTTAAAAGCGGTTTCCACTCATCACTAGGGAGGATCTTGTTTGGATGGTACTCACTTTTCATGTCAATCTTAGAGAAAACCTTGGATTCCATTAACATATTTAACAAATGTTAACGAAAATATTATTGAAAAGTAGAAAGGTACAGTGCAGAGTTAGTACGAGAGTCCCCTGGTAGAGAGGACTCTGCAAAAAAGAATAGGCCCTCTGGCTCTATACAAAATGGGGTTATAAGAATGCCCCTTTACAAGTATACAAAAATGGGGTTATAGTTTTGTCCCCTTACAAAGTCCACTTTCAAATTACAAAAAAGAACAAAAACTTATGTAGCCTAGTAAGTGGCCTACACTCGGCAAAAGGGTGTAGCTAGCCTAGTCTTCCTCATGGGCGTCCTTCACCAGGAGATCCGTGAAGGCGTTTGACGTCCTCGATGTATGCGTCCATGAGACGGGCGTATCCCTGCAAATATGTTCAATCTTGTCATACAAAGGCAAAAGATACCAGGGAGGGTAAGCTTTCCTGGAGGCCCAAGTGATGATGTTTTGGGCGTCTCCCTCCACTATAAGATGTTGTCCCCATGAACTTTCGAAGCTTTGTAGGCCTTTGAGGAGTGCGAGAGATTCGGCATGTTGTGAATCAAGCACACCTATGTATTTTGAGTAGGTGAAAAGAACATTGTGTTGGTGATCTCGAAAGACTCCTATTCTAGCATGGCCTGGATTACCCAAGGAGCACCCATGAAAATTTAGTTTGACCCCTCCTTGAGGGGGTGGTTTCTAGGTGGCCGCTATTTTCTTTTTCTTTATTGGTCTGTGTAGGAGGATATTCTTCCATTGAGGTAGGAAGGAATTTGTTGGGATTCCTTTGAAATGGTGATTGTTTGTCGCCCAAAAGGTTACGAAGGCTGTAACCTTTTGAAAAAGACTTGGGACTAGAGTGACTTGTCCCCTAAAGATTATGGCATTTCTTTCTTTCCAGAGCATCCAAATGGTTGCTGCCACTGTTGCCTTTCATAAAATTTTTCCAGCCTTCGGCCATTGTGAGGAAAGGTTCAAGGCAAGCAGATCTTTGATCGTTGGTGGTATCACCCAGTATACACCAAATACTTGTAATAGGCAGCCCCAAACGTCGTGTGCAACCTTACCAAGGAGGAAGACGTGGATGTTGGATTCCTCCTCGCTCAATCACATGCAGCACCTATTTGGGATAGGGATCCCTTTTCTTTGTAGGTGATCAATAATTAGTGCCTTATGGGAGGCAGCTAACCAATTGAAAGTTTGCACCTTTGGAGGTGCTAAAGTTTGCCATACCAGAGAGAGTAACAAAGTGGGGTTGAGAGGGAAAGTAGGAGGTTGAGAGAGTTTCTTGTAAAAAGAGGCCATTGTGAATTCTACTGATGGGACAAGGGACCACACCAACTTATCTCTTCCATGGACCAAAGTAAAAGTTCCGTGCAAGAGAGCCGAAAGAGATAGGAACTGAATTGTTTCCTCCTTAGATAGGTTCCTTCTAAATGAAGGTTGCCACCGTCGTCTGCCTCTATATGGTATCAATTCATCGTCTATTGTGGAGTCTCTCTTAGTTGCTAAAGCGTAGAGAGAAGGGTAGCATTCCCTCAATGGTGCATGACCTAACCAAAGGTCAGACCAAAAGTGTACTCTTGTGCCTTCTCTAGGGTGCATCCTGATGAATTTCTTGAACATGGCGAGAGAGGAGAGAAAGGATCTCCACTCTCCTGATGCATTGGACCATGATTTTCTCTCATGTGCCCAGGTGTGGTCAGGAATTTTGTACTTATTACGAAGCACCTTCGCCCATAGAGATTCAGTTTGAGTGGCCAAGCGCCACCACCATTTTCCTAGTAGGGCGAGGTTTTGCTTTCGCAACAATCTGATGCCCAGTCCTCCCTATTTCTTGGGTAAACAAACTTTGTCCCAGGAAATGAGGTGGAACTTTGTCTTGTCTGCCTATCCTTAGTAGAGGAAGTTCCTCATAAGCTGATCAAGGCGGTTGGCCACTGAAGTGGGCATTTGATAAATAGACATGAGATACACAGGCACATTGGCAAGGGTAGCCTTGATAAGGGTGGTTTTTCCTACTTGGGAAAGAAATCTCCCTTTCCATCCGGCCAAGCTTCTATCAACCTTGTCAATGATATGGGACCAATATCTCTTTTTCGGCTTGCCCAGTCCGGGAGGAAGGCCAAGATAGGTTGTTGGGAGGTCTTTGACTTTACATTCCTAGGAGGGTATAAGCTCTCTGATGTGGTTGTTGGCAATTGCTATACCCATCATTTTGGACTTCTCCATATTGACCTTAGAACCAGTGGCCAATTGGAAGCACTTCAAAAAAGCCTAAGGTTTTCCACTTCAAGCAGAGAGGCATCAAGGAAGACTAGTGTGTCATCTGCATATTCAAGATGCGACACTATTGGCCCCCGACCTGAAGTTGAAACCCAGTAAGAAGTCCAACTTGGTAAAGGCATTCAAGTGACAGGTTAAAAACCTCTGCCAAAATGGCAAAGAGGAATGGGGTTCCCCTTGACGCAGTCCCCTCAAAGAGGGAAAGTAGCCTTTGGGGGTTCCATTAATGAGGATCGAAAAGAAAGGACGAGAGTAACAGCCTCTCATCCACATTCTCCACCGATCACCAAAACCCATTCGTAACATTGTCTCATCTAGGATTGACCAATCAACATGGTCGTAAGCTTTCTCCCAGTCAATCTTGAAGATTAGACCAGGTGTTTTGGACAAGTGCCTCGAATGGATGCTTTGATGAGCAATCATAGCCCTGTCGAGGATTTGTCTATTTGTGATGAAGGCCGTTTGCGAGGATGAGATGACGGCAGGGAGGACCTGCTGCAATCTTGTGGCCAGAACCTTGGACAGTATTTTGTAGGAGTTAAGCAGACTTATTGGACAAAAGTCCTTAAGTTCCTCGAACCCTTCTACTTTGGGTACCAGTGCAATGAAGGTGGCATTAATGGATTTATTTAGTATACCCCGGTGAAAGAATTCTGAAAAGAAATTTAACAAGTCTAGGCGGAAGGTATCCCAAAAGATTTTAAAGGGGGCCACAGGAAACCCATCGGGGCAAGTAGGTTTGTCCTTAGCTAGATCATCGAGAGCTTTTAAGATTTCATCTTTTAGGAAAGGACGCTCTAGCCATAAGGCCTGTTCTTCCGTTAGTGTCAGGAACCCTAAATCAGCCATGGCAGGTCGTAGGTCAGTTGGGGCAGAGTAAAGATTCTGGAAGAAAGCCAGGATAGCTGACTCAACTTCTTTAGGCTGGTCTAGGTATTGGTTATTGACTTTAATGGTTGAGATTGAGTTATCCCTCAGTAAGCAATTCTGTGAAAGAAGTGGGTGTTAAGGTCCCCTACTTTTTTCCAATTGATTCTTGATCTTTGGAACCAATAAATCTGTTCGTTTTTGAGGGTGGAGAGATAATCAAGTTTAGTTTGGGTTCTGAGTTTAGCTTCACTCGTAGTCAAAGGACGTGATTCTTCTAGGTTGTTCAGTTCTTGTATAGTCTTTAAGAGGTCAGACTTAATTTGGGAATAGTTGCCAGAGATAGATCGACTCCAATTTTTGAGAGAGGCCTTAAGCAATTGAATCTTGGATTGAAGTCTATAGCCTGCTCTTCCCTTCACCCGTCCAGCGAAGGAATTCCACCAATTAGGTATCAAGGAAGAAAGAGACTTTTCTTCCAGCCAAGCTAGTTCAAATATGAAAGGTTTCGGTCCTTTATTCAAGGGTAGGGTGGAGAGGAGGATGGGACAATGGTCCGAAATAGGTTTTGGCAGGGCGATGGTGTGTGAGCTCGGGAATGTTGCCTCCCAGTTGATGGCCAAAAGAAACCTGTCCAGTTTAGAAAGAGAAGGTTGGGCAGAATGGTTGGACCAAGTAAAGCGAATACCCTGCTGAGGAATATCAACGATATCATTTCTAAAGATGAAGTCAGAAAAGTCGACCATGCCTTGAGAAATATTGGAGGAGTGAGGTACGTTCATGGGACCACCGAGTGATATTAAAGTCGCCTGCCAAACACCAAACAGGGTGAGGGAGGGAGGCCACCAGGTCCCACTCAGACCAAAGGCATGGTCGGATGGAGGAAGAGCAAGGGCCATAAATGGTCAAGAATTTCCATTTGAGACCATCCGAATTGCGGGACAGTAAAATGGTAATTGAAAACTCTCCAATATGTGAAGATACCAGAGTCTGGTCCGTAGGATCCCAGACCTACCAAGTACGCCATGAGGCTCTTATAGCCGGTAAGGATACCCACTGTGAGGGCCTCCTACCCCAAATTTGACGAATGAGGAGGGCTCAGGTGATTTGGTTTAAGTGAGGCGAGAATGGTAGGGCAGTGTTTGGAGGACAGGTCCTTAACAACCTTCCTTTTCGATGGATGGCCTAGACCTCTGACATTCCATGTGATTATCTTCATGGTTTGGGTGGAGGAGAAGAGAGTGAGGCTAATCGAGCAGATCGCCTCAAAGAAGGAGAGGAAGACTGGGTGGGGGCATTAAAAGATGTGGAGGGGCCCTCAAAAGAGAAGAGGAGAAAATGTTCAAAAGCTCCTTGTGTCCTTTAAATCCCACCTTCTGTTGACTCTTGGCGTCTTCGAGCATAAAACGTTGCGCTGGTCCTTCAGGCCCGTCGTGCTGGAAACCCACGATCCGAAACATTTCCTTCATTCTGTCAAGTTCTGGGTTCAGTCCTTCAACTTCTTGGACATCGTTGTTAGCCTTGGACGAGGAAGACTGAGAGAGAGAGATGTAGCCGGTTCTTCGGAATCACAGTTGTACCCATCACTGTCGACCCCCTCGTTGGCGGCACAAGGCAAGGGGGGAGAGATGGGCGTACCTAAGTCTTTGAAGGAATCCTGTATCTGGGGGTAGAGGTCAAGGGGAAGAGAAGGGAGAGTAGAAGATGAAAAAGGGGGCGAACCAGAAAGGAAGGGGGGTGGGACAGGAGGGTCAGAAGTCGAAGAGAGCAAGGAAGGAGGGGAGACAGGAAAAGGGGACAAAGGGGCCACGAGCAAAGAAAAGGAATTGTGTTCTCCTTAGGGAGACAGGGGAAAAGGCCGAGGAAAGAGGGGGGAAAGGATAAGGCAAAGGAGGGAAAGAAGGGAGGAGAGAGGGAGGAACAAGAGATGGCAACAAAGCATAAAATTGAGCAGTGGAAATGAAATGTTCGGAGAAGCCCAAGTTGCCAAAAAAATGGTGGGAGGAGTGGACCCTGTTAACTCTGACTAAAAAATGGGTCAGGGCTGAGGGAGGTGGAGAAAAAGGTTCTGGAGGGGACGGGTTCGAAGAAACATGAAGCATAACAGAAGATGGTCTGTCCATGATGGTGAGAGGGTGGGGAAATTGGATGAGACAGAGGACGAAGAGGAAGAGGCCAAAGAAGGACAAAGGAAAACCAGCTGGAGAGGGAGAAGAAGGGAAGGCCAGAGCACAAGGTCTAGAGAGAAAGGAAGATACAGAAGGAGAGGGAGAAAAGGCGACTGAAGAAGCAGGGAGAGGGGGTAGGTAGGGGGAGAGAGGTGAGGGACGATGGACAGGTGGGTAACACGTGTCACCCCATGGCGCACAGGAGGACGAAAAGGTGGCCAGGAGTAGGGGCTCAGCACAAAGGGCCTTATCACATGGAATTGGAGGGGAAGGTGGCAATAAGACAGAGATGGAAGGGGGCGGCGACATGGCAAACGAAGGGAGACAGCTGGCAGGTGAAGGCGATGAGTCGCATCGCAAGGCGGTGGATGAAATTAATGCAAGCGTAGGAGGGGCACGAACAGCGGAAGACGTGGCAAAAGTGGATGAGGCAAAAGAGGAGTCTGGGCTGGGCTTCTGGGGAGGGCCCGAAAATAGAGTACTCTCACGCACCGGGGGAATGGGCTCCTTGCCAGGCCGATGAGAAGGAGGAGAGAGACCGTCCGGAGCACTGACAGAAGATTGCACGGCCAGTGTAATATGAGGCCGTTCCTGACATAAGTCAAAGTGAGGAGTGGACCGCATCGAGGGGCCGATCAAAACCCGATGTTGAGGAATTTGCCCCACGAAAACCAGCCATTAAGTTCGGGAGCCATTGATCGTTTTCATACTTAGTGGTTCGGAGAGGCAGAGGCTCCCTGGTGACGACTCTTGTAGTGGTGGCGCTTGTGATGCACAGAGGTCCCGGCAAGCGGATCCTTAGGCTGAGAGGGTGAAGGCACATTGAAGAAGTCGGAGGAGGGGGGGGGGGGAAGCTCCCGTACAAGAGATGGAAACCCGAAAAAAGAGAGAATGGACTTCGAGCTAGACACTGGAAGGAATGAGGGTAGTATCCAAGACTTCAAGGAGCAGTCGGATAGATCCTAGTGGAAGAGTCTCAATCGACTTTCAGTGTATAGCGATCAGTTCCCGCGACTGCAGCCACTTTTTTGAAAGTCTCCGATGACCAGGCATGAAGAGGGATATTATCTAGCTTAAGTCAGACCTTCTGCTTCCTGTAAGATCCTAGGGAGTGGGTCCACTGACATAGTGAACAAGAAGTCCCCCGGAAAGAGTCACTAGGAGGAGACGAAAGGGCATTCGCGGCGAACTCTGGGGAAGGGAAAGAAAGCGAGAGGGAGCCATCTCTGAAACGATGTCAAGTGATAGAAGGCTCTCCCCAAATACGTTTGGCCCACCATTCAATGCCTCTCTCATCGTCGCGTCTGGGAGAGAAAGAGACCACCAAGCAAGAGGAAAACTTGACTTGGAATTGGGAAGCGGGGACATGAGGACAGGAGATGATACAAGGCAAAAAAGGAAAGGAACCAGAGAGAGGAGGAGTCCTATCCCGATGGAGGGAGGAAGAAACACTAGACGCAGGAGGAGGGTGGTTGTTGGTGAGCACCTGATCGAAAGAGGCCTTGGCAGAGGTGCCTTGCAGAGAGAGGACCGAGAACCCACTAAGGAGGTGAGCGGGGGGAAGGTTTTGGGGTAGAGGTTGTAGATTTGTTCCCAACTAAGGGTTGATGGGAAGGAGGAGGAGGACGGACGACGACGATGACGAACCATTTTTCTTTGTGACCTCTTAAATTATTTTCATATCTCGGGTGCGCAGCGCCTCAGGTGCCTTTAGATGACATTCATAAAAATATGCATATATGTGTTGTCCAAATGAGCATATATGCAGATATTTGTGTGAAGTTTGTGAAGTGTTAATGATGGGAATGACACCTAGGACGTTATGTTGAGCGACCTAACCCCCTAATCACCAACCCCATTCACTCAATAAACAAGTCTGAGTGTATAAGAAACCAAATCTCTTGCAAGGGTGGTCAATGTAAACAAGAACTAGACAATACAACTTCAAAATTTCTTCAATACACTTAAATTACAGCCTTCAAAATGAAATTATAGCAAGGTCACTGTAACCACTGTGACTTAATGACTTCAAAATACACTAAAAAAGAGAGCATACAATTCTATTGAGGTCTGTTATACATGAATAAGACAATACAGGAGGTGCGATCATCAAATTACACATGAATAGTGGTTCCATACCGGGATTTAGATGCATCCCATACATTACCTTGATCAGAATCAATTCCGACAAAGCTATAGCCCGTTGTAAGGTTCGTAGCCTCTATAGCGAGCACCTGGTCTAGTGGCTTACCCTGAAGTTACATATACTGCTCCAGATGCCAGTGGACTGCTGTGCTCTTGTAAATTTCGCAACACTTCAACTTACAAAGCAAAATTGTACATCAATTGACACTTGAAAATACATCATAACATGATCTCCATTACATTAACATGAAATTGCTCAAGTGTAAAGTGCATCTTGACATGGTAAGTCAATCGGAGCTCTTGGGTGCCCGGCCTTGGGCTTAGCTATTTGCCAATAGGTGACATGTTATGGCATGTCACAAATCCGGCAATTCATCATCAAATAAAATGGGAAGCCAAGCATCTACTGATATACACTTCAAATATGGAAGGATTTGCAGAGATTCAAAGATCTAATCAAGTGGGAAAGAGATCCAGCACTTTGAAACACAAAAACCGAATCAAGTTTCTTCACAAAGTGGCTCATAAAATTTCGGTGTAGTTTCTCTTTGTGAAATGAACCATTCAAGAAGACTAGGAGGTGTTCTAAGTGACTGATGTGAACTTGAACACTCAGAGGAAAATTAGACCAAAATATTTGAAAATTCAATTAACAAAGCTCATGGAAAACTATTTCAAATTGCTCGTCGATGAAGGCTTAACCAACATGGATCATGAGAGATGAATGAAGAATCAAGGAACTAAAAGAATGATCATCAAAAGGAGAAGAGAAGCTGCTGTAATTGAAGATTTACGGCGGAGATAAGGTAATCAAATCAAATGGAAATTGAAAACCTTAGAGAGAGCAAAGAATTTGGGGGCGTGCCACTTTAGAGGGAAAGGAGAGAGAGAAATGCCACTTTTGGAGGGAATTTGATGTGAGAGAAACTCATATGTGTAAAATGAACTCAAGGGGGGTATTTATAGCTTTTCAGGTCGTAAGTGTGGAGATACTTCTAGATGATGAATCAAAGCCCTCCATGTCATCTACCAAAGGCTACAAAGAGAGGCATGATCCTAGCTTACCATCCACCATCATGCCATCAAGATGTGCGATATAGATTTAAACACCTTTATCCTCTTTTACAACTCTCCAATTTCCCTTGTTATCAAAAAGCCATACTCCTCACATTTAATGAACCTTAAAACCAAGAGTGTTGGTATGCCTTTATGGTCATTTAACCAAAATTCCAGCAAAATCAAATATTTGAAAATTCCCTCCTTTTTAAAGAGCATGTGGGATCAATTGGAACTTGCTACATAAGCTAAGTGGGTATGTGCACTGTCTATTAATATTACAAACCCTATACCCCTTCTAGAATATCCCACACATGCGCATAATCCACTTGCTTTAGGCATTTAACATGTGCTAAAATTCATCAAATTTTTTTTTCCAAAAAAACAATATTAATGGAAATTCAAAAATCAAAACTACATAACTCAAACAATATTAAATAAAATGACAAGGGGGTTTGCTTAGGGGTTGACGTCACCCCCACATCATCTCCACATGGGGGGGATGTGGGGCCCCATGGGGTTGGCACATGGGCACCCATCGACCATGGGGGGGGGGGTTTGTCCTTGATTGTCATTACTTAGAAACAATTATGAAAAATAGGTTTTCTTGCCCATAAAAATCCAGAAAAAATCCCATAAATCCACAAAAATCGTTTCAATTATTTTTTATCAAAACAAATCATTTTGGCATTGATTAAAAGCATTTACAAGGGAAATTAGGATCCTTGGAGTCGAATTTCAAAACGGAGCACACCACTCGGCTAGACCCAGAATCGGAAGTCACCTTCTCAGAATGACCCAACAGACGCATGAGCCACACTGTATAATCAGGGGCTCAAGATATTAGCTTATCAAAGTCAAATCGATGCGAGACTCTGAATCCCGAAGTTTAAGTGGCTTTCAAGTGCATCCCCTAGATGACATGCATATGAGGTGTGGGGGTTCCTCTCTTAGCACATGTGCGTAGCACTATTCAGTGGATCCTTGGAAGAGCAGACTTCCCATGCATTGCGACTGTATATACACATGCTTCGAGAAGGTTTTGAGTTGTTCGGGATTTAGGTCTATGCCCTCTATTGGACCTAACCTTCCTGTATAGGACTTTTAGTCATCAAGCTCATACATGCGTTGTATTGTCCTGGCCTATCACTTAGTCATGAGACACAAACATAACAACTGACCTTGACTTAGATGTAGCCCTTAACCCTCTCGGTATCTCCTATAATCGGGATTTTATGACTCTTGGTCCTCGTGCGCCAAGATGCTAGAGTCATGTTGCTCTTATACTCCCACTGAAGTCAAGAGCCATTGAGAATGAAGGAATTTAAGGCCTTGAGAGGATATAATTCCAACAAGAAGTCCATAGTTTAGTAGTAGTCTCCAACTCTCTATTCTCCATAGTTGCATACGATCATCATACACGAACTCCAAGTCTCCAATAAGACCATACAAAATGATGTAATATATAAGATGAAATACAAAAGAAATGAAAGAGGAGATCTTCGATCATTCAAATCCACAATTGTATGATCGTCTTCATTCATCATCAGAATCTTCATCATCACAAGCACCTTCATCTGAACCGAGTCCATCATCATCATAATCATCATCCTCTTCAACATATCATCATAATCATCATTCTCTTCAACATATTGGTTATCTTCCTTGGTTTCTTCTGAATTTGCCTCCTCGTTTGTCTCCTTTATCCTCTGTGAAGTACCGACAACCGTTGTTGCTCGAGTGGCCCTCCTAAGATCAGAAGCTGGACTTGAAGCCTCATCAATCATGTCCCAAGTTAAGCCTACCCTAGGGAAGACTGTCCTAGGGTCTCCAAGCTACCTCTCAGTAGCATTCGCCATGTCCTCGGAAGTGATAAGGTCCCTCTTCTCGTGCTGGTTGTACTTCTCCTTTAGCCTCCAATTCTCTCTAACATATTCTAAATTATTAAGCTTCCTTTACTCAAGTGTGTTCCTTCTCTTTGTATCCACCTCTGAGAATAAATGCATGAGTACTATGTGACCAATTTAGATTTTTAATTTGGACTTAGAGAGAACTAAAGTAAAACTATAATAACTTAAAAGTATAATACCATATGTCTATATCTTCTATAACAGAAAAATTAATTTGTAAACAAGAAAATAACTAAACATAACTAAAAATTATAATTAATTAAATAAATACCATATGTCTATATCTTCTATAACAGAAAAATTAATTTGTAAACAAGGAAATAACTAAACATACCATCTCAAGTGAACTCCAGTTTCGCTCACAACCATAAGAACTATTAGTCAAAGTCAAGACCTGAATAATGATCTTTTGGAGGTTTGGAGCATTACTCCTGTGCTGATTCCACCATTGGGCTGCATATTGGGTGCAATCTCTCTAATTAATGTAAGATTATCATAAAGAATTTTAGACAATTGAAAATGTGCATTAGAAACTTGAAAGAATTTTTTTGAAGAAACATCTTACCTGGATCTGATTTGGTCCTCTTTATCACGATCATTTCCTTCCTGAACGACTTCAATGCACACATGTACAAAATGAGTTCTTTAGTAGATATCTTATCTTGGATATCAGGCTTAGGAACAAGTCTTTCAAGGCTCTGATTAAATCCGTTCATAGGTATCCTTTCTCTCAATTTCTATGTTAATAAAAAAACTTTGGATTCAAATAGTTACCGTCTACATGCAATGGTCTATGAAGCTTCCTATCCCACTTTCCATCTATAACCTCTCAAATTGGGCCATACCTACCCTCATAATTGTCCAAATTTTCTTGATTATCCTTTGCTCCATCTAGAGCATCATATATAAAACTCATAGAGGGCTTGTCACTATCTGCCAAGCGCAAGACCTTGACTAAGGGTAGAAATATTGCTAGTGAGTAATTCACCCCACTCCAAAAAACCTTAGAATAATATCACAAGCCCTCTTTCCTATGGGATCTTTATACCACTTGCATCTGCTCCAATCTTCTAAAGTGAACATAGAGATCAATGAAATCCTCCTATCATTTATGCTCTTAAGACTTAAGTAAGCAATAGCATATCTAGTGACCCTAGCCCTCGCTTGCTCCTTTTTTGTGACACTTGGACGTCATGCTCAGAGTAATGGTGTGGTTGCATATGAAAATTGCAATCTCCTTGGCCTTATAAAGTGTCCCTGTATACAAGGTCTCTTCCAACGAAGCAAATGAGCTGTATCCAAATTAGGAGCAACATTATCTATGACAATTTGGGTTACATGCTCCTCCCCAACGTCCTCAATGCGCTTATTTGTCAATGATTTTGTAATGCGCATTATGGACATCCAGAATCATCAATAGATCTAAAAAATACTATACCTAAAGGACAATTCACCAATAGGTTGATGATATTCTTCCTGTCACTCCATGAATCTGTCATAATGGACCCCAAATTAAGCCCACCAAAGGAATATCATAGATGTCAGGTGCAAGCAAAAGAGCCAGTTACAAGGGGGGACTTCTTTCCAACGCCATTGAAGAAGAGGGGACAGCCAAAACACTTTTTTATTCTTCAGATCAGATGAGAATGCAAATCGAAAGATGGTATATGTGCTGAGTATATGGGGGTAATTAGCTCAGTTTTTTATGGGACTTGGGGTTCTTAAGGCTCATATGGGGTTGGGCCTTTTAGCCGGATTGGAATACAAATTTAGTAAAATAGGAGTAGAGATGAGGAAGTAGTTAAGATTGACGACCAGGAAGTACAAAAAAGACCACACTTTCGATATCTTGGGTAAATAATCTAGGAAAATGGCTAGATTGAGGAAGATGTTGCACACAGAATTAGAGCTGGGTGGACGAAGTGAAGATGTGCAACTGGAATTTTATGTGATTGCTGCATACCAATGAAGCTGAAGGGCAAGTTCTATAGGACAACTTTGAGACTAGCTTTGCTCTAGGGGCAGGATGTTGGGCGAACAAAAAACAATATACCTGTAGAATCAGTGTAGCGAAGATGAGGACGTTAAGAAAACAAGAAGTATAGAATTCGAAATGAATCCTTTCGAGAGAATTTAGGTATGGCACCAATACGCGATAAGATGAAAGAAAGTAGACTTAGATGGGTTGGCCATGTGTGGCGCCAACGAAGTACAACACGGCGCCAACGAAGTACAACACCGTTAGGAGGTGCGAGTTAGTTCTAGTAGAAGGATTGAAAAGGGCAAGGGGTAGGCCCAAAAGGACGTGGTTAGAAGTAGTTCGAAAAGATATGGGGACTTATGGCCTCACAGAGGGTATGGTCTTTAATCGACCAGAATGGCAGACCAGGATTCGTGATGATAATGATGATGATGATGGCGATGATGGGGTTGGGCCTTTCAACCCTGGCCCAAATTAGCCAATTGCTTCGGCCTTGGTATGGAAGCTACTTAAGCGAGCAATCTTAAAACAAATGTCCTCCTGATAAAACTACTGAGGCATGTACTGAATTATGTGGCTTCTATCTTCCTTGTTGTATATGATTTTTAGTGTTCCTTCTTCCCTTCGCCTTGTGTTTTCTCAACTGTAGCCTTGGGGTTAGGTGTAAAGAAAGCATCAATGAGCCCTATCATACAAGGCTTCTTAGACCCAAAATTGTCTTCTAACTTCATTGCCCAGCTCCTCAGACCCTTCATCATCCTGCTCATCACCATCATGAAAAATATTAAACCCATTTTTACTATATCCTTCTCCTTTGTAATTCTTTTATTTTTTTCGGCTTCTACGTACTCAAGAAACTCTTTCTTCACAAGCTTCAATTTTTTTTTAATGGGGTCACATCCCCCTAATACCGGCAAGATGTTTTTTGCAGTGTTTCAAAAAGCGCTAGGCAGCTCCTAGGCGGTCGGGGGGGTCCAGGCCGCCTAGCGCCTAGGCGGACGCCCAGAACCTGGGCGGCCCAATAGATTTTTTTTTTTTGGATTTTTGCTCTCTAAAATAGCCTCTAATGGGTTTTAGGTTTCAAATGAATCTAAACCCCACAATTTTACCTCTTTAGTATTAAAAAAATGACCCAAAAATACCCTCAAGGGGCTGCAGTTTCGCCTTCTGAGTGGGGCGTAAGCCTTGGGCGGCCGCCTAGGCGGGTTTAGGCAGGCGCCCAGGGAAATCCGCCTAGGCAGGCGCCCAGGCGCTGGGCAGTCCGCTTTTTGAAACAATGGTTTTTTAGACCTATTTATCCTAGCATTTGAAACATAACCACAAAAGTTGCACATTAGTTTGTTTTTTTCACTTTTATCCTTAATACAATATTGCCATCTTAGATCCCCACTCCCAATAGACCCTAAAGAAGACATTTCAAATCCAAGAAAGAAATATCAAATATAGATTGTAAACTAACCTCTTTCCTCAATCTCTTTTCTTCGATGTTTTGGATTTCAACCAAGCTCGAAGTCACCCTAGAAGTCGTCTAATGGCCTCATTAGGACCCTAAAAATGATTCCAATAAGACAATGTGAGCTTTGGGATGGTTTTCAAACTTTCGAAAAAGATAGTAAAAGCAATTAATTTGGGCTGTTTGAGATTTAGAGTTGTTTTTTCATATTGGGGGGTTTAAAGTACCCCCATAAGAACTCACTTTCTCCTATTTCATGGGTCAAAAAGATCCAAAATTCCCTCACTGAGGTAAACCCCCCCCCTCCTTGCCCGCTTGGGCGACACCCATGAATTTGCACCTAGGCAGACTCACCCCGGCCTAGGCGAGGCAGCCTAGGGCCCCTTGGGTGCCTAGGCCTTGGGTGGGTCGTTTTTGAAAACATCTTGGGTTCGAGAGGCACTGCCTGACTACTCCAGGCTCCCCCAGGTCTTGCACACATCTCATCTATATATGGGCATTTTTCTATTCATATCTTCTTCACTGGCCCTCATTGCGATATCCATTTGGGCTTGAAACTCTGCCACCTGTTCCTTTTGAGAAGGAGAGCAATAATACTCATTCCTTATCTCCTCAACTACCTTCTATACCTACACCTTCTTTTCCCTTGCAATCTTGATAGATGGCTTCATCTCCTCCCTACTTCTGAATGCACCCTTTGACAAGGCTTCACATCACCTTGAATGTAAGGATGTAATGTTTTAGGCAATTACTAGTGCCTATCAAAGGCTTCCTGCGATGTGCACGCCACCCTTTACCCGTCTCTGGTAGCTTCAGTCTATGCTGTCATGCTGGATCCTCCCTTCTCATCTCCTAAACCTATAAAAAACAACATGCTAATGGCATAAACGCCGAACCATGATATTTTAATATCCATAAAAAAACTGGAAAAATGTTAAAATACATAGTCAATAAGATATTTAAAACAATCAAAGCACGCCATATGCATAAATTAACCATAAAAAAGCAATCATTGGAATTGAAGTAGAAAAAAGAAACCATTAGCAACATTAAGTTAGAAATCTAGAAGCACTTCTTTATATGCATCAAAGCTTTAAAAAAAATGTATTACTGAATTTGTTTGAGGGAAATAACCATTTTTAAAACAGTTGGAGCACACTGGAGGCTTAAAAAAACCATTAAAAATATCTAATCGATATATTTATATTAAAAAGAGACACCCAACATTACAAATATATAAAATTTGATATCCATATACAACTAAGAAGTTTCTCTATGTACTAGAAAATTGGAAAATAAATTCAATCTTACACATTTTTGAAAATATGTAACAAAATGTGACAATTACTGAAGTAATGCTAGGTGAAGTAATATCATTTAAAAAATAAAGCAATTTTATGGATCTAAAGTGAAAAAAAAAAGAAACCCAAAATTTTGAGTACAACTCTTGGTTCCCTGAACTTCACGAATCGTTGCCTTCAATCCTTGTCAAAGCTTCCTCAGACAACCTCAATTGAAACCCTCAAACCAGTTTTGACTTTTTAGTTTTGAGTACGAATCTAGTAGATCATTACATAAGTGCACTTAGTACTCAGTCTTGTGTACTGTGCACTGTGCAGTGTGCACAACACAAATCACTCATTGTGTACTATGCATGTGCAAATTGTAGCAATGTTGCCCGCACGTATGAGCGCCCGTGCACCGTGCGATTTGCACTACATTCCCCAAAACACATGCACACGAAGCACTACATAAGTGCATTTAGTACCCAGTCTTGTGTACTGTTCAACGTGAGCGACACAAATCACTCAATGTGCACTGGTCATGTGCAAAGTGTAGGCTCTTTGCCATACTTATGATGAGCGTTGTCCACCCGTGCACTGAGAGGCTGAGTTCTTAAAATATTTGGATGAATAGTCGATCAAAAAATTGAAATCCAAAACATCCAATTTATATTTTTAAGGGAAATAAGCCTATATTGGATTAAGAACCCAAAAGTAGGCTTAGGAATCTATCTTTGTTGAAGATTGTTCACCTGTTCTAATGAAATCAAAAGTTTCCAAAAATGGGCAAAACCTAGGTCGCGATCTTCGATCTTTCATATCAGCCAAATTTGATTTTTTTTCTCATATCTGATTTATCCATTGGATAGATCGTACAAAATGAGTCTATGGATGGAATTTGAGCTGAAATCATGCTCCTTGGGGGCTCTAGGGTGAAAATTGGTGAAATAAAGGGGGTTGGATTTCTTAGCCGCCTTTTGAATTGGGCGAGTTTCAGTTGGACTCGTCGAGGTTGAAAACACTCTGTTATACATATACTATACTTGCATATATATACATATATAATATACATTATATACATACATATATATACATATTTGTATATATATTATGTTGGATACTGTTGTACTTGTAAAAGTGTTATGGGAATTCAGAAAATGCTTAAGTGTATCCTCTGCCCATGTTCATTTTTGCATCCATATTCATATTTGGGTAATTTTGTCTCTATTGCATCCCTTTGCATGTGCGTATGAGCCTACCATTGTGTTGTTCATTTGGCACTTGGGCACAATGATGCCTAAAGATAGACATGCCTTATAAGCTTTTTTATATTTCACTTATACTTTATGTACTAATTGGCCACCCTATTTCTTTTAGGTATTCAAATATGTTCTGAATTTCTCATCAGAGCTATTTGTATGTAAGCGATAGTGGTTAACACTCTGGACAGTTTCCATCTTCCTTATGAGTACCATTCCCATTCCTGGCTGGTTTTAGCCCAACCATTGATATTGTTTTGGAAACCCCTCTTTGAGGGGCTTGCTGTGTTGCATGTTATTGTGGCCATGACCAAAGCCATGAAATTTTATCATCCATACGTCTTCAGGATTGCCTTGATTGCATCAATTACTCTTTTCAATGGGACTGATCCTATAACATTCTTTATTGTGATCTCATTCTAAAGTTCGTAGTTTCAAATGCTTTATATTATTATGTTATTATGCTTTTCCTGTTTTCCATGTCCTTAAAATTTTATTGTAGAAAAATGAGCAACTGAATAATTAGAAAAGAACCAGGCACAACATATACAGCACTTGACAAGCTTGACATAGCTCCCCATAATGACCAACTAAACTTTCATTGGACTGGGATTTGATAATTTGGCTTCTTTCCCAAGTATGCACATGTTGGTAATAGAAAACTTACTATTCCAACTTTTTGGCTATAAAGGACTAATGCTCTACCTTGAGGCGTATTCTTCTCACATTCAGTAAGAGTTTAATAATTCCTTTTTGTCCTCTTGAGAATCCACTCTCTTCATTGCTCACTGTATGATACAACTTAGCAAAGAAACACCCAAAAATTTGGTGTTTTCAGACTATACTATCACATTCTTCCCAGCCCCTCACTTTGTCCTTTGGTGTTTTCAGACTATACTATCACGTACTTCCCAGTCCCTCACTTTGACCTTTCAAAAACTGCTCATAAGAAACACTATGCCATCGGTTTCTCTTCATCAAATATTCTTTCCTCCTTCCTAGTTCTTATCTTAGATCTTAATATCCTTAGCTACTTAGAGAGAGCAGTGATATATGAGGTGCTGAGAGGTAGAGTGGGATAGAGAATGTAGAAAATGGTGAAGAGAAGAATTGAAAGAGGGCTGTGGAAAAAGAAGAATGCGTGAGACAAAGTGTGAGAGTGAATACAGAGTGGTGGATTTTTTTTTTTGGGTGGGGGGGATTGGGGTCGGGGAGCGGTGAAAAAAAGCAGGGACAAATATGAAAAGTAGAAGAGGGGAATGTTTGTAAGATAAAAGATAAAAGATAAAAAGGAGGTAGACGGCGTGTGGGAGAGAGGGCGAATGGCGGCTGAGTGTCAAATCGTGTAGTGAGAAGATAGAGGGGAAGAGAATAGAGAGAAGGGGAAGAGAATAGAGAGAAGGGAAAGAGACATAACACCAGCGGCATCATAGCTCTTTAGGACAGATACTGAGGAACTGTGAAGGAGAGATTAGAGGGACAGGAAAACAGGAGGTATAGGACAGCTGGGGAACTGGATGGGACAATCGTCAGGCAAGGTGCACTTGACATACGGCGGACAAGAGAGACATAGAGACACAAGGAAGCGGAGGAGTGAGAGAAATAATGTAGGAGGAGAAGAGGGGAAATAAAGGGGGGTCGAGCACCAATACATTAAATGTGCCTTCCTTTGGTAATCAGTCATCCGTGCACACTTCTAACGTGGTCGAGAATGGGGAATATGTCAGACCTGTTGATGGTTCACTAGTCACCTCCTGCTGGGCCAAGAAAATGGCATCCCTTGTGTCTGTCTCATGATCTGTAGGCAAAGAGAAACTAATCTATACTGATATCCAATTCATTCACCTCCTTTTCCATTTGTCCTTTGCTTCTCTCTCTCAGTCGTTTTTTTTCGTTTTTTTTTCATTCTTCCTCCTTTTTTTTTTTCTGTGCAGTGTCAGTCTTCTAGCACTATGCAGAAAATTGAGAGAGGAGTATACTGGGGTTGGGAAGTAGAAAATGCCATAATGGGCTGCCCACTGGAGTGACTACTTATCAAGAGAGAAGAAGGGGTTAGATAGAGTTTTGAATTTAGAGAAAGAGAGAAGTCAAGAAGAAGATAGGTTTGAAGGATGTGATTGGTGGAGGAAGAGTATGGATCATAAGGTGAGAGGGTAGGAGATAGAGTGAGAAGGCGAAGAGGAGGAGAAAGCGAAAATGAAAGAAGAAAAAAGCGCTCGGGGAGAGGGAGAAGGGGGGGGGAGGGGGGTTGGTGTGTGTTACGAAGATCTGAGATATAAGTGAGTGGCAGAGAAAGAGGAAAAGGAGCACTGGAATGAAGAGAGGGCCGACTTGTTTGGGACTTTGGCTGATGAGGTGTATCCTTTTTACCTGATCCCTGCCACCTCCCAAATGATCCCCTGGAATCTTAACAGATGCTTCTTGAATAACTCCATATGATTCTTTATAAAGATCACGTTTTTTTTTTGGGGGAAAAGGTTGAGCAAAAGATGGTCTTGTTGACAAATAAAGGAATAGAGATGGCCTTGTTGATGGCAGTGATATTCTCTCCGAAGGATCCAACCCACTTTGTCATGAGTGATATACTCTTCGAAGACACTTTCTGGAGGAGAGGGCTTGTATGATGAAATTCTGTTTGGTTTGGCCTCTAAGGAGCTTGCAAACCTCATATACTATATTGATTTATAGAGTGGGATTTTGTATTCAAAGATTAGCATATGGGCTCGCCAAATGGGTTCTGAGAAGACAAAATTGTTGCAGGTGCAGTTTGCTGTCTCATTCTCGTTTTTTTACTTGCCATACTACTGTCTCAGTCGTACCTTTAACTTTCCCAGTTAGTCATGAGTATTCCAACTTGACATGGTGAGAAGTACATCAAAACTTTTTGTTTTTTTTGTGTTTGTTATGATATAAACTATAGAACTGTAGCTCTTTGATTTTATGTGTAGGTCCCTTGGAAGAGTCTAGGCAAAGAGCCAGTGATTGTTCTTGTCGATCGAATATTTGCTCTTGCTCATCCTGCAGTGGATGGACGGACTCTTTCGGTGAGGCTCTGAATCATCAAGTCTATTTTTGCTGAATCCCGTAGACTTCGTTTACATTTACATGTGTGTTATATTTCTCGATGCATTTGATGACTTGAGTTCTGAAGAATGCTATTGTTGTTGTGATGCAGGAGGTTGATATAGAGAAGATTTTTCAAGCCAAACTTCGACAAACTGAGGTAACTGAAATTTGAATCTCATTTTCTTTTTCTTTTGCTTTCCTTTCAGGGATATGTTCATTTTATGTTGTGTCATTTAATAGAAGAAACCTTGATGAAAACGCCATTGATCCTCCTCTTTTTGGGACTTCCTTGTCATTTTAATGTTGTTTTATAAGTTTTAGTATCAATCTCCATGAACAAAATGAATAGACGGGGGAGATGGAATTGGATGATACTTTTACAGTCCTACTACAGGAGAACCATTTTTTTGTGTGTGCGCCCTCACATGCTTGTGAGTGTGCTTGTGCGTGTGTGCATGTGCGTGTGCATGTGTGTGTTATAGACACACATTTATGTATGTTTATAATATGTACACTACTATAATGACTTCACTTGCTTCATGATCACTTATAAAGTGATATATGAAGCACATGAAGTTATGACTATAGCACTTGTCATTCTAATTGGTTTTTTTTTTTTTTTTTTTTTCTGGTTCTCCTTTCTATTAAATTCAGGAAACAGAGTTGGCGATTATTGAAGCAAAAGATAGCAAATTGAGATCGGGAAATGTAAGAAAGTTTTTCCACCTTTGTATTTACTGTCATCTTGATTATATCTTTATCAATGCTCTCGGTCAATCCTGATTAGGAAAAGCAGGATATTATGAAACTGAGTTTTATGTTCGAGTATTCATAAAACAGGAAAAGCAGGATATTATGCAATGTAAATGGGTTATTCTCTGGTCCTCGAGATATCTTACTATCAAGGTATTTCAATACCCACTGTGGGGGATAATGATCCTAGATGCTGTGTGAAAAGAGGATCTGGGGGAGCTAGGTTAGGTGATCCAGTAACTTCGTCCAGGTACTTAAACCATTGTTAGGGATGTAAAAATTTTCCTCACCCCAATTGATTACTTACATAGTACCCCATGTTAGCAGATACATCGAATGTGGAATGCGTGTCCTCAATTTCCCCTGCAATAGCCATTTAGCTCCAAGGAACTTCCCTTTCACATTTTCTTGTGAGATTCAAAGAGCTGTTCCACTATGCAATTAAGCATGATACATGACTTCAGAATGTGTATCCAAGGTGGCACTGCCTTTTCTTTTGACAACTAAAAATCACTTTGTGCAACCTCTTCATATCTCCAAGTCTCAATTGTGATTTTGTATTGTACCTTTTCCGTAGGTGTTTCAGTAACATTCCATCAATGTTTGCGTTGAGAAAGCCTATGAATGAAGTTTTCTCTGCAAATATATTGAGATTAGTTTCTCTCTTAAGGGTTTTCAAATGATTGTAAAGGCATTTCTTGAGTAATATAGTTGGAAGTCTCCAGCATGTGCCCTACTTCTAGCTCGTGACATTTTCATGTTGATGAACTATACTTGAGTCCAACTTGCTGTTCGCCACCTAATGGGAGTGTACTACTTTCCTTAATGAAGAATATTTATGTGCTTGTAGATGCTATTTTGTGAGGAATCAATATGTTCGATGAGTTCCCTTTTTTTTGGGTTTATTGTTGGAAATGATTCGAAAAATTCCCTTTTAATCTAGAATTGATTTTTCTGAAACATGGATGAATGGTGATTGAAAACTCGGACCCCGCAAGGTCCCGAGCTGGAGTCTTCCTCCGACCTAACCTAGTGGATGGTCAGATTCGGCTGAGTCTATGGCTAAAATATTCAGGGAAACAGGGACCCAATTTACGGTGTTTATCATCCAGGCCTGGCACGCTGCTTGGCCCGACTGACAAGGGTGAGTTTGAGACTGAGTCATCAGTTTTTAATTGCTGGAAAAGAAAGAATTGGAGATTCACTTCCTTCTTTCGACACCTAGTAACCATTTTATCTTCCTTCTTGTCGACACCTAGTAACCATTTTAGGTGAAATCACAAAGTATAAAAGGAGGAGGGTTGTGTTAGGTGGGCAGCCAGCATAAAACTTTTGCTACATCTATTTCATGAATCCTGAACCAATATATGGCGGAACATGATTCATGTAACTGATCCCAAATAGTTAGGATAAGGCTTAGATGATGATGATAATGATGATATAGGAGGGTCGAAAGGCAATAGAGGTGGTTCCTTAAATTTTCTGGAATCTTCATAGATGAAAGGAGTGTTTAATTAGATCAAGCTCGCAATTGGTTTTCTTGTTCATGATGGGCGAGCCTCTTCAATTCTTGTCATATATGTATTCTTTCTAGGTTAAGAATTATCTGCATAAATAAATCAATTTAAAAATCTTGTTGTTGTTATAGGGTTGTATGATGTGTTAAATGTAGATGATCGCCAATGAAAGGTTACCTTGCCATGAAAAGGAAATGCAAAGATTTCTCTACCATGTGAAATCTGAGCTATTTCTATTATTTTTTAGCAGCAAGCTGTAAATGTTTTGAGGAGGCCATGAAAAGACTTAGCTGAATTCGAAGAACATATTCGAGTCTCCTTGTCCACTTTTGCAGCCTAACTGGACCAATTCAAATGAAATTACTGCTGGAATTAGCAAAACTATTTTTCATTTTCTGTGTCTTTTTGACAAGTTCAACTCTTTTTCATTTTATGAAAAACAAATATGTGATATGAAATTTTGCTTTTGAAGATGGATGGTGCACTGAATACTTTGTTTATGTGTAACAAGATATTGGTTTTGCTGTTCAGATGGACTTTATTTGAGACTTCATTATTTTTTAAGTATTGGTTCATGTTAGTGCTTATTGTCGTAACTGCCATTTAGTATAAGGGAAAAAACGAGGAAAGATTTGTGGTTCTTTTCTTTGGAGTGTGGCCAATATTTTACAATGTACTCCATGGTTGACTTATCTTGCAACAGGCGAGGCTATTCAGTTTATATGTTTGAAAGGTTTTCATGCGATTCATCTTCAAGGGTATTACACATGAATGGTTTTTCTGTTGTTTTTTTTTCTGAGAAAGTGATTAGGTCTTATCTAGAGGTGATGTTAGCTGGGTTAATGTTTGTATGGGCTCTGTAGACAATATCTTCGAATTGATTCTTGCAAATATATCACCGAAATAACTCATAATAGATGTGCTCTAATTATTGGGCTGGTCCTTTTGCAGTCATCAAATGAAAATTCATGGTTAGGTTCACTCATTGCCACGATAATTGGCAATCTCAAAATTTCCATCAGCAATGTTCATATCAGATATGAGGATACCGTTAGGTGTATATCAAACTCTTGTTGTTTTGATTGTGTTGTGGTTGACCTGAGCTTGCTATGTTTTCTGTGATAATTCATTATTTTAGTTGTAGTATGTTTTGAAATCTTTGACAACATTTTTGTACTTTTTCCAGTAATCCTGGGCGTCCATTTTGCTCTGGAATCACCTTGGCAAAGCTTGCTGCTGTCACAATGGATGAGCAGGGAAATGAGACATTTGATACAAGTGGGTTACTGGATAAGCTTCGTAAGGTATGTCGTGGATTTTTGTTACAAAATTGTTTCTAAATGAAATGTTGTGTCTTCTTTTTGTAAAAGTTTGAGGTTCATCTCAGTTGTATGTCCAAAATGGGGAGTTCCTATTTTGTTATTTTATTATTGGCCTCAATTTTGATTCAATGGTATTGCTTTTAGATCCACTCTAGGGAACCATTGAGTGTCGTAGAAAATGCAAGAGCCACATAGAAGTGATGAAGCACTTTCTCAGGTACATTTAGATGGATGAAGTAAAAAAATTGTTTCGGCATGGTGTTATAGAGCAGTTTTTTAAAAAGTGGACCACCCAGAGCCTGGGTGGTCGTCTAGGCAGTCTAGATGGCCTGGGTGCATCGCTCAGGCCTAGGCAGCCAAATTAGGCGGATATCCTTGGGCGCCTAGGCCGTGGGTGCTTGAACCCGCCTAGATCGCCTGGGCGGCCGCCCAGGTCCTGCACCCCGCTCAGGGGCGGAAATGCAGCTTCTTGAGGGTATTTTTGGGTCTTTTTTTTAATACTAAAGGGGAAACTTGTGGGTTATAGGTTCATTTGAAACCTAAATCTCATTAGAGGCTATTTTAAAGAGAGAACCCCAAATTTTTTTTTTCTACTGGGCCGCCTAGGTTCTGGGCGCTCTCCTAGGCCTTGGGTGGCCTGGATCCCCCCCGATCGCTTAGGTGCCACCTAGAGCTTTTTGAAACACTGTTAAAGAGTCATGTATTCCTTTCCTAAAGTGGTTTCTTAGATCTGTAGATGTATACACATTGTGGTAGGGCATGGATTAGTAGCTGAAACCTACAAAAGAAATGATTTGGGCTTGCCCATGACTAAACCTTATGAAGGGGGGATACTTGTTCAATCTTTCAGTTCAATTTGTTTTTCTTTGACAAAGTTACATAGGAATTAAACTTGTGATGTACTGCTATGAAAACCCAACTACTACCACCTTGACCCAAGCCTGATTCCTTTTAGTTCAATTTATTTATGTTATAGGAAGATAAGTGTGGTATTTGAGTATGTATGAATTTTAAAATGTTCTGCTCAAACTCGGCACTTAACCCTTGCCTGAGAGTAACTCGGGTGAGTCCGAGTGGTCTCGCTTGAGTTCTGCAGAACCCAAAATGGGCTAAAAAATTGCTAGAAAAGAAAAAAGAATTTGTTAGATTTAATTAGAAACTAAAGGAAGTTATAAACATCATTAAAAGTTCATAAAAGTTGGAAAACCGTTTTATAGAGAATGGAGTATGAAAAATTAAAGCAAAAAAAAAAAAAAAAAAAGAACCCAAGCAAAGGGAAAAGTAGAAAATTAGAGCATGTAATAAGAAAAATTTCGAAATCATCATAATGAACATAAAAATTATATAGAAAAATATTTATATGCCATTTTTAAATGATTTAGTAATAAAATTTTTTATGTTTTAGGTGATTTTAACAAACCTTTAGTTTTTCTTAAAAACTTGTTGAGTTACGTGGCTGAGTCTGAGTCAATTCGGACTAATTTTGGAACACTAGCCATAGATGTTTATAATATTTATATATCATGAATTTAAAACCCTTGTTGTAGTACACAATGTTCCTCAGCAGGCGATTTCCCTTTAAATAGTTTGGAAAATTGATTGCATGCGACTTACCAATGGCATTATATAAAGAAGAGCTGTAAGGTGATATAGAATTTTGCCTTGTTGTCAGTCTTTAATTTCTGTGACCTTCCTTTGTTGTTACTATTGCCCTTGTTTGTGGTGATTATTCATACTGTTGTAGCACACCATTGTGCGGCTTTCTCATTTGGTTCCTGTTTACTTGTCTATGACAAGGTAGGCCTGTGACAACCTTGCTGCTTGTCAGTCTTTAATTTCTGTGACCTTCCTTTGTTGTTACTATTGCACTTGTTTGTGGTGATTATTCATACTGTTGGAGCACAACATTGTGCAGCTTTCTTATTTGGTTCCTGTTTACTTGTCTATGACAAGGTAGCCCTGTGACAACCTTGCTACTACTTTTGTTGTTTTCTTTTGGCTAAGGCTTTGGGGCTTCTGTCTCAACTTAATCTCTTGGTCATATGTAGGGTCATTGGTTGGGTTTGTGGCGTTTAAAGGCTGTGAGAGTGTGTGAAAGACATTTGTAGTGGATTGTACACTTGAATGGGAGTGTGCATTGTTTGACTGACGAAGGGTTGGGAGATTTATGACCCTGGTCATATCCAAAATCTTCCTTGGGCATGTGGTGCTATCGAAAAGGGTTTACAATGGGTCATCCCTTGTTGAGGTCGAAGAGATGCCCAGAGATAGCTTGTAGGCCAAGAGAGCTGTGGTCTCCTGTTTGTGGATGTAGGCTTCTGAGAGCAAGGGGTAAATCCTCAACAAAGTTTTGTACGACATGTACATATGACAGCCACATTACCGAGAAGCAAACCTGAAGAGGTATACGTGTACATGTGTATAGAGAGAGTTCCCCTCCCACTATAGTGATATGTGCTTAGCTTACTCTTAAGAGAGGGGGGGGGCTGTAATCCACATTCTAGTACTGTGGTTCCACTGTTTATTGGCCAACTTTGACGAGCCAATCATGAGCCCCTGCATGAAACTGTGGGCCGTGATTTTGTTGAGTTGGTTTAAGAAGGCATTTGTAGGTCATGGTCATTGGGTGTACATGTGTATAGAGAGAGTTCCCATCCCTGATATGTGCTTGGCTTACTCTTAAGGGGGGGGGGGGCTGTAATCCTCATTCTGGTACTGTGGTTCCACTGTTTATTGGCCAACTTTGTCGAGCCAATCATGAGCCCCTGCATGAAACTGTGGGTCGTGATTTTGGTGGGTTGGTTTAAGAAAGCAATTGTAGGTCGTGGTCATTGTGTTGGGTCGCCCTTATGGTCTCTTCGTTTTAACCCATTGGTACCAGTCCACTACGCGATATCTTATTTTCAATATTACAAATGTTTCTATGAATTTTAGAATTTGTTTAGAATTTTATTTTATTTTTTATGTTGTAATTTCCTTGAAAGGATTATTATGAAATTATATAAGGAAATGTGGGGCCTTTAGATCCAGCCTCAAATGTGTGCTATACCCCATGGGTGGGGTGTAGGGCCCATAGCGGCTACATGTCACCCATAGGGGTGGCATGCCCCCTTTAATTTTTTAGTGCTCGTTTTAATTAAAATGGCTTAGTATGGTTAGTTGATAGTATTTTAAAAAGAAAAGAAATGGTTATGTGTGCCAATTTTTGTCCGATTTAGTTTTAACCAAGAAATATTATTTTGATTTCCTACAATTAGAGATAAATTAGGAAGTTCTAGTAGGTTTTTAAATTGGTTTAGTCCTAATTAAACGAGAAGTGGATATGGGTCAAATATTAAGGGGTAAAATTCCTATTATGCCTCCCAAAATTATGATAGCTGATTTGTGGGATGGATGACTCTGATTTATTTGAAAGTGGACGATGTGAACTAGCACGGTCTTTATATATTACAATTTTTCTTTTTCAAAACCGGCTAGAACACTTATATAAGTCCAATGATTACAATAAAAACTCAAGCAAACAAATAAAAAAAAGTCCACAAATATGGATTCTCACGTGCTGCCACTATTAAACTCTTCATTAGATAATAAAAAATTGCATCAGCTTGAGTTTGGGAACAAGAAACATAAGAATGCATTAAAATAAATAAGATGCCAACAGATTACCTCAATTGGACTTCGCACACCCCACATCGGGTCTCCTCCACCGATGGCGCACAGGAACTTGGGAAGCATTGGCTAAAACCCTTTTATGGATATGAGAGCATGTGGATCAAAATATGGCTTTACTCTTGTTTCTTTATGTGTGGGGCGTGCCCCTTCTCTGTCTCTTCCAAAGGCTAGGGGTGTGCCCCTTTGTTACTCTTAGAGAGGCTATGAGAGATGGACACAAAAAGATAGAGAGAGATGAGAGAGAGGGCGGTGTGCCACCTTGATGAGAGAGAGAATTTTAGGTTGTGGTGGTGTGATGACCCCCCCTCCCTCAACCCCTAATGAAGGCTAGGGTCAAGGTTTCTAGGGTTTAGCCATCCTTATGGAGATTCCATTTAGACCATTGATCATAGGTGACCTATGGGATGAGAGATCTTAGCCATATAATCCATAAATCAGTCATCATGATCTAATGAAAGGGGCTAGAACCTTATCCCTCAGCTTCCTTAACCTAATCCCATCAAATATTTAGTGTAGAAAAAATACATTGTAGTTTCCTTTTATTTTCAATCAATCTCTAGACATGCTTCTTTTAAAATCCATTAGCCTTCAAAACTCTCCTTATCGTCTTATGTCAATTGCATGAATTATGAGACAAGCCAAAAATAAATAGAAACGGAGAAAAGTGGGGCATGCCACTCCATGGGTATAGGGGGCCCCATGACCTCATCAAATTTGGTGGGCCATACAATGTAATTGGCCCCCATCATATTTAAATATAAAAATGATTTTTAGAAAAGGATAAATAATTTATTTTCTTATCTGAATATTTAAATACCAGAAACTTTAGTTTTAGCTTATCTTAAAATCAATTTTGATGAAATAAAATATCCAGAGACTCCTAAAACTTTATTTTAATATTCAAAAAATCATTTATAATAATATTAATTATTTCTAAATTAATTTGATGGCAATCAGATTTAACTTTGTTAAGGAAAAAAAGAAAAATTACTGAGACACTCCGTGTCTAATATGGCTATGTCCCCACTCACTTTCTCAATCTGACCCAGTAGTTCCCTTGACCCACAGTCTATACTGGGGTTCATGATTGGACTACCAAAGCTAGCCTATAGGTGATGAAAACACAATCTTAGTCTATGAATTATAGGTTCCATCCTAGGGACAAGCCTAGGTCACACTACCTTGTGCACACACATCACATTTGTGCATAGGGGCTATCTCTCGCACATCTATATGCAACACCCTCAATGTTGTTTACTTCCCAATACGGCTATGTACATGTTGTGTGATGGTCATGATGGTGATTTGACCCATGTCCCTTCAGGCCTACCAATCACACAAGGGTCACAGAGTTCCTTGGCCAATTACCCTAGGCATCTTTCCGACCTCATCAAGGGATAACCCTGGTAATCCTTCTCGGTTGTGCTATATGGCTAGGTATCATAGGGTTTTAGAACTCAATTCGGCCTAGCTCGCCAAGCCTAGTTTGAGTTTTGACATCAGTAGTGCCAACTTCGGTTCCTTTGAAGGATACTTCTATTGGAGTTCATTGTTTCACACTCATAAAATTCATTATATGCTCTCGTAAGGCCTTTAAAATGGCCACAAAAGCGCAACATTATTGTCTCTCACCTCACAAATTTCCTAATTTCCTATTGGTTAAGGTGAGTCATTGGATAGGCATACCAAGGGGGTCTTGAGTTTTATAGAAGGTGTACCCCCTCTTTACACAATTTTGGAGCCTCTATCTCCTAGTTTTCTCTCTCCATCCCAAATTCTCTTCTTTTTCTCATCTCTATAGTGCCTTTCTCTCCTCTCACCCTAATTAGGGTTTTGTAGAGAGGACTGGTTTAACCCTAGAAAAAGGGAGGTTCCTTTTAAAGGCATGCCCGAATTGCGTTTTGTATGCTCGCTAAAAGGCTATTTTAAGAGGTATTGCCTAATGAAGCTTCCCAGCTCTGAAAATTCAGCAAGACCAATAGGATTTAAGTGTGCCATCAATTAGAAAATTGGGTGTGGGTTGTACCAAGTCCTGTAGAGGTGACGCTAGGCATAATCGATTAAGTCTTCCGGGCTATTTATTTTTGTTTCTCAGTATTTCCATATTCATTCAGGAACATTATTTGTACTTGAATTGATAGAAGAAGCTTGGTTTTTATTTCTGAATTGAATTTGTTTTTTTGGCAGTAAAAGTAAAGGTCTTAGGTTTTATTTAAAGTTTTAATTTTCTTTTACAGCAGTGCATTGTTGCACTTGTAAGTGGAATTCAGATTCAATCAGAATGGGATTGGATTGAATGAACCTATCACTATGCAATGCAATTACTTGATTAGGTTTCTAGCCTAATTCGTCAACCAGTTAGAAACTTATTTGCCATTATTGTCATTATGTCATTGACTTGTCTAGATCTATTATATTTTTTTCTGATAGTCATGTTGAATTGATCTATGTAGCTTACAATAATTTTCTAGTACTTGCTGTCGGTGTTGATACAGCCTTGACATGGTCATGCCTTTTAACACTAGAAATTTCTTTATCCAACTTCTCCTTCTGAATTAAATGTTATTTCCATTTTTTTCTTTTTTTTTTAGAAGTTATTAGATGTAATAATAAATTTTATTTTCATCTTTTCATTACTGAAATAGATTAATATTATTTATATATACTTTCTTATCTAGTACTGATGGTGTGAGACCTTTTATGTTGAATGTGCATTATGTAAGATGATTTATAAGTTTATCTTATTTTTATTTTTTTTAGATTGATGTTGGAATTCAATTCGAAGTGTTAGATCTTGATGGTTAATATTTTAGTTACTACTGGATATTCTAAACCTGCAAATGGTTGCTTTGACCATGTCATTTAACATTATTGATTTTCTTTCTTCCATAGTTATTTAACTCTACTCAGTTAACAATTTAAAAAAAAAAGAAAAAGTTATTTAACTCTACCAATTGTTCTTGTTAGCGATAGCTAGCTTTCATGTTTCTGCTGTTCTTGATGTTATAATTGAATGAATAATTAATACTGATCATATCTAAGTAGTACTGATTAATGATAAAAATAATTACCTGTGGTACGGAACTTTATGTTGTATTTCCCTTTCTTAGAGGCTTTTAAGTTATGTCCAGTTTCTGTTCTCTTAGTCGAGATTGATGTTCTTACTGATAATGCTGGAGCTTCTCCCATGCTGAATTTTCATTTTCTATTTCCTGCCTCATACTTGATAGGATGTTAGTTTGTGTATCTGAAGCCTTGGTATTTTGGTCATTGACTTAGTCCTTGCAACTCGAAAGACTCGCTGTTTATCATGATTCTGATTGTACACCTTGGAAGCTGGATAGAAATTGGGAAGATCTTAGTCCAAAGGAATGGATTGAGGTTTGTTTTTAATATTTTGCCCAATGTATTTGGATTTTCTCTACATTGGTTAAAGAAATCATTCTTCTAGGTTAATGATTTATACAAATGAAACTTTTCTAAAGCTTGGACTGAGTTTATTTTGCATTTAGATTTTTGAAGATGGAATCAACAATCTAGAAGTTTCTAAATGGGCTGCAAATCGCATATACATGGTATCTCCAATTAATGGGGTGCTTCAGTATCATCGCCTGGGAAAGCAAGAAAGGAAAGACCCAAATATTCCCTTAGAGAAGGCCTCTCTTGTGTTGAGTGATGTCTCATTAACTGTTACTGAGGTACCTTCTCGACTTTTGTATTTCTTTTGTGGTGGCTTTTCACTTCATATCCTGTAAAGTTGACTTACTGCTTTATGAGCCATTTTGTTTCTGGTTGTTTTTTTCGTTCATTTTGTCAATTCCTCCATTGTCTCCCCCTGCAGGACCAATATTGTGATTTTATAAAACTTCTAGAAATTTTTTCGAGGTATAAGACATATGTGGAGGTTTCCCACTTAAGGCCTGGAGTTCCTGTTTCGAAGGATCCACATGCTTGGTGGCGCTATGCAGCACAGGCTGGTCTGCAACTGAAAAAGATGTGGTAATGTTCAAATAATTTTTTAAGGTCAAGCAAAAAAGCTTCGATCTAAAATTGTTATACTTTGATCTGAAACATAACATGCGTATTATCTGTCTGACCTTGAATGATCACTACACATTGGTTGCATGGAAAATTTGTTCCATTGTCTTTCAAAAGCTATAACATCATTATAGTGCTAGGCATATTATTTTGTTGGATGTTAGAAATGTTTTTGGGATCATGTTCTAAAGAAATGTGAATGGCATGGGTTCCTGTGCATTGGCTACATTTGTGTGATATGTTTGAAATGTGAAAGTTGTGTTTGAAATGTTAGCTTTCCTTATCTGTTGGTTTAGTGCTAAAATGGTTGACTCATGGCCTTTTTATGACTCGAGGCTGCAGAGCTTCCGATGGATTGGTTGTAGTCGCCTATATGGGTCACAGCCTTCTTACACTATTGTTGATTAAATTATTTACAATGAGATATCTAAGATGTCTTACTTTTAAGCGTAAGAAATCCTAGGCAATAGCTTTAAGTAAGGGCAATAGTTTTTGCACCAATTCCTTGGCAACCGCTACCAACCATTGTACACTGACCTGTCCTGTGCTACTACTATTCTCTTAAAGGGAATGTTTTCATCATTCATGAGTGTGAATGAATACTAAGGAGGTGGTTGTAAAAATTAGTCTTTATAATCTAATTAGGTAAAATGATTTATGCTGTTTGGTTAATGTATAATTTACAGCTGGCCATTGTTAATATGACAGCTGGACATTATGTAAAACTAGTAAGCAGCCCGTGTGTTGGAACCTTAAACGATAGCATCTAATGGAATAATTTATGAAGTAAAATCCAATAAATTGATATATATATATATGTTATATTAAGAAAGTAATGTTGGTTATCAAGTTCAGATTTTGATACTACCTTACATTGTGTTTGGGAAATCCTGCATTGTGTTGCATTTGATACTGTTCCGAGGCAACTTGTGGCTTTTGTGGCAGTTTTTCTACCTTACATGGTGTTGCATTCTTATTGTCGCTAAACAATTTTTATTTTTTATTTTATTATATTTTAAATTGTTTAGCGACAATGACAATGCACATGGTAAACCTAAATCTGTCATGACATGGAAACAAACACGTATCAGATTTCTGCTTGTTATTGAGTTATTCATAAAATAGCAAGGAAAGAATTGTTCAAGAAAAAGCTGAACTTGATAACTACAAGTTGCCCTGTAACAGTATTAAATGCAACACAATGCAGGATTTCCCAAACACAATATAAGGCAGTATCAAAATCTGAACTTGATAACCAACATGATCCAAGCTACTTGGTGGCCCACTAACCCTGATCAAGGCATGCACACAAGAAATTGTTTTAACATAGTAAGATTGGAAAGGAATTCATGTTCTATAAACCCTGCTTGAAAAACTAAAAGCCATCTATGAAACCAGCTAGGCTCGCTACATGTGGACAATAAAATCATCCCCAAAACAAAGCTTTACAAGCATGATGTCTATCCACCTTTTTTCAAAATGTAGTTTATAAATAGCCATCTATGAAACCAGCTAGACTCACTACATATGGACAATAAAATCATCCCCAAAACAAAGCTTTACGAGCATTATGTCTATCCACCTTTTTTCAAAATGTAGCATAAATATATATATTAAGCGAGATGGTGACCCCTTTTATTCTTGTGATGAGTGTCCTTTCAATGCCACTTTTGCCCTCTTGCTTTTATATTATACTGATTTTGTTTATTTTTGTTATCAGTTTTGCTCACTCTATCGTGATTCTCTTTCACTTGAATCTCTCTTTATCTCTATTGTCTTCCATGTAGATTTCCTTCCCTTTTCCTTTTCTACAATTTTGTCTTCTTGAATTTTGATTTTATTTCAATTAGTCCTTTTTGTCCATGTAGATTTCTCTTCCTATTCCTATGGGATTTTCCCTCTCTCCTAGCAATGAGTCTGTGTGTGTGTGTGTATGTGTGTGTGTGTGTGTATGTGTGTGTGTGTGTGTATGTGTGTGTGTGTGTGTGTCTATGCCCCCCACACCACCCCCCTTTCCCCCACACATACACACACACCCACACATCTCACCTAAACCTATCTTATCACGACCTATTGAGGAATTCATTGACATTAAAAAGATAGAAACTTGTATCATCAATTCATTCATGTATTGATTCAGCCAATATGTCCTTCCAAGGCCATGTAAGGCTTGCCTCTTACATTTTTTATTTTCATGCATAAGTTTACTAGGAATAATCTATGAATTTGCTTTTAATGATGACTATTTTATTTCTTCATACTTCCGTTAAACAATTTTTATGTAGTTTTTCTTGAATGCATGCTAAGCAATGAGTGAGAGTGGATGTGCTATATAACAATTTATCATCTTCATCATCATCAGAGCTTTTTCTTTTTAAGCATTTAAATTGAATTCTAGCATACCGAGTGCTTCATTTCTAACATTCCATTGCCATCCCATCTCATTTTGATGTCAATGCTATCATGTTATTGCGGATTACAGCTACCGGTTTTCTTGGGATAGAGTTCGTCATTTTTGTCAACTCCGTCGATGTTATATTCAACTTTATGCAAGTTCACTACAACAGGCAGATGGTACTGTTAGCACACAATTGAGACAAATAGAGAGGGACCTTGACTCCAAAGTTATCCTTCTTTGGAGGTTTGCAGAGATTCTGTCCTTGTGTCATGATTTTCTATGCTTGACCACTGCTTTTCCTGTTTTAGGATTATCACTTTCCAATGTGATATTTGGAACCTTATTTTTCCAGATTACTTGCACATGCTAAGGTTGAGAGTGTGAAATCCAAGGAAGCAGCTCAAAGTAGGCGTCAGATGAAAAGAAGCTGGTGGCCTTTTGGGTGGTATGACAAAGCTGCTTCCCAGGAATTTTTTCTTCTGACTAGTCTCTGCAGTTGCTAATTTGTTACCATTCACAAGCATTATATTTCACAATCTTTGTTAGCCAAGCAATGATTGGGAAGTCTAGATTGCTTATCTGCAAATACTTGTGCAGGCGCTCTTCTTCTGGAGATACACCGATTGTGGAATATTCTAAAGAATCACATTTACTAGAAGACAGGCTAACTAAAGAAGAATGGCTCGCAATTAATAAAATTTTAAGTTACCAATCAGATGAAGAGATGAATTTTCCTTTTGGAAAGGACTCACAGAATACAATACATTTTCTTGTAAATATTTCAATTGGGCAGGCTGCAGCTCGGATAATTAATATCAGACAAACGGAAATTATCTGTGGTAGGTTTGAACATCTTCAAATCTGCACCAAGTTTTGTCCTAAAAGCATCCAGTGTAATATAAAGTTGAGATTCTATGGATTATCATCTCCGGAAGGCTCAATTGTGCAGGTTGGTTTTTCCTTTGTATTTAACTTTCCGTAGTTAGATGCATGCTGGTGATATCAGGCATTGAAGTTAACACTGTGAGCTCTATGTTACAGAGTGTAATCAATGAGAAAAAGGCTGATGCTTTATCTGCAACTTTTGTACACTCACCTCATGGAGAAAATGTAGATTGGCAGCTCTCAGCGACTATTGCTCCATGCCATGTCACGGTGCTCATTTGTTTTTTGTTTGTTTGAGCTTTTGGAGCCTAGCATCAATTCCTAATAACTATATTGAAGAATGGATTTATGCTATATTGAAACTGCTTATAACTGAAGATCAATGTTTGTTCAAGGTTGTGGTGACTTGTAGTTCACGAAACTGAAGTTTTTTTTCCTTGAATTTAATGTTGTCAATTCCATCTGACTTATGTAGTTATATGCTGTTCTCTGCTCCCATGTAATGACAATAAATCAATCATCTTTATCAATGTTAGAGAAGTCACTAGGCGGTGCCTAGGCAGATGCAAGGGTAGCTGTGTAGAAATGAAGACAGAGAGAGTGCATTGTTCTTATTTGTTCTACTAATTTTAAATTGCTACTTGTATTTTCAATAAATTAATTGTTTTGTAATTACTTTAGTTATATTTGTCTTGTAATAACTTGTATCATATTGTGTTATATTATTAACTTTTGTTTTATGGTATCGATAGTCAACAATAGTTAATGTATTTGTATTATAGTATCATTAGTATATTAGTTTTAAAGAGACATGATTGACCCATTTATTAATGGCGTGACATTGACAACATTTATTTATATATTTGTTCTATAGTATTAATAATATTCTATTTTTTTAAGAAACATCATTGGCACATGTTGACATTGATGCATCTATCAATAATATATTGATTTATTTGTACTAGGGTGCTATGACTATATGTAATATTATAAAGTAGTACCATATAATAATACTTTGGAGGTCAAAAATGACCGCCTAGATTCTCCCCATAGTCTTAAAACAAAGAAAATAGGGGCAAAATGACTGAAAACGACCTTAGGCGTGGGGCATTTTTGCCCCATTCACCGTCATTTGTCATGGGCTGCCTAGGTGGGCGCCTGAGTGCCTAAGCGCCCACCTTGTGGACAACCCCTCCTCCTGCCCGAGTAGCCGCCTAGGCGGACCTTCTAGGCACTCGATTAAGCACCTTTTTCAACAGGGATTTTTATGTGTACATACTCTCTGCAGGCTAGTGTCTTCCATTTGTTGATACTTCTCTGTTGATCCTATCTTTCCTTAGCATGCACGAAGTAGTTTGCATAATTGTAATCATTTGTTTTAATTTTCTACAGAGAACAATGGATAAAGGGATATATTGTTTTTTATAAATAACTTTTAGAAAAGGCATAAATGAAGTTGCATCTGGCCTGCAACTAAGGGGCGAATTCTAAATGGAGAAGGTTGTGGGTGGGCAACAGCATCCTAATTGAAAAGAAGGTTTCTGCCTTTTTCTTCTCAGCAAGGGAATCAATCATGTCATTATCTTTAAGCACACTGAAGTAATAGAGGTTGGAACTCCCTTCACATTTCTGCTCAATAATATTGCTAGTATCCATGGCTACTTTGCTGCTTTCTGTGAGCATCTACATTTGTGAGACCTAATAAGAAACAAAATAAAACCTTTAGTCCTGTTGACAGGGTTTGTACATCCATATTACTTACTGCCAGTGCTGCAAAGGTCTTTGAATGCAAAGGTCTTTGAATGCCATAAGTTTGTCACACAGGTATCTCGAACAACTGCAAATATAAATGGGTTAAGATTCTCAAAGAAATTTTCATCAAAATTAGGATTAGGGTCTTTGACCATTTGGATACAAAGCCCTTGGTCTAAATGTTGGAGTCTTCCAGCTCAGACCCTTAACCAAATCCCTTTACTGAATTCAGCTATTGTAATGGAGTACGATATCTGTGATAGACACCTTTGTTGGAAGTACCACAAGGTGTTTCTGTGATTTCATTAGAATTACATATGTTTTCTTGATTTGTCCTACATCTGTGGGAAGTGTTGCAGGCAACACTGCTTTGGAAGTGATAGACCTTCAGTTAGAAATTTCTAGAAATGTTTTCATATATAATATCTACATTTTTCAGTTGCTGTGTCAGACACTCAGGGACTTATTGAATGTGGATACTCATGGTAGTTACGATCATCTCATATATGAATAAACAAGTTCAAGTTTCTTCTTCATGTTTCTCCCTATGCTTGGACATACATCCTTGTGTTAATGACCTGGAGATTCTAGTTTGTGACACTTCTCATTTCAATGACTCTTTCTTCTTGCATGCTGATTGAGCATTCTCGTGTCACCCGACTCTCAGCACC
The DNA here is from genome assembly GCF_054954075.1 of Amborella trichopoda. NCBI lineage: Eukaryota > Viridiplantae > Streptophyta > Magnoliopsida > Amborellales > Amborellaceae > Amborella > Amborella trichopoda. The sequence continues at coordinate 39,498,641 of NC_142341.1, forward strand.
TTGCTTGTGGCTTTCCTTGTTCCTCATACTTTCAGTTGTATTTCCTCACTCTCACTCGCCATTAGCTCTTCCGTTAGGAGGGAATATCTGCCTCCTCCAAACTACTTATGCTTCAGGAGCTCCTAGAACTTGAACATGGCTCATAATCTAGTGTTCCAGCTATCAAATACAATGCCATGCATTGCCAATAAGCATTCCTTATTCCTTGCATCCAACAAGTGAAGTTCTTGAAGTATACCATTTGTCCTAGCTTCTACGGATACTTCATTTGGATCTGGTTCTCTTTCAACTGGTCTGCCTGTAGATTGATATCTTAATATTCCCTCTTCCTCCTTTTTCTGTTTTGTTCTTTCATCATTCTTTCATGGCTTCACTTTTGTTGTGAAAGGCCAAAAAACTGTATGCACTTTCGATTGCCTGAGTTTGATAGTAAAGTAGACACATCTGTAATGGAACAATGAACTCCAGTGGGAGTATGGTCCAGAGGGATCAAGGTTGGCAGTATTGATGCCGAGACTCAAACTAGGCTTGTCGAGCTAGGCTAGTTGAGTATTAAAACCCTAAGATACCAGGGCATTGAGCACAACCGAGAAGGGCTAGCAGGGTTACCCCTTGATGAGGTCGGAGATGCCCTGGGTAGTTTGCCAAGGGACTGTGTAACCTTTGTGTGTGATTGGTAGGCTTTAAGGGACGAGGGCTAAATCATCATCATAGAGTATCATACGGCATGTAAAATGATAGCCACATCGGGAAGCAAAGCACCATTGAGGGTGTTGTGTGTACATGTGCAAGAGATAGCCCATATGCACCAAATTGCGACGTGTGCAAAAGTTTGTGTGACCTAGACTTGTCCATAGGGGGCAGAACCTGTAATCCATAGGCTAAGGATTGTGTACTGTTCCCTCACCTATTGGCTGACTTTGATAGCCCAATCAGGAATCCCTGTGGTTCATGGTCTCTAGTAGAAGGTGGAGTGCCTCAATATTTTCGCGTTTTCCTTAACGAAGTTAATCCTATCAAATTAATTTAAAAATAATTAATTGGAGTATAAATGATTTTTAGATTGATAAGGCAAATTTTTAGAATTTTCTTTTATCAGTTTTTAGAAGTCTCTAGATATTTTATTCTCTCAAAGCTGATTTATAAATAGGCTCAAACTGAATTTTCAGAATTTAAATGTTCGGAGAGAAAAATAAAATAGTAAATGTTCTCTAAAAATCATTCATTAATTTTAAAATTATTAATACACTTGGGGGCCCATTATACTCCATTGGCCCCACCAAATTTGAGCATGTGGGGAAGTGCGTGGGGCCCACTTGAGGCCCCATGGGTGGAACGCCCCACTTTGTGCACCTCCTTCCTATTTTGTTAAGGCATGCAATATGCCACTCAATTGGTTGAAATGAAGAAGGGAAGTTTTTGAAATGAAAAAAGGGGCACGCCCCAACCATTGAGCCTAGAGGAGCACGCTACACCCACATAGTTTTTAGACTTAGTTTTTGTTCCACATTGCTCTCATCATTGAAGGGTTTCTAGCCAAGGATTTCCATAGTTGTGAGTTCTAAGAAAGACCTTGATTCTGTGCGCCATAGGAGGAGATCCTAGTGGGGTGTACCAAGTCCAATTAAGAAATTGTATTGATAGGTCTACAATCTTATTTCCCTGTGTGCTGAGTTGTATTCTAGAATACTCACTTTTTAAAGATCTCCAGGTGTTTTGCTTGTACACATGTCCATGGGTATGCTATGTTGTGGCAAATCTATCTTATGATATCGCGAATCATTTCCAAAGGCGCTGAGAAAATATTATAAAGCTGGTCCAGAATGTGCTCTCATCTGTCATTCTAGAATCACTTTGTAAGCTATCTTAGGAAGGTCAAATGAACTCGCTGTTTTAAATGTTCTACCTACATGTAAGGAACATATCGGAGTCCCATCAAAAACTTAGTTTGAGGGCTCTTACAACGAGTGGGGTCATATTTAACAACAAGCTTGGGTGATTAGGCCCTGTGTCCTTGTGGGGATTGTGGCCCTTAAAGGTCATGAGAGCATGTAAGTAGAGGATTATAGCGGATTGCACACTTTAGTGTGAGTGCGAGTATTGGTTGACTAACCTAGGGTTTGGTGGTCTATAGCCCTAGTCATGCACAAAACACTTACCCATGGTCATATGGCACTATTGATAAGGGTTTCTAGAAGGTCATCTCATATTGAGGTCATAAAGATACCCAAAGGATGGTTTATAGGCCAGAAGAGCTTCTTGGTCTCCTGCATGTGGATGTAGGCCTGTGAGAGAGAGGGCTAAATCCTAAACAAACATTCGCATTGCATGTACACATGACGAACACATTATTATGAACCAAACCTGCAAGGCTACGTGTACATGTGTATAGAGAGAGTCCCCCTTGCACTTTACTACTATATGCGTTTAACTTGGTCTTCATGGGGGACGTGTAGTCCACATTCTAGGACCGTGGCTCCACTATTTATTGGCCACCTTTGATGAGACAATCATGAGCCCTTGCATGAGATTGTGGATAAAGAGTCTTATTGGGTTGGTTTGAGAAGATAGTCAAGGATTACAATAACTTTTCTTGAGCCATTGGTGCCAGTCCTCTTCTAGATATTTGTTTTTGTTTTAAGTGTACCAAATGTTTATGTGAAATGTAGGAAAAATTTCAGAATTTTTAAATTTATTCAGCTGTAGAAACCCTTAAAAAGGGGGTTTCTAAATTTTTGGGATTGTGGAGGGGGTTTCTGAATTTTTTGGATTGTGGAGGGGCTAGTAGGAACATGTGTGGGGGCCTTGGATCTAGCCCCACATGTGCACGACACCCATCTGTGTGGGCGTCGAACCCGTTGGTCCACATGTCACACGTATGTAGTGGGACGCCCACCTCCTTGTTTTTTATTTTGAAAAAGTGTTTGTTTTTAGTTGGAAAGCTTAAGGAAATCTTTTGAAAAAGATTGTGTCCATATTTTGTGGGAGCTCAGAATAATTTGTTTTTTGAAAATATTCTTCAAATCTTTGACCAAATCTTTTGACTTTTGAATTCCTAAAATCTTTGTGAGAGATAAGGGTGTTCTAGGAGATTTGTTTTAAGGTTTCTAAATTTCTCCCAAAATCATGATTGCTGATCATGGGTTGGATGGCTTGGATTTGTTGCTCTCTCACCTCACTGATTACCTGAAATCCTATTGGTCATGATGAGTCATCATTAGAAAAGGCATACCTAGGGCCCTTGAGGCATATATAAGGTGGGAAACCCCCCCCCCCCCCCCCCCCTCCTCTTTTGCCTCTCTCTTTTCATTCTGTACATACAAGTTGCTGGTCTCTTTCTCTCTTTCCTTCTCTCTCCTCCCTAGTCTTTAGAGGGTGGCATGCACCAACCTAGTGTACTAGGTGTGGAATGCGACCTATAGGTTAGAAAAGAGGGGCATACCTAGCTTTAGGAGGACTAAGGAAGGTGCCACTTGTGCATGTCCTGTAGAGGTTCGTAAGGGGCTCTAAGAAATCGTAGTTCTTATTTATGTATTGCCTAATGAAGCTTAGACTTGAAAGTATTGCCTAATGAAGCTTCCTGACTTAAAGATTTCAGCAAGGCCAAGAGGATCAGAGTGCACCATCTGTTAGATAATGGGGTGTAGGGTATACCAAGACCTAAGGGTGTGACTGTAGGCAAACTCAAGTTAAGTCTGCCTGGCCTTAGTTTTATTTTCAATCAATATTGCTCAGTTTATTTCAATTCCCGTGGACATTGTTTTCAATTTTCATGGACATTTTTTGCATTAGAGTTTATAGTTAAAGCTTGTTTTCAGTCTAGTCAGGTTTATTTGGCCGTAAAAAGGAAGATCTTAGGTTATATTTTGGTTTTTGTTTCTTGCTTATTATAGTATATAGTGGCACTTGTAAGTGGAATTCAGATGCATTAATAAAAGAAAAAAAGGAAATTTTTATTTTACTACTTGGAATTCCATAGAGCCACTACTTTCAAGCTTGCCATTGTCGTCAATGCTAAATACTTGGAGACAGTGTTTCAAAAAGCGCTAGGCGGCTGGGTGTTCACCCAGAATTGCCTCCCTCACCTCCGCCTACTTATTCTTCAAGAAGTTAGTCTACTGGAACATCAACGTTCTGGGTCAACCTTCGAAAAGAAAGGCCATTAAGGACCTCACTTCCAAACACTGTTCCACTATTCTAGCTTTAGCCGAAACTAAGTGCCCTGACCCCTCCCTTCCCCAAGTTCATCAGGTTTGGGCTAGGAGACCGTGCCAATGGGTAGTCCTACCTGTGGTAGGAGCTTCAGAGGGTATCTGGGTTATTTGGGACCTTATCGATCATCCTTTGATATCATCGCATAGAGGGAACTTCTCAGTCATCATTCTGCTGTCCAGACTCTCGGACGGCCTTGCTTGGAAATTTTCGGCCATCTATTGCCCTTGTAACTCGACAGGTAAGCGGCGATTCTGGTCCGAATTGGATTATATCGCGACCCTACCTCACCCTACCTGGTGCCTGGGTGGGGACTTTAACATTACTAGGTGGTCCCATGAACGGAACACCAGCAGTCGGGTTTACCATAGAATGTTGTACTTTTCTGATTTTATTTCTAGGACTGACCTCCTTGATATCCCTCTTCAAGGAAATAGATTCACCTGGTCCAGTCACTCTTCGCAACCCTCTCTATCCAAGTTGGATAGATTTCTGTTTAATCCAAAATGGGAGGAAGAGTTCCGGGGCTCTTATGCGATGGCCCTGCCTAAGCCTGTCTCTGACCATTGCCCTATTCTCTTGTCAACCTTACCTCTCCATAGGGGACCTAAACCCTTCAGATTTGAACTGGCCTGGCTGGAGGAAAGGTCTCTCTCAACTCTGATCCCTACCTGGTGGAATTCTTTTTCTGCCCAAGTTAGAGGTAGAGCTGGGTTTAGACTTCAATTGAAAATTCAACTTCTTAAAGTCCTGGAGGTCGTCACTTTCGGGAAACTATTCCCAAATAAACTTAATTACTCGTTCACCTTGAAAAAAGAAGAGATCTACTGGTACCAAAGGTCAACAGTTAACTGGCTCAAAACTGGGGATAACAATACCCGTTTTTTCCATAGAATTGCCAACTGTCGGCGGAGGGACAATACAATCTCTACCATCAAAGTAAACAACCTTGTCTTAGACCAGCCGGAGGAGATTGAATCAGCAATCTTAAATTTTTTCATGAACCTATACTCATGTCCCTCGGGTCCTAGACCAGTTATGGCTGACCTAGGTTTTCTGGCCCTCTCGGAAGAGTAAGCGACTTGGCTAGAATGCCCTTTCCTTGAAGACAGAATTCTTAAGGCTTTGGATGACCTAGCCAAAGGTAAAGCCACCCGTGGCACCATTTAAGATTTTTTGGGATACTTTTTGTGAGGATTTCTTAAATTTCCTTGCAGAATTTTTCCAGCTGGGTATTCTCAACAAATCTATCAATGCCACCTTCATCACTCTGATCCCTAAGGTCCAAGGGGCCGAGGAAATTAAAGATTTTCGTCCCATAAGTTTTCTCAACTTCTCATATAAAATTCTTTCTAAGGTCCTGACCTCTAGACTTCAGGAGGTCCTCCCGTCGGTCATCTCTCTCTCACAGTTGACCTTTATCAAAAATAGGCAAATCCTTGATGGAGCCATGATCGCAAATGAATGCATCCTTTCCAGGCATCGAATAAAAAACCCTAGCCTCATTTTCAAAATTGATTGGGTAAAAGCATATGACGATGTGAACTGGTCAATACTGGATGAGACAATGGCTCGAATGGGGTTCCGAGATAGATGGCGTACTTGGATGAGAGGGTGTTACTCCCACCCTAATTTTTCGATCCTTATAAATGGGACTCCCAAAGGCTATTTTCCCTCATCGAGAGGCCTATGCCAAGGGGACCCTCTGTCCCCTTTTCTCTTCGCTATCTCGGCAGAGGTTTCAGTCGCTCACTTGATCGTCTCTACCAAGCTGGCCTTCTTTCAAGGTTCCAGTCTTCTCGTCGAGGGCCTACTGTGTCACATCTGCAATACGCAGATGACACCTTGGTCTTTTTATATGCCTCCTCTTTTGAAGTCGAAAACCTCAGAATCTACCTCAAATGTTTCCAATTTTCCACTGGGTTCAAGGTTAATATGTAGAAATCGAAAATGATGGGTATAGCTATCACCACCACCCAAACTATAGAGCTCATCCCAAACTGGGCATGTCAAGTGGAAGACCTCCCTACTTCCTACTTGGGTCTTCTCCTAGGCCTCGGAAAACCTAAAAAGAGACTTTGGTCCAAAGTGTTAGATAAGGTTAACAGAAGGTTGGCTGGTTGGAAAGGGAGATACTTGTCACAAGCAGGAAGAACCACCCTTATCAAGGCTACTTTGGCCAATGCACTTGTGTACATGATGTCCCTCTTCCAAATACCATTCTCTGTGGTAAAACGTTCTGACCGGCTCATGAGGAGCTTTCTCTAGTCAGGACAGGTGGAGAAAACCAAATCCCACCTTATTTCTTGGGAAAAGGTATGCCGCCCTAAACACCAGGGCGGGTATTAGAAACTTAAGAAAACAAAATCTTGCCCTCTTAGGGAAATGGTGGTGGTGCTTGGCCACCCAACCCGACTCACGCTGGGCTCAGGTGCTGCGACACAAGTATAATATTCCAAACCACTCTTGGATCCCAGAGAAAAAAACTTGGTCCAATGCTTCAAGGGTTTGGAGGTCCTTTACTGCCACCCTTGAAATTTTCAGGAAGTTTATCAGATTCTACCGAAGAGAAGGAAGTAAAGTGCGATTCTGGACTGACCTATGGATAGGCCATGCCCCGTTGAGGGACTCTTATCCCTCGTTGTTCTCTATTACTTTGAATAGAGAGGCTACAGTACAGGAGGAGTTAAGAATGGATGGAGGAAGAAGAGTTTGGCTTCCAACTTTCAGAAGGATTCTTTCTGAGGGGGGATATAATGAATTCCTCTCTCTCCTCACAACGCTTCACAACACTTTTATTCCCATCTTGGGTAGAGATAAAATGGTATGGTCCCCTGCTCCTAAAGGGGAGTTCACAGTCGCTTCTTTCTATTAAAAGCTTATCCAACCACCTACCTTCCTGCTCAAACCAACCTCGATTCTATCACAGGTCTGACAGTCTATTGCACCCCCAAAGGTGCGAATTTTTTACTGGATTGCTGGTTCTGACAAGGCTCTTATCGTGGATCAACTTCAAAAGAAAGGAATCCCTATTCCCATTAGGTGCATCATGTGCTTGAGTCAAGAGGAATCAAACAATCACCTGTTCCTACATTGTAACGCGGCCCATGAACTATGGTGCCTTGTGTTACAACTATTTGGGGTCCTTTGGGTAATACGTCCAACTGTTAAAAGACCTTAAGGCAGGCAGGATCCTATGGAAAGCCATAGTGGCAGCAACAATTTGGACTATCTGGAAAGAAAAAAATGCCAGAATATTCCGAGGACAGGTCCATCTAGCCCCCTCTCTCTTCCATAAGGTTACGTCCTTAGTAACCTTTTAGGCTTCGAACCACCGTTTGTTCAAGGGTGTCCCTATAGACTCCTTTATATCGTAGTGGGAGCATATCCTATTTCACAAACCAAAGAAAAACAAAGTTTCAAAGGCCTGGGAGCCTCCTCTCCAAGGAGCAATCAAATTGAATTTTGACGATTGCTCTTTGGGAAACCCAGGTCATGCAGGGGCAGGAGGAGTTTTCAGGGATCACCACCAAAATGTTTATTTACCTTCTCTGAATATCTCGGCATCCAAGACTCTCAGTTCGCCGAATCAATGGCTCTACTCAGAGGCATACAAAACTTTGACCATTCTTGGGGACAATTACTGTTAGTGGAGGGAGACGCTAAAAACATTTGTGCTTGGGCTTCTAAGAAAGGTACTCTCCCATGCTATCTTGTGTCTATTTATGACGAGATTGAGCATCTTAGCTGGGATACACCCGTCTTATGGAAGCATATCTCAAGGATGTCGAATGGGTTCGCGGATCTGATGGCCAAGGATGGAGCCAAGGCCCATATTGAAGAATAGGCCCTTTCAGCTTCGGGTGGTTATTGAGCACGTGCTTCCTTTGGGGCGGGATTTTTTTGTGGGCTGGGATCTTATGTTAGCTACTCTCTTTTTTTTCTGGACATGTGCAGTACACTGTGTAAGGGGATAATTTTATAACCCATTTGTATAGGGTCCAATGACCTATTCTTTTTTTACCAGGAGTTCCGTTTACTTAAGGTACTCTTGGATTTACTTTAACCCCATTGTATTTATCCTTTCGATCAATACAAATGTTAACAATTATCAAAAAAAAAAAAAAAAAAAGCATTAGGCGGCTGGGGGGGTCCAAGCCGCCTAATGCTGGGGGGGTCCAAGCTGCCCACTATTGAAGCATTAGGCGGCCCAGTAGAAAGAAAAATGTGTCAATAGTTTAACATTTTAAGTATAACTGTATAACATATGAGAATTAGGGATTTAGGGCACATCAAATGTATAGTACACAAGTCCACATAGCACACATTCCTCCAGACTCCATAACCATAATTCCATATCCAATTATCCATAGTCTGATAGTTCATACTCCACAGTCCACACATAGTTAAAACTTAAAATTTACCAACCAAATTACCAAAGTTATCAAACCAGCGAACCACAAATCTGTAATACACAACCAATGAACCACAAATCTCCATAGCCTCATATATGTAGCCCATAGAAGCCTTGTTACTATCAACCATACAAAGGACTTTGACAAGAGGAAAAAATACCTTAAGAAAGCCTTTTAGCCCACACTAAAAACCTTAGAAAGGTAATATCTCTCGCATTCTTTCCATCCTGATCCTTGGACCACTTACATGCTCTCCAGTCATCCGTGGTAAACATCTGCCTCAGCTGAACTGTCCTCGAATGTATGCTAACTAGGCATGAGTACCAGGTCGCAATTCTTGTGAGCCCAGGCCTCACAATCTACTTCTTCTATGTAAATCTACACATCATGCTGAGGGTGAGAATGTGGCTACAAATGAAATTCGTAACTGACTTTGCCTTCTTCACTGCACCTAAAATTTCGCTCAAACCGCCAATAGCCTCAAGCATGAGGTTTATACACTTGGTGTCCAAACGATTCCAAGGTGTGATATGCTCAACAAATTAGGAGCAACATTATCTGTGACAACCTGTATAACATGCTGCTCCCAACCTCCTTAATTCCCTTCTCCTTAATTTGGAATATATAATGGGGATGACTATGATCAGAGGCATCAATAGACCTCAAAAAAAAGTCCTTAAAGGACAATTTAGTAGTAAATTCATCTGACTTGTTCTCTTCCTATCACTCCAAGCATTAGTCATAATAGAAACTCCATACTGAACCCATGCATCCTTTTGAACTTCAATAGCATCCCTCGTGAGACTCACCTTTTTTTCAAAAGAGGCTCTGAAAGCTCATATGGGGTAGGGCGTTTCATCCCTGGCCCAAATTGGCCAATTGCCTCTACCAAGGCATAGAAGTTGCTTAGGCAAGCGGTATTGGAAGGAATGCTCGCCTCGTAAAACCATGTAGAAATATATTTTGTAGCTCTACCTCTCTCTGCCTTCTTGATTTTATTTTTAATGGTGGTTCGCTTCTTTGTTTTCTCTTCTACAACCTCAGGGTGAGGCTGGGGCAAAAAACAATCCATAGGGCCTCTAACCCAAGGCCTCTTAGGCCTCGAACTCCTAGAAGCAATTACAACTCCCTTTCCCTTCCCCCTAATCTTGGATTGTTGTTGTTCTACTTCTACCTTTCGAAATCCCTCCCCGTCCTCATTAATGTCATCGTCATCATAACTGACTCGAATTCTAAACCTTATCTCTATTATGGATGCATGTCTCCCATCTTTTTTTATTTTTACAAGCCTCGAAAATATTTTTATCTCCTCTTTAATAACATCCGGAGCTTTTTTACGTGGGACAACATCCCCCTGATACTGGCAAGATGTTTCTTGAACAGGTTTATGCCCCTTTTTGTATCCTTTTCACAAAACTTGCGTCGTATGCAATTTTTATTTAAAGGATTCAGGTTGTAGCCATATTTCCAACCGGGATCATCATTTCGATTAGATCCTGAAAAAGACATCTCAAAAGAAGACAAGCAATCAAAACAAAAATCACTAACTTTGATTGCTCGATCTCCAAACTTCTACCTCTAAGATGTTTCTAAAGTCTCAAAATCTTCTAAAAAACCTTCTAGTATATTTATAAAACATCCAAAATTAAATCTAATATCAATAGGTGATTTTTAGATCAATTTCTCGTAACTTTGAGAAACCCTTCGATCATATGAAAATTACCAAAAACTAGTTTTTGGGGATTTTTCTCTTTTTAAAGTTTGCTCTAATGGGTTTTAGGTCTCAAATGAGCCTAAAACCCACAATTTTGCCTCTTTGGTAAACAATGTCCTCAACGAGGGGCATTTTTGCCCCTGGGTGGCAGCCCGCCTTAGCAGGTTCCCGAGTGCGTAGGTGGGCGCCCAATGATATCCCGCTTAATTTGAGAGCCATCGCCTAGGCCTTCTGGACTGCTTAAGCGTTGGGCGGTCTGCTTTTTAAGTCACTGCTTGGAGAACGAGGACCCATGGTTTTCCCCCCTCTCGAATTCTGTCTCTTACACTGCCTTGAAGTAGAGTATGACTTTGCAAGACTTTGCTAGTCTTTTCTTTTAGGATGTCATGAAGGATGATTAGAGGGCACTGACTCTAGATGATCCATCCCTTCCAATGAAAAGGACATGGTGGTCATCGACATGAGAACAAGCTAGGAGATGTTGCCTCACCCATGGAAGATCGAAGGTTTCTAGGAAAGAACTTCAAATGGTCCCTGTTAATGATGTTTAGTAACTCGCTGATGTAACTTGGGACCTGCCTGAGTTCACTTGGATGGTGCAGGTCCTTAGGATGTATGCGCCAACACGCTTTGGGGTCTTTTGTAATTAAATGCCCAAGTCTTGGACAAGCTTGGTGATTTTTTCAATCTAAGTTTGCTGCCCTGTGTCTCACCCATGTTGTCAGGGATTTGTGAAGTATGATTGTTTTTGTTTATCAGTTTTTCCTCCAGAACTTTCAATATTCCAACTTATTTGTGGTTTTGGATTGCAGGAGGGGTGCTAATACCATTTTTTCGACCCCTCTCAATTTTGCCGATTTGGACGCACTAATTAACTAAAAACTTCAGAATGGATGATTTTCAGAGTCCGGTTTTTACTTGGAAAAGTTTGCTAGGGCCGGATCTTCAAAATGGATTTCTAATGGTTATAAAAGCTTGGGTGAGGGTTCTATGAGGATTTAGAGCTGCAAGACCTAAAAGGGGTACAAGTAACCTTTTGATTGGGTAAATCTAGAGATTGGCCACCATTGTTGACTTTGGGTACATACTATGTATTTGTTCGTGATCGTCGTTCATTCAGTTACCATTTTCATGTTAGCTGTTTCTCGAGCTACCTTTGATCTCTGCAGATCTATGGACTTTTCCTCAGTAAACTAATTCTCAAGCTTCCTCAGCAGTCTTTTATTTTTTAAGATGAAAACTAGAAAATCACAATCACCCTTGGCCATTACATGAGAAATTGGACAAGTAGGGATGTGCTGTTAACCTCCCTCAAAGTCCAAAAATTTTCTCTAACTTTATGACACACCCCTAGCCATTTGATTTCATTCCTAGCAGCTAGGAGAGATTGTGACACTCTTTTACCAAAAATAAATGGTCTAATAGTACACAATCAGAAAAACCATTTGTAATTATACTTTATTTCAAACATTGCTAATGCACTACTAACAGTTGCATTAAAAAACCCAATAGTCTATTTCATTTTCTGATTGAAATATTTCGCCTCTCCCAATTTTCTCTTGGTTTTTTGAAATTTTTCTAGTTTTCATATTTTTCTGTTTTCCCTTTTTATTATATTTTATATTTTAGCTTTTTAACACTGTTTTGCTTTGTCAACTTTGGACTTGGTGAGTCAATGCGAGCTGGGGACGAGAGTCCGAGGGTGAGTCCATGTTCTAAAACATTGTTGATAGAAGATCAAGCATCCAAAACATGGTATGCCGATAGCCAGACACCCCGTTTCTCGATACAGTCATATGTTGGGAATTGGAACTGTGATACCATGCATGGTCATAAGGACCTTATTATTTTGATGAGAGAACTTCAGTGGCATATCCTCGTAACAGACTCAGGGCCTGTGGGCCATGGAGATGCAATCTTTTGCCTATTCCCTGGCCCATCTGATTGGTCCGGGAAACTTAAGCTGCCAATGGGACGACAACTTGCACATCAAGGGCGATTTGTCGAACTTCATGACATGGGCCAGCAAAGAGACTAACCTTCCGATGGAGACATAACCCAATATTCGACAAAATCCATCACCTTTGCTCCTTGCTTAACCTTCCGACATGAGAAGCCATCTCCTCTTGGATGTGCTATCCAAGGAAGGTACTGCTGGCCTGTCCACATGCATTACCCCCCACCGTACCCAAATAGAGACTAAGATGGCGGGGTACCTACTGCCACACTCTTGTGTGCCTTTTTCATTATCGTACCAAATTTTGCATGGAAAACTTAACACACAAATTTGTCCCTCTTGATCCCATTATTGTTACCTGACAGGCTTAAAAGGCCAAAATAGATATAGTTTTGCAGTGAAACATAGAGAATTTTCAGTGGAGTTTGGATGAATCCAATGAATCTTGCAGGGATAAGTCATTCTCTGGTTGCTGCAACCATACAACAAATGACAAATGCTGTACCATGATATCTCTAGTTTAGAGCATCCTTTTGGACATAATTTTTCACCTCAACTGGCCGCCCCGTGGGCACCCCCACAATTGTCAGTTTGTTACATGACAATCCCTCACAGAAACACCTTATAAGCTAGTTCCATGAGTACTGGGAAATGAAAATGAAAAGAAGCTTCCTCATATTAAATGTCTTGCCAAAGATGAAATACGCCCCTCATCCACCCTTTGCCTAACTCATTTGAGAACTTCACATCAATTGCACTGTACCCCTTTCAAGATCCTATTGTTCCTATCCAGCTTTCTCAAGTTCTATCCCCAATTGAGTCTTCCAACCAACTGCTAGCAGATCCTATCCCAATAACTGAGCTTAATTGCTCGATCTTGGAAATGGAAAGAAGCTGGTAAGTGTGACGTCCATGATCATGCTTGAGACTCTTTGCCCCTCGAATGCAAGACATGCTGTATACAGAAGTATACTGCTGACACATAACTTAATTGCCTAACTAATGGTCTTTAGTCTGTCGGTAAACCTCCGGCAACTCTACCTGTTGGGCAACATTTGATATGAGGAATGGATCTTCATATTTGACGAAGTAAAGACAGCTGACCATCATTCTACTGGAACATATTTCTCTGCCCTTGTTTTGTCCAGTTTGAACTTTTTTTTTTTGTTTTCATGTACATCTGCACTCATTCGAGTGCTGTTCTCTAGGTTGCTCCCGAATCATATAGAGCCATGCTAGTGTATGCCTCCACTGAATTTGCCACATCATTTGTGAGCATGGCATCACTAGAGATGTGTAAGATCCCCGCTTTGCCTGCTTGTCACCTGCGTTTTTCATTGCATACAGGCGATGGATACTCTACACACTGACATTATCATTATCAATTTTCAGTGGTTTGATATGTCTAGAGGTCTAAGATAAGATTTTTTCATCAGTTTGTCTGAGACTTTCATCTATCTCTCTTTTTTTTATTTTTTCTGGTAATTATGTTAAAACACTTAACACCTGCCTTGATCTTTACCTTTTGAAGAACATCATACTAGTACCAGGAATAGGCTTGGGAAAATTGATTTAAGTACCATGAATTTCATATGAATTAGCTGACTATTTGTTATGCTTTACTTCATGGAAACTTACAAGTTTCGAAATTTTAAATATTCATTGTGTTCTGTTCTTTGGATTTCATTAATGAGTTTGTGACTTGGTTCTGGTACATTTTCCTTATCTGTATGTTTGACATTTCAATTTTGTTTGTAGGTCCTGATGGCAAGTTATAATCGCTTTGTAGATTTTTTAAATAGGACTCATGCTGTGAGTCCCACTGTTGCATCTGAAACTGCCACAGCTTTACAGGTGACTGACCTGATTTCATTTTACTCCAAATATTTTATGTATACATGCTGATTTTTTAACTGCTATCCAATTTGATCTGTATTGAAAATTTTTCTTTATTAGTAACTTACTTTGGGATGCTCTCTGGTGCAGTTGAAGATAGAGAAAGTAACTCGGAAAGCTCAAGAGCAGTTTCAGTTTGTATTAGAAGAACAAAGCAGGTGTTTGTGTCATATTTGCTGCGTCTTAGGTTTACTGCTTTTATTCCTGTTTGATTGTCTTGGATGATATTTTTCGCTGTTTTGGCTTCCTCTATCGGATTGATTTTGGCTGTCTGTTGTGGTTTCCTTACAATGGAGTTGAGATGTACAGATTTGGTACGTGCTAATCATTTTGTAAATGTTCAGATTTGGTATGTGCTAATCATTGTGTAAATTTTTTTATCAACTTGACCAGGTGGTCTTTTGCAATTTGTAGTATTATATAATGTCTATACCGAATTGCTAGTTGTAATTGCTTGTTGTAATGTCGCCAGAGTGGCTTAATGTTATTAAGTACTGGTTATTTACCTAGTAATTTTTGGATTTGGGAATTATGTGTCCTGAGTCTGGGATTAGGTGTGTAAGTGGGTCGGGCCTGAGCCGACCCGGCCCGGCCTGTTAAGGTCACGAGCCTTGTTTGCAGGCCCTGTTGGCCCAATGGGCCCCATGAAGGGCCATGGTTCCAGCCTATGACAGGATGGGAATTCAAGGTCTGTCAGGCCTGATTGGTCCTTTTTCATTATTTGGAACTACAGAAATTTTACCTTATACTAAGGCCTGGGCCCTTCATGTCTCAACGGTCCCTATGATGGGGCCGAGACCTGGCTCATGACAGGTCAGGCCTGGCGCAGCCCAGGTGCACCCCTATCTGGGATAAAGTGAGTCTGAAATGCTCTAAGCATTTGTGTTGAAGTCAGCAGGCTTATGTATGCGAGTGCAAGAGGGCAAAGACTTTTAATTGTATTCCAAATGGTGATGTAGAATCATGTAATGACCGGAATAGAACATTATTAGTAACTTTATTATGTACTGTGCATTTATGACTTAAGGAAATATTCAAGCATATGTACACTGTAGTCCATCTCAAATTGAAGAAGGCATGGCAGAAGTGTTTGATATGGGTCTTTGATCTTCTTCTGTTGTTCTTTTAACAAGTCAGAGATTTAAAATTGTACACATAAATGACTTCTGTGCTTGGTCGGTTTCCTGGAAACAACAGATGGTTCATCTGATAGTGATTGCTTCCACCGTGTCATTGCTATTAAAAAGCAAAAATGAAAACAGCATAGCTGGGTTTCTTGGTCCTTCTTTTTACCTAATTGCAAACGTTCTTTTATGAGCGCTTAATTTTACTTTGCTTTGCTATATATTAAATGTAGGTGGTGGTTAGAACAAAAATCAGCAAGAAAAATATAGGTTATAAACTAATAACTTGTTTGTGTGATCTCATTCTGTTTTGGGACATGTAGAAATGATGGTCCTAGTGAGAGTAAGGCTCCACATACAACTTTAGATGGATTTCTAGTATACATATAATAAAGTAATAAACATGCAATTCACAACCCCACCCCCCCTCCTCTTCCCCTCTATATATATATATATATATGTGTGTGCGTGTGTGTAATGCTTGCATGCATGTGGAAGAAGATTACACACACTAGAGAAACATGTACAAGTACTTCTGCAGGTGGAACCTACTTAGGGGTTTTCTGGTGACCTAAATTTTGGGGATGCTCTTGCCTCATCCTATTGACCAACCTAAAAGAAAAAGAGTTGAATTCTTACCCTAAAATTGCCTGGAAATAATCTTTCCCCAGGATTGACCATCAATTTTTTCACACTAGCAAATCCAGGTGTTAGGGACTCAAAATAGTTTTTCAATTAATTCCTTTGACATTGTTCATTTGGTGACTTTAAGTTGTTGGGAAGGAGATGGGGCCAAACTCTTATCATTCCAGAATGACAAAGGTGCAAGGATTTTTGATAATTGTATCCTTGCAGTGGACAACCTTACTCCTCCTCGCCATTTTATCCCTTTGTAAAGTGGGCCACTGCTAGACTACAGGCAGCTAGAACAGATGCTTACTGCCCCACTCTCTTCCTTTGGGAAACCATGCCTTCAATTTTAGCTTATCTTTCTTTACCTCTTCTAAATTTCTTTGGAGGTGTTATGTGAACTTCTCAAGCAGGACATTATTTTCCTAAAATAAAAATAAAATATAGAAAGCAAAAAAGAAAAGAAAAGAAAAGAAAAGAAAAGAAAAGAAAAGAAAAGAAAAGAAAAGAAAAGAAAAGAAAAGAAAAGAAAAGAAAAGAATGTCAAGCACAATTCTTAAGGTGATGAGATCTTGCCAATATCTTTTAGAGTTTAAACTTGGGATTGTTTTGTAACTTGGGGCTTGGACTTGGCGTGTCTTGTTGGATAGCATTAAAATTACAAAAGCTAGAGCAAAGCCCAAAAAGGGAAAATAATAAAAAATAATAACATTTAGTGGCTGAGTATGGGTTAATTTCCCATGTCCCTTGGTAGAAACCGAAGAAATTCAATTCTGTTTCCTGCAGATGAGAAACCTAGAAAAATATAGTACTTGCTGTGTCTCTGGATACTCACTTAGTCCTTCATGAAACTTGGAGGAATTCCTTAAAATTCTTTTCCAGTATTATAATCCCATGGTACTTGGGATAGAGCCGAATTGAGTTGGTCTGTGTGAGCCTAAGTCTCATGAAGGAGTTTTGAATTTGTGATTGTTTCCCATGAACATACTTTCAACAAATGATGGAGTTACCTGCATGATGGAGTTACCTGCAACTTAGCTTCGTAGGTTTCTCCCATGACATTCTGGTATGGGAACACTTAGAACTGAGTCTTTATTCTAATAATTAGGGATGTATTTCTCTAAAGCTGATATATTACGCATGCATTTACAGTTGAAGATGAGGTTGTAGAAATGATAGATGCATTTGGTATATTGGAGATCATGCTGATGTATGTGAACCTCTAACCTTAGAAAACTGAACCAAGTATGGACCGAAAGATGAATGTGATTATCATTTTGTTTTGTGGCCTTCTGATGCTTATTATTGAAAATTGATTTTGCCTTTCACTGGAAGTAAGCTTCTCATTTGTGACTTCATTATTCACAATGGGTTAAATGATTTAGAATGTATGCTTCGAATTATATTATTCATTTTTTAAATGTATATTATGCAATTATTCACGCTTGAAATTTACGCTTTATCGTGGCCCAGGTTTGCGCTTGATATTGATTTTGATGCTCCCAAATTGAGGATCCCCCTTGAGACAAATGAAAATATACCATCAGATGGGAGTTTTATTTTAGATTTTGGTCATTTCACTTTGCATTCTAAAGTAAGTATCTTATGTTGGTGTTAACTATCTATTTTGTGTTGCTTTGGTTTTAACTAAGAATTAGTAACCTTCTGCAGAATCACTTTGATGAGCAAAGGCAAAGTCTGTATTCACGTTTTTATATATCGGGTAGAGACATTGCTGCTTTCTTCGTGACTGGATTTGAGAGTGCAGATAATAGAGATGTAAATCTGAACCAAGCAATTTTTGGAAGTCAAATCTGTTGCCTTCCTCTTCCTAAGAATGTTAGTCAGTTCTATCCACTAATTGACAGATGCGGAACATCAGTGATTGTTGACCAGGTAGATGTATAGCCAGTGGATAAGCTTGTTGGTTTTTTGTGTAAAATGTTTAAACTTGTCAAGTGGATTCCATGGCTTCTTCCTTCCTCATTTATCTTATGTTTTGATTACAAGATCAAAGTGCCGCATCCAAGTTACCCATCAACCAGAGTTTCATTTCAAGTACCCAACCTTGGTATACACTTCTCACCAGCAAGATATGGAAGAATTATGGAGTTATTAAGCATTTTGTATGGCACTCTTGAAACGAATGATTCAGCAGATACAAAAGACTTCCAAACCTGCCGAGTTTCTTGGCATCCTGCAGAATTGTCAGCTGATGCTCGGATTCTTGTTTGGAGGGTATGCTTTTTCCTTTTATACTATACGTGTGTTACTGGGAGTTGTCATTTTTAACGATTAACAAATCATAAGAAGATGAATAAAAGAGAAGAAGAAAGGAAGAAGGGAGACGAGAGAAAGAGGAGAAACAAGCGAGAGAAGAAGATAGGAAGAAGTGAGATGAGAGAGAGAGAGAGAGAGAGAGAGAGAGAGAGAGAGAGGTGTGTGGAGGATTCCCTTATGGTTGAATACTACACCATGCACCTCGTAATATTTTATTTGTAATAATTAATTGTCAAAAAAAAAAAATCTATTTATAATAGATGATGTTTATACATATCACAAAAATTCCCTTTGTAAGTAATTTCGCTGTAAAGATGATATCATCAGCATAACACACCAGAACAATAACTCTAGTAGATTGTTTCCGTATAAATGCCGACTGTCACGGGACTCCGTTGAAACTCTTATGCTATAACAATTTCTCTAAACTTCTCAATCCATGCATGTGGGGGTTGCTTAAGGCCATTAATTGCTTTCATCAACTTACATACTTTGTCTGACTCCCCTTGAGCAACAAATCGTAGTGGTTGCTCCCTATACACCTGTTCTTGTGAATCATCATGAAGGACTGTGTTCTTGATATCAAGTTGCCACAATAGTGACCCCTTATTTTCTGTTATAGATATGAGCACTCGAATAGAATTAAGCTTGGCGACTGGAGCAAATGTCTCAGAATAGTTAATACCAAATCTATTTAGCTGATATTTAACTATATACACCCAACGGTATCAAACTAGTCTCTTTCGTGCCGGCAGATCATTATGCTCCCACATGCCATTTGGTTGAACTACAGCCATCTCCTCGTCCATTGCTCTCTTTCATGTAGTATGTGAAAGAGCTTCCTAACAGGACTTAAGTAGATAGATGGAGGAAGTGCGAAGGCAAAGTTCCGATAGGAAGAAGGCATATTTTCAAATGTAACAAAATGAGGAATTGGATATTTAGTGCAAGATCGCTGAGCTTTACGAAGTTCTATCGAAAGATTAACATTATTATATGCCCAGGAGTGCGTTGTGGGGCAAGAAGTGGACGTCAACAAAGACGAAGTTTGATTGGTTGGCTGAGCTGGTGGTGATGGCACTTCCGTCACTTTCCTTCTTGTATATGCTTTGAGGGGTGGCTCCTATGGAACATTAACAATAGGAGGAAAGATGGACTCTACAGGAGTAGACACTTGAGGTGGTGAGAAGAGTCATCAATGGGAATAGGAATGGGGATAAGAATGGAAGAGGAAGAAGAAATGGGTTTTTCGTTGTGCAAATTCTCTCCTTGAGTGGGATCCCTTAAGTCAATTAGAAAAATATGGAGTATTTAAAAAAAAGGTAACATCCGCACAAACAAAGCGTTTCTTGAATATAGGATGATAGCATCAATAACCTTTTTGTCTATGAGAATATCTAAAAGACGCACACTTAACAATTGGAGGAGTACCAGGGCCCAGTACATGGACAAAACAAACTCACCCAAAAATTTGAGGGATCTTAAGGAAAGGTCCATTGGGAAAGAGTATATGGTGTGGTGATATTCTATCTAAAACAGAGGAAGGCATGTGATTCATCAAATAATGAATAGTCAAATGCAACATCCCCCGCTATTGTATGAGAAATTTTCCTCTATCTCCCATTCTGTTTTGAGGGGTGCGCACATGTGATATTTGATGCAAAATACCATGTGTGGCTAAATATTTCTAAGAATCTTAGGATAAACATTTCATTGAAAATATCCATGTCATCCAAGAGAAATCATCCGCAAGAATTTAAAAACTACTTGTAACGTAACAAAATCTAAACTCTAGAAGGACACCAAATAACTGAATAAAAAATACTTGTAACGTAACAAAATCTAAACTCTAGAAGGACCCCCAAATAACTGAATAAACAATTATTAAAGGAACGTACCTGCGTGTATCAACTCTTGGGTGAAAAGGAATCCTATGATGCATGCCTAACTCTCAAGCCTCACAATCTAGGGTTGACACATATTCTATGAATTAACAACTTTGAAATTATTGATAGATGGATTACCATGCCGGCAATGCCATGGAAGAGGGGAAACACTGGAATGAAGAGCAACACCAACAAAATTCGGTTGAGATAGTAGAGTCCACTAGACTCACGGCCACCACCAATCGTCTACTTCGCCTTTAGATCCTAAAAACCAAAGTATTAAGGATAGAAAGTCACTGAACACCAAACAGATTTGGTTAATTTTCCGACTGGCAACAAGCTGAATGGAAACTTTGGAAGATAGAAAACAAATGGCAATGAATGTGAAGAAGTCAGACAAACAATGTCTTTACTAGACACACTAAATAAGGAACTAATGTAACAAAAGTAGTAGAATCTGATGGCCTGAGAGAAGAAAACACAAAAGACTCACTCTCGTCATATGATTAGAGGCTTATGAAACAATGACCAGGGGAGATGGCCTCTGAGATGCAATAAGTGCAGTATCTATATTTGCCAGAGTGGCAGTGGATGAAGAGGGATCAGTAGATAGCTGTTGACTTTTCGTCGGCTTGTTGTATTCTTCACATTAGAGCAAAACTGTCACTAGCAGAATTAAGAGCTCGGTTTTGATCATTGGATCCAAGTAAATGCATATTATCACTCTTAGAATAGGTCGCCTGATTAGCTCAAGTGGGCTATCAAACTTATCCCTACATTTTTCAGCCGTTTGGTTGGTCCGTCCATAGAGAGTGCACTTCCTGTTACCTCGGCCTCTACTACGACCTTCCTCTGAATCACAACCACATCCTCTATTTTCACCAACATGACCTCTACCGTCACCTCTGCCCATGAAGGAAGTCAAGGAAGATTCATCACTAGTACTGGCAGCTGTTGGAGGGGTAGATATGGTAACTTGTTGAAGACAGGAATGCACATTGTTGAGAGAGCTTATTGCTAGCTAAGATTTGCGCAAGAACAGAATGGTACTCACCCATATGGCCGGACAAGAATTTTGCAACTCTAAATTCTTCTCTTTTCTTGTTTAGGAGGTCTGTATCATTTGATAGGGGTGGATTCATGTTTAACTCTTCCCACGTACCTCGAAGAATATTGTAGTAGTCACTATGGCTCTTGTCACCTTGCTTTAAAAGAAATATGCTCTCATAGAGTTGATAAATTACAGAGATAAAATATCTGAAAACTATATTTCATGCATGGCCTCCAACATTTCCTTGACAGTATCAAAAAACATAAAATTAGCAGTCTCGCATGGGTTCCATAACTAGGTCATAAGTTGATACTTTTCCTTAAGCCACTTTTCATACCAAGGATCTGACTCTTTCGGCCCATCTTTAGTTAAAAATTTCATCGTACTCCTCGCACTTGAAATACCGTTATAGACTGGGCCCTTAGGAGGTAATTCTGCTCATTAATGTCATATTAGTTGCTGGAATTCCTATCTTGTCATTTATGAGTAAAAAAAATCCATGCTTAATTTCTTCAGCCACAAGGGCAAGACAATCACTGGAAAAAAAAGGTGTGCAAGGATATATCAGGCCGAGCACACTATTAGAAGCCCTAAACCCTAAAACACTAATTGAACCTTATTATCCAATGAATCACAAAAAAAAAAAGGTTGCGTGGCAAAGGACTGAACAAACAACATTTCAGTCACTCATGGAGAGAATACTTATTATTCTGGTGTCAATAAATAAAGATCTCTCTGCTAGAACTCACGGATGAGCCCCAACATGCCTTCAACAGCTTCAGCCACTCACGTCGAGACATTTCAGCAACTATACCTCTTGGCTTTCGACATCCAAGAGAGGGAACCTCAGTAACACAAACATTCACAGCACCCACAGGCCAACATTCTGGCCTTGCACACACAAAAAAGGAAACTAGGTACCCATTGACGAAATCAACTCCAATGCGTTTAGGGTTTCCTTTTTTTCCCCCCTTTTGAAAGGAAAGGGGAAGACAAAATGAGAGGGGAAGATGAGAAAATCAGTTTAGATTTGCTCAGATACCATGTTGACAATCAACAAATCACAAGAAGATGAAGAAAAGAGAATAAGGAAGAAGTGAGACGAGAGAGAGAGAGAGAGAGAGAGAGAGAGAGAGAGAGAGAGAGAGAGATTGTGACAAAATAGGGTGCATCGAGGAGATCTAATTCCCTTAGGTTTGAACACTACTCTGTGCATCTGTTAGTATTTTATTTATAATAGATAATGTTTATATATATTACAAAAAAAGTCCTTGTATGTAATTTAATGAAACCTAATTTCTTAAAGTTTATGAAAATGACAAAGATAACCACACTGCAGTGTGCACTAATAACCACAAAATAATTTAATCTTTAACAGTCTCCAACTGGTTTTGAAATTAAAAGTTTTTTGTGTGCTTTTCAAGGGAATAGGGAATTCAATGCCTGAGTGGCAGCCTTGTTTTGTTGTGCTTGCTGGGTTATACCTTTATGTTCTAGAGTCTGAAAAATCTCAGATCTACCAACGCTGTTGCAGGTAGGTGATCTTTTTTTCCTTAATTCAATTTGGTTTCTTGCTGTCACTGTGATCCTATGGCCAATGGTTTCACTTTTATCTGTCTTGATAGTTATCCAATTCCTTTTTTGCTCAAAAGTGACTTTTTTCAATTTGGAATTACATTTTTCTTCTAACAGCATGGCTGGTCGACAAGTATTCGAGGTTTCTCCTGCAAGTGTTGGAGGATCGCAATTTTCAGTTGCTGTGAGTTTTAGGGGCCTGGATATGCAGAAGGTATTGTTTTCTCCAGGTTATGTTGCTTGAATGTGAATCTCTTTTTTATTCTTCAAAGCTATTATTGGTAGAGAAAAATTGAAAAGTATTACATGCAGGGACAAGTAAATAAATGATTTAATGGATGGTGGAAATCCTACATCCAAATTTGCTGCACTAACCTATAACCATTTACCTAGAAAGCACCAACTTATAACCTATTTGCTTTTTTGACTACTATTCTCATTTCCGTGCAGGTGCCTTATTGTTTCTAAATATTATTGTCCTTCCTCTAGGGGACTTGACCAGCATCTCTTGACATTGGGCCTCTCCCTTTTCAGTTAGAGCTTGTTCAAAATGCTGATACGAATTCTTACTCCACTCACAGAACCTATGGCCAAGACTCTTCTGGGCTAGGTTCCTGTTTAGTAGCAGCACCTTCTCTCATAAACCAGGCTATTGCAACGTTTCACTTTGCATGTCCTTATGTACCCCAAGGAGAAAACAATTGTTTCTTTATTTCTATGCCCTGGATAACCAGTATGCAGATCTTCCATAGAAATTTATCCCTTCTATTCCAAGCCAAGTCTGCCCATTCTTTCATTAAAGAACAATTTACCAAACAATAAACCCATTAGTGATGAAACAGTCATAGTCATCATCGTAATCATCAAAGCCTTTTCCCAACTAATTGGGGTGGGTTACACGAATCTTGGTTTGCTATTTTGCTCTATTAAGGGCCAAACCCTCAATGAGGCCAAGTCTCTATATCTTTCTTCACTACTTCCAACCATGTCCTTTTGGGTCTACCCCTTGCCCTTTTTGATCCTTCCTCTTGAACTATTTCGCACCTCCTAACAGGTATTTTATTGAGTTTGTGCCACAAATGGCCAGCCCACTTAAGTTTACTCTCATCTTAGCGCCTATTGATCTCACGCATATATTCTCCCGAATGTATTCATTTTGAAATCTATCCCTAGTCATTTTGCTTGTCCATCTCAACATTCTCATCTGAACTACACTCATTCTTTGGGGTTGTTGTTTCTTGATCTCCCAACATTGCACCCCATAAAGTTAATCTGGTCTGAAATATGTCCTATAGAACTTACCCTTCAGCTTCATAGGTATGAGGTTATCACATAAAACTCCGGTTATGCAGCACTACATTCGCCCACTCTGTTGTAATTCTATGTGCAACATCGTCCTTAATCTCTCCATTTTCTAGATTATCGACCCAAGATATCGACAGTGCACTCTACTTCCACAAATTCCTTTTGATAAAAGATCAGTTAATGTATACTTTCTTCCTATACTCTTCTCATTCTTGCAAATTCGTTTCTTCACTGGGATGAGCAGGGATCTGAAACCAAGCCTGCATGGATATTCAAACTTCTTTGGGAATTCTGCCTAACCGCAGGCTTTATTTTAAATTTTTGGTGCATGTTTATAATATGATCCTGTTTTTTCTCATTCTACCTTGATATTGCTTCTTTCTTTGTAATCTTTCCATGCAAACTCCAATTAATAGGGCTGGCACCAAAGGAAGGTCGGTGAAAATGTTTAGCTGGAAGAGGGCAGTGTGAAAGTTAAAAATGAGTTATGCTTACGGAGTTTATATTTTCTCAAAGAATTAGGCCATTCGCTGCCTAATTTTTTCTAGGCTTATATGTACCTTTTGTTGTATAATAGTGAAGAAGTTCATTCTTTTTGGCTGTTATTTGCATAAATTAAACAATTTTTTTAATGCTGTTTGTGATGATATTTGTTAATTTTCCTTTGTTGATCAATCCTTGAATGATTTCAACTATGTTAGCACCCATTGCCTCAAGTGTCAATTTTTTCATCACTGCGCATTGTAGTTTTTGGAAAATTGCTATTTTCTGCTTCAGCCATTGCTTGTGAATTTGATTTGTCTTTGACTTCTACTTATTTGTGTTTCCTGTTTTTCTGGTTCGTCACGCTTATTTTCCCTTTGAAGGCATATCTTTTTCTACTTATTTTCTCAAAGAGAGTGTTTTGTGGATAGAATATAAATTATTTGGAGATACTTGTGGAACATTTGCAATATAGGTGAAATACTTTTCATCATTTTTTTTTTCTCTTTATTTGATCAAATAAATTGTTGTTGATGTGAACAATTTTGATCTTTTGTTGTTCATTTACCATTTTGTTAACATTTTTTTGTGTTTCCAGGCTTTGGAGTCATCAAGTACTCTGATTATAGAGTTTACAGATGATGAGGAGAAGGCTCTTTGGATTAGAGGCCTTGTCCAAGCCACGTACAGAGCTTCTGTAAGATTTAATTTGAGCTCTTTCTCATGTCTCTCATATTCAAGTGCTCCCAGAGTCAGAGCTTCGTTTCTAATTTGGCATGTAGGCACCTCCTCCCATGGACATGCTTGGAGAACCTTCGCATGGCATATCTGACTTGAGTGGGGCTCGCATCACTTCTGAAGGAGCTGATCTTGTTGTCAATGGTACCCTCGTAGAAACAAAGCTATCTATTTATGGAAAGGTACTAATTGATATGGCTATGACACCGAAAATGACATACTTCTTGTTGAAAAAATGCTGGAGTGAACTGGGATATCATTGGTGGTTGATTTCCTTACATATGGTGATAATAATATTGCAACAGAAGAGATCCTAAGCTGCCTTTTCTTTATTATTTCTGCAATTGTTTCCAGGTCCATGATGAAGATGGTGAAGCTCGTGGGGAAACTCTTGTGCTAGAAATCCTTGCAGGTGGAGGAAAGGTAAGAGTCATTTGTATGGATTTCTGAATGGATAATGTGTGAATCTTCCTAGTAGTTATGTTTCTTGATTTCCTTAACCATGAACTGGTTTCCTTTGAGAGAAATTTAAAGTAATTAGCTTCTATAAGCTGTGTTAAGAATTGAATCGACAATTGCTCCTCTCGGTAATCAAGTTTTTTTCATGTTTACCTCTAGTATTGAACTCTGTTTTCTCCTGTCGATCACACCCTTCTTTATATCCTTAATCCTCATATTAGCAAGTACCAAGTTGCTCGATATTTTATCTGTTTGTCATAATAGAATTAATACTTTAGTGTGGGCGTCGGAGACTTTGACCGTGAATATTCTATGACTTTGGTTGCCATAGCCTTAAGGGAAGTTTGTGTGATATGATGATAAGGACCATACTAGGACTCTCTCTGTCATCTTTGCCCTTCCTATACCAAACCTCTACTATATTCTGTCAGGGAGGACAAATGGAAATCCGGGCACTCTTTTTAAATGAGATGGATCCTGTATGTAGGCTGCAGTTGATTTTGATCGTCACTAGAGGCCATTTTCTTCTTTCTGAGAATGGTTTGTAAGTTCTAGCTGGTGAAAATGGAGGACAGTAAACTAGATGAGAGATCTATCTGGTAATTTATGTGGGCAATTATTGTTAGTTATTTTTTAAAATAATCTTTAGCCTATTTTATTTTAGGGAAATGACCTTGTGAGATGCTCCCACACCCATGTGTGTAGGACCCCAAAGGATCATCATTAAATTTGGTACATATCTCTAGAAAAGTCAAATCACACACCCATGTGATAACTTTTCTAGAAATGTGTGTCAAATTTAAGGGTGATCCTTTCAGATCCTATATACATGGGTGTGGGAGGGTCTCATAGAATCATCACTCTTTATTTTATATATTATTCAATAAACAATTAAGCATGACAGAATTACCTTCTATATATATATATATATATATATATATATATATATATAGATATGGAAAAAGATGGGATTAGCCCACTAGCTCATGAACTTATAAGCCCAACGTTCCAGATTGATTCTGGGCCGATCAGACTATCACGGATGTTCGGTAGTGTTTGAAATTTTAGGCGTGTGTTCATAAAACATAGATGAATCTTCGAAAAAATATCAAAAAAATATTTTGCATGAAATAAATTGACCAAAATAGCCTTAAAATATCACGAATAATATTTTTTATATTTTTATTAGGTGTGCCTTGATGAGAAGAACACACACCAAAAATTTCAAGTGATTTGGATCTGTAGAAAAAGAAACTAAAATTCAAGCACTACCGGATACCCGTGATCATCCGATTGCCTCAGATTCAATCTGGGCCGTTGGGCTCATATGTTCATATGAGCTAGGAAAACACTACGCAATGCCTATAGGCGGAAATGAACAGTGATTTCGCCTACCCCCATCACCGTCCAAAGTTCATCGCGCGGTCACGATTGTCCAGTAGGGTTTCATTTTTCATTTTTTTTATACAAATCGGAATGACTTGAAATTTGTAGCGCAATATCATCAAAAATGGGGGAATCTTTGAAAGTTATAAAAAAAATATTTTACATGAAAAACATAACCAATATACCCCCGAAACGTTTTAGGGGTATTTTGGTCAATTTAGTTTTCGCGAATAATATGTTTTATATTTTTATTAGATGTTCCTCAATACGATGTACATACCCTCAATATTTTTGGTCATTCTGATTTGTAAAAAAAAATTAAAAACACCTCCAGACAATCGTGACCTCGCGATGAAATTTTTACAGTGATGAAGGCAGGCGAAATCACTATTCATTTTCACCTATAGGCGTTGGAAAGACTTTTCCATATATATATATATATATATATATATATATATATATATATATATATATATATATATACTTGTGGTGTAGACCTTTGAAGTGCTCAACACTTTTAAACATTTAGATATCCTTATCTTATAATATAGTAACTTTTAATTTAAGGGTATTTTAAGTAATTAGTCAAGGATAAACTAGAAATTCCTAATAGAAACAAAAATATTTATTAACAATAGTGGACAATGATATTATCGATATGGTATGTGACATCACCCACAAGATGCATTAACTGTTTTTAACTATTAATAGAATGCCACTATTTTCTAATAAAAATATCCATGCTAATCTTCTAAATGACAAAAACTCTTCTACTTGAAAAATTTTGTATTATAATTTAAGGGTATTTTAGTGTTTAAAAATGTAGAGCACCTTAAGGGTTTACACCACCAAGTGGTGTAGCCTAACAAAACCCATATATATATATATATATATATATATATATATATATATGTGGAAGATACTACAAAACGCCTATAGGCGATAATGAACAGTGATGTCGTCTACCCTCATCACCATCCAAACTTCATCGCATGGTCACAGTTGTCCGGTAATGTTTCAATTTTTATTTTTATTTTACTACTCGAAATGATCTGAAATTTGGAGCGTATGTACATCTTATTGAGGCACACTTAATAAAAATATGAAAAAAAATAATTCGCAAAATATAAATTGGCCAAACAAATGAAAATTGAAACACTACCTGACAACTGTGACCGTGCGATGAAATTTGGATGGTGATGAGGGTAGGCGAAATCACTGTTCATTTTCGCCTATAGGCGTTCGAAAGAGTTTTCTTATATATATATATATATATATATATATATATATTTGGCTATTCAAAGTTATACTATCTGGTAATTTATGTGGGCAATTATTGTTAGTTATTTCTTAAAATAATCTTTAGCCTATTTTATTTGATATACTATTCAATAAACAATTAAGCATGACAAAATTACCGTGTATATGTATATACATATATGGAAAATGATCTTGTGAGCCAGTGGGCTCACAAGTAAAATGAGCCCATCAACCCAGATTGCATCTGGGCCGATCTGACGATCACAGATGTCTGATAGTGTTTGAATTTTAAGTTTTTTTTACAAATCCAAATCACTTGAAATTTTAGGTGCCTGTTCTTAAAAAATAGGTGAATCTTCAAAAATTATCAAACAACTATTTTACATGAAAAAAATTGACCAAAATACCCCCATAAAGTTTCGGGGTTATTTTTGTCAATTGTTTTTTTGCGGATTATTTTTTTATGTTTTTATTAGGTGCGGCTTGAAATTTAAGGTTGTGTTCTTCTCATCAAGTGATTTGGATTTATAGAAAAAAAATTGAAGTAGAAAAAAATTAAAATTCAAACACTCCCGAACATCCGTGATTGTCAGATCGGCCCACATTCAATCTGGGCCGTTGGGCTCATTTTTTCTTTTGAGCCCACTGGCTCACAGGATCATTTTCTTATATATATATATATATATATGTATATAGAAAAAGTCTTCCCAATGCCTATAGGCGAAAATGAATAGTGATTTCGCCTATGCTCATCACCGTTAAAAGTTAATCGCACGGTCATGATTGTTCAGTAGTGTTTCAATTTTCATTTTTTTTTATATATCGAAATGTTTTGAAATTTGGAGCGTGTGTACATCTTTGTGAGGCGCACGTAATAAAAATATGAAAAAAATATTTCACAAAATATAAATTGATCAAAATACCCCTGTAAATTTTCAAGGGTAGGTTGATCAATTTATATTTAGCGAATCATTTGTTTTATATTTTTATTAGATTATCCTTTCAGATCATTCCGATTTGTAGAAAAAAAATGACAAGTGAAACACTACGGGACAACTGTGACTGTGCGATGAACTTTGGATGGTGATGAGCATAGGCGAAATCACTGTTCATTCTCCCCTATAGGCGTTGCGTAGTGTTCATATATTTTGGCTATTCAAAGTGGTCTGATTCTCCATGTTTGATCATATTTGATCATAGTTATTTCTGCAGTTTAGATTTGCATATCATCGTATTCCAAAAAATTGGCATATATTGTTAAAAAGTTTACTGTAAAGGCTACAGTCGACTATATTCTTTTCTAATATGTAACTAACATGGAGGCATACATGAGGGAGAAAGAAAATGGATGAGTTTTTTTATTTATTTTTGGCTGGGATTAAGGGGGAGGCGATGCGAAGGCGGTGGAAGGGAACATTGGGAGATCAAGGACAGGAGGGTATACAGGTCAGAAAGGGAAGTGGGGTGGAGAGGAACAAATAGGAGAGGGGGGGAGCAAAGATAGAAGAGGGGTGGAGGGGAACAAAGGGAGAAGAGGAAATCTTGCATGCTATAAAGGAGACAAATGAACAACTTGGATTGGTTTCATTCCAACTCCTCCCCTGGTGATGGAGGGAAAAATTATATGTATTTTAATTTCTATTGAATTTTAAAGGTTGTATATTTTGCTTTAAGTTTTAGGATTTATTTTTTAAAATTTTAAGTTTTTTTTGGGATTCTAGGGTTTTCTTATATATTTTTTATTTACTATTCACAATTACTATTCCTGGTATTGTTCACCATTACTGCTCACATGTTATTGTTCACTCATTACCGTTCGCGAGGTTAGTTTTGATTTTTTTGTATTTTTAAGGGTATTTTATAGTCTTAAATGTTAAATTAGGGTTCCATAGGCTTAGAAAATATTGAATATCATATTTTGGGCGGCATATGTTATGGGAGTGAATTTTATTTTATGAAAAAGGAAAGTTCTTCTCTTGGCTTGATTAACAATCATGTACTTTCTCCATTATATCTGAATTTACTTGTTTAAGGTTCGGGAAAAAGGTGGATTCAATTTTTCACCTTTCCTTCCTGCGTCATTGGGCCAATGCTCCAGGCTTTATATTGGCTTTACAAAGGATGTGGTGAAAGGAAATTGAAACGCTGTGCTATCTCACTTATCTCCTCCGTATTGTATATCATCCTCCAAAGGTATGGGAGGTGCCGTTGGGCCATTTGATTACATTTGAGGTATCATCTTCAACAATTAGGGGATCTGTCCTGTAAGAAGTGACATGGCTTCTTCATTTGTCAAGTCTTCCACTCCAATCAATCCAGAGAGAGTAGATGTGTGTATCGTCTCATGAAATCCCTCCAATTCTATAAGGTTATTGATCAAACCATTAAGCTCATTGAGGATAATATATTTGCGAGACTAATGGGGGAGGTGACAAGGAGGCACACTTCTATCTCCTTGGTGAATCTCACTGTTAGGCACAACAAACTCTTTGACCAAAGAGTTTTGTGATACCATTGAACTCCCCAAGAACAAGATGCAAGGAAATCAATGTCTTGCAAATCCTCTCTTGCAGGGCTGCATTCCTAAGTAGTTTTAGATCATGTTGTCCTTTACAGGCATCTTCATCATGATCATTTGAGCCTTATCACAACTATTTGAGGTCGGCTAATTCCTGTTCTGCCATTCCGCTCTATCGAAAGCCATACCCTTAATCAGACCATAAGTCACCATATTTCTTCTCACTATTTTTATCCATGTTTTTTTTGACCTTCCCATTGCCCTTTTAGAGCCTTTCACTTGAAAAATCAAATCTTCCCTTCCTACATAGTGCTGTTCGAGGTTGACTTTGCACATGGTCAGCCACCTAAGTCTACTTTCCCTTATCGTATCACCTATTGTAGCCAGCCCCAAGTTCCCTCAGATGTATTACTTCCGAATTCTATTCTTTAATGTCTTGCTACTCATCTATCTCAACATCTTCATCTTAGCTACACATTCTATGGATATATTGTTCCTTTCTAGGCAAATACTCCATTATATAGCTGAGGAGCATATACCCTCAAGGACATTTCCAAGCCGAAATACTGCAACTTGGCATCCTGAATTGTGAAAAATATGAACTTTGGCAATGCCCGTTTGACTTTGAAGGACGCTGTGGTTTTCTTCATGAGTTTTCATGAGTTGTTCGATTCATTATTGTACAGATGTGTCGTGTTTTGCAGTTTCTAGTGAAATGAAATATTACTGTTTGCATTGTAAACTTGTCTGTTGTTACTTGTGATTTATATTATTCAAGGTGTACATTTTCTTGTGAATGCTACTCTTTTTGAGTTCACTTTCCATATATTTAGTTTTTCTATTCTAATCCTTCTTTTGTTTGAAGAATACGATTAATTTAGTTTGCATGCTATAGCTTTGAATTGTTGCGATATTGTTCTGAGCAAGGTTTTGGCTGTCTGCAGTTAAATCTTGTTCATTGGGGAGGTGACCTGACTGTAAAAATGAAGCTGCATTCTTTGAAAATCAAAGATGAGCTTCAAGGCCGTTTCTCAGGATCTATAAAGTATTTAGCATGTTCCGTATTGAAAGATGACACTGTTAATGCCCACTGTGGCTCACCGAGAGGAGCAGAGTTGTCCAAGCCAATGTTGGAAGATGATGATAATTTTAAGGACGCATTGCCGGAATTTTCCATGCCGAATCTGGGCTTTAACTCACTGAATAATCTTGAGATGCCCTCTAGCGAATTTTCTGATCCCATTGACATCGCTGGGTGCTGTGGTACAAGTAGTCCCATGAACAGTTTCATATTTCATGACAGTGGTCAGGTGCGTGGAAAGTATATTAGCGGAGAGGTGTTTTATGAGGCTCAGGACAGTGATATATCTGATTTTGTGTCTGTTTCCCTTTTGACGAGGCATCCTGGTTCTCCTAAATACAGTGGGACAGATATGCAGGTATTCTATTGACCTTTAGATTCTGTACAGCTTATTTGACAAGGCTATCTGTGTTATTTACATCATTGTGCTATCTTCATATACTGGAATATTGATTTTGTTTTGATTAAAACATGTCAGATGAACATTCGAATGTCAAGGTTGGACTTCTTTTGCAATAGGCCCACACTTGTTGCTCTTATTGGGTTTGGGTTGGATTTGAGTATCTTGAATGCTGGATTGGATTCTGCAAGTGATGCAAATGCTACGGTCAGAACTGCTTTTACTGAATCAACTCAAGATGCGGAAAGTGTGGAAGCAACTGAGCGTACATTTGTTAAAGGGTTGCTGGGTTATGGCAAAGCTCGAGTTGTTTTCTATTTGATTATGGATGTTGACAGTGTTCGTATATTTCTCAACAAGGAGGATGATTCACCTCTTGCAATGTTTGTACAAGAAAGCTTTCGGCTGGATTTGAAAGTAAGGAATGCTTTTCAGATCACTGTTGCTTTGTTTATAATGTTTGTTATCTAAAATAAATGTCAACATCCTTGGGCACCATCTCCATTTGTATGTGCAGTTAACTTAAGGTGGAAAGCATAACATATGAAGTTACGTAGTGTTATTATTTTTCTGCATTAATTTACATGAGTTGTTATTTGACTTCATAAATTTTTGATATTATTTTAATCTGAATAAAAGAAGTTCGTCTCGTTAAGTGTCATAATGTCACACTATTGATAAAATATACTGGGATGGATTTGTGGCTGAGGTTTATTGAGTTTATATTATTGTTTCATTGGTGTGATAGATTGTGTGCAGGAAATCTTTGTGCCTCTAGGCATTTGGATCTTGGTATGCTTTGTTCATGTGATCTCGGGTGTCCGATTAAGTGCGACATGTGCAGAGGTTATATGTGTCTACATGGTTATCTTTGTCAGTTTGCATGAATGCACTGAATATATGTTTGATTGGAGATTGTGATATCTTGTTCGCCATATATGTTGTCCATATGGTGTTGTTGCTTGTGTGTAGGGTGTTGTTGCTTGTGTGTAGGCATTAAAATATTCTCACACTGAAAATCATTGATATATTCATGTAGGTTTGGTGTGCAAATAATATTAAATTATTGGTCGAAACAGAGATGTTAGAAGGCAAGGAAGGCTGAGAAATCAACAAGGAAAAATTCCCAACTTGGGTTTGTAAAGAGTGAATTTCAATTGTGCAAAATTTCAGCCAACAGCTACTCTCAAATGCTCATTAAGTACTTTTACTGGTCTTGCAGTGGAGCCCATGGTTCTTTAAATCTTACATAATGACTCATCTGCCCAATGTTTTGACTAAATTGGGATTATAAACCCGAATTCTCAATACTCTCATATTAAGCTACCATAGACCTGGAAAAAGTAGCAATATTTAAATAATTTAGAGACCAGAAAGATGTACATCCTCACTCGATGATCTCCACTCATGCTGTTGCTTTCCTGATGTTTTATTGCCTTATGGCCAAGTTTGACCAATGTTGTGTGTAGTTGGTATTCTCAGTTATGCTTAGAACTTTGGTTGCATCGATTCTATTTGTAGTTTTATTTCCATACCTCATAACAATCTCAATGGTGTTGGTCATAACAATAGGCTCATCATGGATAGTTCATTTGAGATGATATGGCAAGCGTAATCTTGTTCTTGATGGTTCTTTTGATGGAGTTTCATCATTTAACATTTGACGTGATACTTATTGTATCACTGGCTATACACTTTCTAGCATTCTGCGTATCCTCATAAGGGGAAAACTCATTCATGCTTGCTCACTCTCTTAACATCAATCATCTTCATCATTATGTATGATGCATCTGTTTACTTCCTTTTTGGTAGCAGCTTTCGTCTAATCAAGGATTACTTATCTGTGTGATCTTGACTAGACCCTCTGACGGTATTTTCATTTGTCAAAACCAATTTGTCTGTTCATTTGCTTCCACATTTTATTGTGTTTTTGTTTTGTCCCAGTCATGTAACTCTTGGAAGTGTAAGAAGCAAGATGCGGAATTGAAGTGCTGCATAAGAGCTGAGTAGTTTGCTTTGCCTTTTGCCTCTCTCAAATTGTTTGGGTGTAGTGTCCCATTGGTGATCTCTGTTTCCTATGCCTATGCGTATGACAAAATATTGAGATGGCTTGTAGTCCAATGCAGAGTTATCGGAATCTCTTTGCAGAGGTTGCGATTCAGGTTCGGATTCCTGATTCAGTGATTCTGACAAGGGATCTTTATAGAAACCGTATCCTGGAATTTAGGATATAGATTCCATACGTTAGGAATCTAGTTTCATACCTTTTTAGGAATCTCGATACCATTATTTGTTGAATTCAGCCCCAAAATTTTTCATCTCGAAATCATTATTTGTGGAATTTTGGCCCCAAAATTTTTCGAACATCAATTCCAACATTTATTGAATCTTGATACCATGTTTGTTGATTCCTGATTCCACATGTAATGAATCTTGATTCGTTATGGTTTTGAATCTAGAATTTACAACATATAGAGTGCGAAGATGCTACACTACACATCAAAGCACTCGCGACTATGGCAGAGGTAGCATGCATATAACGGAGCAACCACCTCCGTTCATAGGAGCAGGGAACTGTGATTCAATCACCATGATATTTTGCTTCGACCACCATAAGATACCTGCTTGATGTCAAAATCTCTCTCTATCCATCTGTTGTTTTTTAATTCAGGCAATAATGTATCCATGTGTGTTCTTGATGCTTAGACTGAATTTCTCCCCTACCACAATGGCATAATGTGAATGTAAGCAAAATAATAATAATGATAAATACGAAATAAATAAAAAACTATTCGAATTACATAATGTCCAATTTCTTAAATGGTTACTACTTTTTAAAGGTAATTGGAGTAGAAAATGCTTCTAATAGTGCGAAGGCTTGTTCGAATCACATTTATAATAGTGCTTCTTTAAAGTATAATTGGTAACTACAACACATACAGTAAATACCATAGCACAGAGAAAATCGTTTTTTGTCTGTATAATGATGAAGTCAAGATCACAATTTCGAAATACCAAGGTTTCAAAAAATGCTAGGCGGTCGGCTCGGGGCCCAGTGTCCAAGCGGGCACCCAAAACCTTGGGTCCCCTGTAGTACAAGTTTTTAAGATATATACATGTATTTGTTCAAACACATATGTGAATAGATTTGTGTTAATTTTGTAATTTATTGCATTTGAAAATATTGTAACATACGTTTTTATAACAAACATATGACATATCGGCATATCGCATGTTGAGAATAAACTTGTTCAAAATTTCAAAAATCAAACCATAATAACTTAACTCTCCAATTCTCCATATTCCATATCCATAAAATAAACCATAATAACATTCAAGTCTCCGACACTCCAAGTCTTCAACAAACTTACTTTCAAAAGTATAAAACCACACAACAAAATAGTACAAAACGACAAAAAATGTCTATCTAACATCCACAATCCAAATGTTTAAAGCCCAAACCAAAATAGCACAATAAAGATACTATAAAAGAAGAGAGAGGAATCAATAAGAGTGAGAGTCATTATCATTATTCCTTGCATCATTTGCATCAAATCGAGGCCGTCATCATCAAAATCATTGCCCTTTTCAACATATTCCTCTTTTTCGATAGATTCTTTTGAATCTGCCTCCCCTTTCTCTCTCTTCCTCTATGAGTGTTAACGATCAACATAGGTCATTTCTCGAGTGGCCCTCTTAAGATCAGAAGCTCGTCCCAAAGTCTCCTCGACCATTTCCCAGGTCAAACCCTCTTCGGGGATGACCTTATTAGTACCAGGGTCCTCAACCAGCCAATTTGATGCATTCTCCATGCTTTTCGAAGCGACGAGATCCTTCTTTGGCTTGTTTTTCTTCTCCTTGAGCCTTTGATTCTCTCTAACATAAACCAAGTCATTGAGCTTCCTTTGCTCTAACCTATTTCTTTTGCAGCTATAAGTAAACATGCATGAGTACTAGACTACTATGATCTTCTTATCTTCTCTGAATGTTTATTAGAAAGATGAACTTGTAAACAAGAAAAGCATATAAAATATAAAAATACCATCTCAAACGAACTCTAATTGCGCTCACAACCTGAAGAAGTAGTTGTCAAACTCAGGATTTAATTAGCCATCTTCCAGAGGTGTGGAGCGTTATTGTCATGTTGTCTCTACCATTGGGCTGCAATACGTGGACAAATTTTATAATTAATTTACATATTTAACATTATCACATATAATTTTAGGAACCTAAAAGTTGAAAGAAAACTAGAAAACTAGGCAGCAAAAGTACAAAATATATTACCTGGTTCGTCTTTGTTTCTCTGTATTAGTGCCATATCTTTCCCAAATGACATCAAAGCACACTTATACAAAATGAGCTCTTATGTTGATATCTTATCTTGGATATGTGGATCAGAAACTAGTCTCTCAAGGCATTCGTTAAAACCATCTATAATTGTACCTTTTGCCTCAATATCTTCATCTTCATAAAAGAATTTTGGGTTCAAGTAGAATCCCACTACATGCAATGGTCTATGGAGCTGGCTATCCCACTTGGCATCTATAATCTCCCAAATTGGGTCGTACTTGGCCTCATCATTGCCCAAATTCTCTGCAATTTCATTCTTAGCCCTTTCAAGTGCATTATATATAAAGCCCATGGAAGGCTTATCAACATCAACCGAGCGCAAGGCCTTCACCAAAGGAAGAAATACTACTATCTCATGCTTTACGCCACGCTAAAAATATTTAGAAAGAATAATATCCCATGAAGAATAATATCCCGTGCCTTCTTTGCCTTGGCATCTCTAGACCACTTACACCTACTCCACTCCTCTGAAGCAAACATGGACCTCAATGGGATCCTCCTACTATACATGCTCTTTAGACTAAGGTAAGCAGCGGCAAATCTAGTGACCCTGGGCCTCACTAGCTCTCTCTTCTTTGTAAACTTGAGCATCGTGCTAAGGGTAATTGTGTGACTGTATATGAAGACTGTAACCTCCTTAACCTTAGAAAGAACTCCTTTAATAGTAGTTAACTTGCCAATAACTTCAATTATAAGATGTACGTAATGTGTAGCGCAATGAGTCCAAAATATGCGAGGCTTCTTCTGTTGAAGCAAATGACCTGCAGGTAGATTGGGAGCAGCATTTTCTATAACCACTTGAATTACAAATTCTTCCCCGACCTCTTCAATGCCCTTATCAATGAAAGAAAATATATAATAAGAATGAATATCGCTAGAAGCCTCAACGGATCTCTAACAAACTATACCTAAGGGACAATTTACTAATAAATTCATGGTACTCCTCCTATCACTATACTTAAGGGACAATTTACTAACAAATTCATGGTACTCCTCCTATCACTCTTTTGTTGAAGCAAATGACTTGCAGCTAGATTGGGATCAGCATTTTCTGTGACCACTTGAATTACAAGTTCCTCCCCGACCTCCTCAATGCCCTTATCAATGAAAGAAAATATATAATAAGCAATGAATATCACTAGAAGCATCAACGGATCGCAAACAAACTATACCTATGGGACAATTTACTAACAAATTCATGGTACTCGTCCTATCACTCTACATATCAGTCATTAAAAGAACCCCAAATTTAGCCTACTCCTCCTTATGGGGCTTGAGATATTCCTGAGTAACCTCAACTTCTTTCTTTAGTAGCGGCTCGCCAATCTCATATGGAGTTGGGCTTTTCAAACCTGGCCAAAATTGCCCTATTGCCTCCAACATTGTATGGAAGCTACTCAAGCGAGTGGTGTTAAAAGAAATACACGCATGTTATAACCATCGAGCAATATACTGAATCACCGGCCCCTGTCTTCCTTCTTAAATCTATTTTCAAGTGTCACCTGTTTTTCCCCCTTTCCTTTCCCTTTTTCAATTACTGCCTCGGGGCTAGGTGTAAAAAAAACTATCAATGGGCCATCTCATACAAGGCTTCTTAGACCCATAAGTCCTCTTACCCGTAGAGCTTGGAGTACCAACCATGGCTACCTCCTCTTCCCCCTCTTCATCCTCTTTAGTGTTAATACCATCATAAAAAACATAGACCCTGCCTTTAATTCTGCCATATCCTTTGATTTTATTTTATTTTAGCCTTTTCACCTTCAATGTACTCATAAATTTCTTTCCTTACAAGTTCTTACACGGGGCAACATCACCGCTAATATCGACAATATGTTTCTTAAATCTATTTGTTGGCATTAGAAACATGTCCACAGAAATTGCACATAATTTTATTCCTATCATTTTTGTCCGAGTTAATACAATACTTCCATTCTGGATCCCCACCCCTAGTAGACCTCGTAGAAGACATCTCAAATCAGAAAATAAAACTCAATTAAAGATTACAAACTGACCTTTTTTGCACAATATCTGGTCTTCAATGTTTTTTACCTCAATCGAGCTACTAACCAACTCAAAAGTCTTCTAATACTTCTAATAGCACCCTAAAACTAATTTCAATGAGAAAAGGAAACTTTTACAATCCACAATATATACTTTCGATTCTCAGAAATTACCTTAGATTCACAGAAATACGTTTAGCATAGAGATTGTGTTTTTTTCACTTTGGGGGTTAAAAATAACCTCCATCATATATTTATACTATCTTGGGGGTTTCAAAATGACCCCGTTTGCCCTTTGGCCAATTTGAAAAATGAAAAAGGGCCTACGACCTTGGGAGCTGAGCGCCCATTGAGCCGTCCTGGGTGCCACCTAGGTACATTCGCCCGTGTTGGGCCACTTGGGCTTGGATGTGCGGTGGTTATTGTCTAGGCCGCCTAGACGTCGGGCGGACTATTTTTTAAAACATTGAGAAATACAGGGGATAACATTTATATCGTAGATAATTTCGCTAGTGGACTACTTGACCCTAATTTCAATAATCAATACATTGATTTCAAATATGAGGAACCCTTTTACGAGTGTAATACGAAACATTTGATATCGAATGCTTAGGAACCCTTGTACAAGTCTAATACGAAACATTTGATATCGAATGCTTAAATAGGTTCGAAGTCCATAAAGCGCGAGATACCGTTGATATAGGAAACTTGTTTCTATGGGGCTTCTCACTTGACTCTATAGAGTTACAAATCTTGACTACCAATTGGGATCAGGCTCAATTCTAAACTAATATGGATCACATTTCCAAACTGGCATGAATCTCAGTTCCATATACATCAGAAACTATTTCAAATATGTCGGAATCTAGATTCTAAACTGGTGAGAATATCGGTTCCACATACATTGGAAATTTGATTCCTAAGATTTCAGAATCTCGATTCCTTGGGGTCGATTTCAAGGAGGTAGGAATCTCAGTTCCACATAAATCAGAATCTTGATTCCATATGTGGTGGAATGTCAATTCAATTTTGGTCGTTTCTCGATTCCCCAAAAAAAATAGGAATCTCATTCCCTGTGATTCCCATTGTACGGACAATGATTCCAAAAACAGGAATTTTCTAGACCGCTGCAATCCCCCGATTTCGATTCCCAAAACAATTTGGGTTCCCTGGCGTTTCTAGCAACTATGCTTCAATGTTGTTTGATTGCTCTAAACACTATGAGGTTGATTGATGCAGAAAAAATTTCTCATGGAAGAAAATCAAATAATTTATTGATTGGGAAATTAAGGAGGAAGAGTACAGGACGGGCTTCCATTATCTATTCTAAATTCTCTACATTGACCACTTTGTATAAGAAAATACCTTATTAAGAGCCCAAAAACTTTGTATAAGAAAATACCTTATTAAGAGCCCAAAAACTCCTAGTTCTAATTGAAATAAAAGTTCTAATTAAAACAAGTTGTAATTGAAATAAAAGTTCTAATAGAAAAAAGTTCTAATTGAAACAAAATTCGTAATGACATTTTTCACTCGCAATAAAACAAAATGTTACACTTAGTACTCTAACTGCTCTAAATAACTCCTGAAATACTAAAATTTTAAAAAACCCTAGG
This sequence comes from Amborella trichopoda, assembly GCF_054954075.1. Classification (NCBI taxonomy): domain Eukaryota; kingdom Viridiplantae; phylum Streptophyta; class Magnoliopsida; order Amborellales; family Amborellaceae; genus Amborella; species Amborella trichopoda. The sequence continues at coordinate 39,538,977 of NC_142341.1, forward strand.
ATCTCTTCAAAAATTTTAAAACTCTAAAAATAATTTCTAAAATGAAAATTTAAATTTAAATATACATCCTTTGAAGTTAAACAAAATTTAAGGTATGGATCTCTTTGTCCTGCATTAGTCTTCCCTGGTCGGAGAAAACTCGGCATTTTGAAGTGTCATAAGATGAATTCATAATCAAAACCACCTTCTTCAGCCTTCTTTGTTGGTTCAATGATTATTAGTGGTAAAAGAAATCCTCAGGAAACAGATTCTGATATATATATTGAGGAATTGATGCACATTTAACAAATTCAGCTAGCCTTGAACTCGCATTGAAAATCATGTAGGAAACTGGCAACTCTTATTATCTGGGCATTTAGTGTCTTCTTGACATCTATTTCATTACTCTCTAAATCCAAGTCCACAATTTACAGTTTATGAGTCGACCACGCTTCCGTTGTGCTAATTTGATTCCAATGCTCTATATCTCTCGAATGCTCCACCTTTTTAATATCCTTGAAATCTTCATCTTAAATCTTATCATAGACCAGGTCTCTTAAGAGATTTTTCTTGTTCATCTGAGCATGTATTGAAGATTTGACTTGAATCCGAATCTACAACCTGCTGATTTTAAAAGTAACCTGAGTCAAAATTAAGAATGTCCACCTTCATATTGAAAACTCTAGATTGATGTCCCCCATGTTGGTCATCAAGTCTGGGTTTAATGAGGTTGCATTGGATCATATTTGGCATGCGTGCCCTAGGGGATGGACATCGTTACTAAGGCTCTGCATCACTTTCTAGCTTACAAACTGATGTTCTTGAATTTCACCACATCTTTGAGTGGAATTTTCATTAGGAGTCTCCCTGTAATTGCTTCTTAATACCATTTGTGGATTTTGCAATGGCTACGTTACGAACTAGTCATTGTTCCATATTATGTTCATGTAAGTCATTTTGTGGGGGCCCATTGGTATTTTAGTCAATGCACCTGTACTTGGAAGCATAAAAAGGATTCATGACCATGAAGTTAGAGTATTTCGTTCTTTCAACTCTTCATATTTCTTTCATCTGCTCTTCTCATGCTCATTCTCCACATACCTTGGACGACTGTGTCATGACATAGTTTATGTTAGCACATCATTTACATGACTTGTTACAACAATTTGAGGCTGTTAGGCATTTTCAATTTTTGGGTAATGTTAGGTAGTTCTATTTACTTTTATTCTGTTGTGCTGTTTATATGTTTTATTTGTTTTGGCATTTTTCTTTGCACTTGTCTTTAATCTTGTATAAAAGTTACAGACATTTCCAGTTTCCAATATCTATACCTGTATTGATGTGTATTGTAAGCGTCATGCCATAAGTTTTAGGCTCTTATGAGAACCTTAGTCTTGTATTTTAGAATATTATGGCAACATTATTCCGTTTTCCCTTGGTGGACCTTTTTGCATTTTCTTATACTTGTTTTGTATGTGTCTCCGAATCATTTGTTGCATGTTGTACACCTAGTATCATATTGTTGTACACCTAGTATCATATTTTAATTTTTTTTTTACTTGAGCCCGGCTAGGTCAATTACTTCTAGTTAAGAAAATGGTTGAAGTATGGATTGTTTGAAGTTCTGTCTTACTAGTGTTTTTAGTCCTCACCTCATGACGTGATTTTCAATTTACAAGGCCATTGTCTTTCTACTACCCAAATCTTTAGTAGCAATATTCAAAACATGGGGGACAATTGGAATTCCCTATTTTAAATTTGTGTTTACTGTTAATGTTATTGCTTAATTGTTATTTGCTTTTCTAGGTTCATCCGGGCTCTCTTTCAATTGAAGGGACCTTGGGTAATTTGAGACTTTGTGATATGTCTCTCGGTCCAGATCATTGGTGGGGATGGCTTTGTGACATACGTGATCAGGGAGCTGAGTCACTTATTAAGGTACTCTGTTTTGGCTCTAGAGCTTTTATGATTGGTGAATTTTGATAAGATCAATGATGCATAAAATAATGCATACATGATTGGATGTTTGATTTATAGTTTGGTAATTTTGGGCTCTTGTACTATGAGTGCTTATTTTCCCCTAAATCCAACTACATATGAAGTGTCAGCATTCCTCTTGGGGGTGATGAGTGTTTCCCATCTGAATTTCTTAGTATTTAACTTGGGTCAATTTTTTCTTTGGAGCATTTCATTAATTGTCTTGAGGCTAAGTTTTTTTGTTATTTTCTGTAGTTCACATTTCAGTCGTACAATGTTGAAGATGATGATTATGATGGATATGAGTATAGCTTGAGTGGACGACTTTCTGCAGTGCGTATTGTTTTCCTCTACAGATTTGTTCAGGAGGTATGTTATTTACCGTGCCATCCATGTAAGTCATATTTTTTGATAAGCTGCTGCTTAATCGCAGTTCATTTTCTCATGATGAGATTTATTCATTGTTTATGGATGCGAGATTGCTTTATGAAGAGATTATTGACAGTGTTATTTATGATTCAACATTTTAAAACGATTGATATTTTGTCTTGGGAAATGTTTTGGTGTGGCAGCCAGAATGGTGCTATCCACTGCCCTATATTAATTGGACTGCGGCCGCACTCTAAACAGACACTTTATTTTATTGAGGCTATAAGAATTTCTTCTTCCTTTTGAGTTTTGGATTGTTAAGATTAATGAGTAGTTTTATATCAAAAGATTTAATCATAGACTTCTGGAAAAATGCGATCTACAGATAACCTCATACTTCATGGAACTCGCCAATCCACAAACTGAGGAAGCTATTCGACTTGTGGATAAAGTTGGTGGTGTGGAATGGCTGATTCAGAAATACGAGATAGATGGTGCCACAGCTGTAAAGCTGGACTTGTCACTGGACACACCAATAATAATTGTGCCACGAAATTCCAAGAGCAAAGAGTGGGTATCCCTTTATGTAGATATTCCTGGGCCATATTATTGTTACCGTTGGTTTTGTTGTTGTTGCTGCTGCTGCTGTTTTTGTTGTTATTGTTCTTGATTTGTATGCAACGAATGCCAATAACGGATGGCTACGGTGTTGTCAAATTGAAGGAAATTAATGCTTTACAGGTTTCCATTATTATTGTTATTTTTTTTAGAAAGATTGTTGTTTGTCATTGTTGTTGTTTTTGGTGGTGGTGGTGTTGGTGGTGGTGGTGGTGTTACTATTATTTGCATTATTATCCTGTTAAAAAATCTTACTTATGTTATCATTTGTTTCTTTCTATCATGCTTGACCTAAATGGTTGAATCCTTACTCCCACTAGTTTGCATCTACCTTTGCGCTAGACTGTTCCAATATTATGTTTGATTCATTACTCTGATTAAATTCCTTTTTTATCAGTTTGATAAAGTTAGAGTCATTATGTTGGTTTGTTGTTTGACAGCCAGTAATTATCTTTTATATGCTTAAACCAGCAGTAGGCTTGTTTTGGAGTTTGCTATCTTTGATGATAATATGCTCCTGTGGGAAGCATTTCATAAATTCACTCCCTTGGGTAAAACCCTACCTTTCCTCCTCAACCAAGCAACCAACATCATATATGTATGTATGTATGTATGTATCTATATATAATGTATGTATGTATCTATATATATATATATATATATATATATATATATATATATATATATATATATATATATATATATATATATATATTGAATAGAGATTATTCAATTGTTGGACAGTGAAATGTAAGTATTGAGGAACTCATAATTTGTTTTCTTTTTATTTGGGAATGCTTCTCTGGTGATTCTATTGTGGATAATTCAGCTTAAAAATTTGTGGTAAAATACTGGAGGGAGTAAACGTACAGTATGCTCTTGCGGGAGCATGATATACACCTTCTTTTAGAATATTATTGTGACATAGGTTATTGAGAATCAGCTGTAGTTTTTGGAAAACCCACTCTGATTATTGTTGATATGTAACAACCTTAGGAGGAGGCTTTTTTAAGCATTCTCTAGGTTTTAAGTGTTGGTATTGCATATTTTGTATGAGTGGTTTCTGCAGACATCCTGTTTTGATATTGTAACTGTATAGTTTTTGGAAAACCCACTCTGAAGGCCTTTTTACCTGGAAATTCTCCCTTGGAGATGGATTACGTGAGCTGTCTAGTGTACATTGATTTCCTTATGTTTTCTTTTGTTATCATTGATTTACGAGCTTCTTTTTCTTCTTCTTCTCCCTCATTAAGTTAGGAGTTTTTTCTTTCTCGCGATATCTTAAAACATAATTTCATCATTTGAATTTGTTGATTGTTTTGTGGCATATAGAGTCTTGAATTACAATTATGTTATATAGTAGTAAACCTATAGTTACCTGGATCGCCCATTGGGGTAGCGATTCTGTTTCGGATTCTCGATTCTGCATTTCGCAAGATGAAACTCGATTCTGAAAGACAGGAATCGCGTCTCTAAGTTTCTCGAAATGCAATTCAATTTAGTTTATAAATCTCGCTTCTTGGAAGCCTGGAATCAAGATTCCATTTCGCAGACTTTGTGATTCTTAGCTACACAACAATGCGATTCTGCTTGTGCGAAACGTTGATTCCAAATTTTTGGTAATTGCGAATCCATTTTGTTTGGAATAAGGATTCTATATCACAAATATCTTGATTCTTAGCTACACAACAATGTGATTCTACTTGTGCGAAACGTTGATTCAAAATTTTTAGGAATTGTGAATCTAACGTTGTTGCACATGGCAACGTTGATTCAAAATTTTTAGGAATTGTGAATTTGAAGTTGTTGCACATGGCATTAAAATCGAAGTTTTAAATATGGGGAATATGTGAAATTTTTTATTTCTTGTTTTTTAATTTCTATCCTTGTTTTCAAATTCCATATTACTTTTCTTACCGGGTATAAATATTACTAAAAAAAATTTTACTTCAAATTTAATAATTTTTGGTAAATGATGTGGGTACTAATGTCATATTGTTTAATAGATGATGGGTACCAAGGATAGAAATGATGGTCTTTATAGAAATATGGTAAATGATGGTCTTAATTGTTCTTGAGAAAGCTTATGATAGAGTACCTCGAAATTTGATTTGGCAGGCGTTGGAAAAGAAAGGCGTCTCTAAACACTACATCGACTTGGTAAGAGACATGTACAATGAAGCGTTAACTCGTGTAAGAACAACTAGTGGTGAGACGAGTGAGTTTTAAGTGACAATAGGTCTACATCACAGGCCTGCATTGAGCTCGTACATCTTTGTCTTAGTTATGGACGACTTACTGGGCACCTACCGGATGTGGTACCATGGTGCATGTTGTTTGCAGATGACATAGTTTTTATTGATGAGACCCGAAACGGCATCAACACAAAGTTAGAACTTTGCAGGGATGCTTTAGAATCCAAATGTTTTAAAATTAGTTGGACTAAGACAGAGTATATGGAGTGCAACTTCAGTAATAATAGGAGTAGAGACAAGGAACTAGTTAAGATTGACGGCCAGGAAGTACGAAAAGGATTACACTGTTGATATCTTGGGTCAATAATTCAAGAAAATGATCGATGAAGATGTCGCACACAGAATTAGAGCTGGGTGGGCAAAGTGGAGATGTGCAACTGGAATTTTATGTGATTGCTACATACCAATGAGGCTGAAGGGCAAGTTATATAGGACAACAGTAAGACTAGCTTTGCTCTATGGGGCGGAATGTTGGGCAGACAAAAAGAAATATACCCATAGAATGAGTGTAGCGGAGATGATGATGTTGAGATGGATGAGTGGTAAGACAAGAAGGGATAGTATTCGAAATGAATCTATTCGAGAGAATTTAGGCGTGGCACCAATACGCGATAAAATGAGAGATAGTAGACTTAGGTGGGCTGGCCATGTGTGACGTTGACCAAGTACATCACTTTTTAGGAGGTGCGAGTTAGTTCAAGTGAAAGGACTGAAAATGGCAAGGGGTACGCCCAAAAGGGCGTGGTTGAAAGTAGTCCGAAAAGATATGAGAACTTATGGCCTCATTGAGGATATGACCTTTAATAGAGCCGAATGGAGAACTAGGATTCATGTAGCCGACCCGAAATAATTGAAAAAAGGCTAAAATGATGATGATGATGATATGATGGGTACCATGATATACTATCATTGCTTTTCTTCAAGTAGAATAAGAGGATAAGAATATGAGCGAAGTGCCCTATGGTGTTTTAGGGTAAATTTATCATTAAATATCAAAAATTGACTTAAATTGAATAACTCAATTTTCGAAAGTCAAAAGTAGCAAAGAAGAATTTCTATGTCATCTACTTATTTATAATTCAAGGAAAGGCGATAGAGGAAGCTCGCCCTTGTTCTCACTAGTTGTATGTCGTAGACCCGCTCCAGGTCTTGTAGGTGAACGGCTGTTGGTAGACCGAGTCCATTGTATGGGGTTGTTGACAAAGATATCATAAAGGTTGACATTGGTAATTGGACTAAATATATGCACACCAAAATTTAATCTATTAATAGTTGATAAAATTTAAATAGTTTTTGAATACTTCTTTCATATACTGGAGGGGATTGGTGCGCAATTCCAGTATATGGAGAATCTTGATTCCTAAATGGTGAAAATCTTGATTCCAAGTTGAAGGGGACAACGATTCTAGAATTTTAGGAATAACGATTTTATATTTGTAGAAATCACGATTCCAATCTCATTGGATCGCGATTCTATAATCCACTAAACTATGTGGGGTCAGGTGTGATTCCATATAGGTTTGAAACTTGATTCCAACATGAAGGGACATAGATTCTCACAAATAGGAAACAAGATTCCTAATTTATTGGATCACAATTCCGATATAGTGCGAATCACGATTTGTAATTGTGAATCGTACGAACAACGATTCCAAGTTTAAGAAACATCTGATACACGCGATTCCGACTCCTTAGATGATTCCAAATCACAGGTGTTTCCAAAACCTTTAAGTAAAACCATGTATCACTTCCGTTTACAAAATAAGTTTGCTAGTGTCTTCTGTTATGTATGGGCATGGATATCAAATTCTCAAAGTAATGTGATGGTTGCACAAAAAAGACGAAATATTGTTTTGGCTTATTTATTCCTAGACAACTTCGAAGTTACTTAGTGTTCTAAGTTTTTCTTTGTTAATCTTTGTCCCAAGTTTCTGGAAATAGAGTTCATAGTCTAATTACCCCAGAATTCAGTTTCATGCAGCTTGATCTTGGCCATCTTCAAGTGAGGAACAGTTTCAGTTGGCATGGATGCCAGGAGAAAGATCCTTCTGCAGTTCATCTTGATGTTCTTCATGCGGAGGTTAGTATTGCACATGTTTTGTGTGTTATGTCTTTCTTCTCTCTCTCTCTCTCTCTCTCTCATGAATTAGTGGCTTTATGGCTTCCTTCCTGTTGTAATTGCAGATTCAGGGTATTAATATGGCTGTCGGAATCGACGGGGTGCTAGGGAAGCCTATGATAAGGCAAGGCCAAGGACTTCAAATCCAAGTGCGCCGCAGTTTGAGGGATGTTTTTCGGAAAGTCCCAATGATGTCTGTAGAGGTGAAGGTGAGCCAATTCAGATTGTGTTTGTGATGATACTTTTATGGACTCCTATAGATCACTATGAACTAGAACATATAAGTATGTTTGCCTTTGGAATGCAAATGAACACATATGCGGATGTAGTTTGTTCTAAGTTGTCAGGTCTTGTTGGGATAACGAGAACCTCATGATGTCCTCCACTTGTAATGAGAACGTCCTCTTTCATTCTCACTTCTTTAACCTTGTGAACCGTGATGTTCTTTGTGTCACATTTTTGGGGCTGACGCCAGTATAATCGTAATTGAATTCAATCTTGTTTTTCACTATGGGGGCAAAAAAGGATAAAGAAAGAAAAAAAACGATTGAACTGGTTGCCATTATATTCATATGATGCTCTATATAGTTTAATTGTGTTATATTGCTAAGGCGTGGAGCTGGCAGATTGGTTTGCTGAATCTGTGGGGAAAAATGTTGTGTTCATCTCATTGATTAATTATGACTTGTGGTCTTATATAGTTTAATCGGTAAGTGTTTTGTGTTAATACTGCAGATAGTTTTGGGGCCTTCTGAGTTTATTTATCTTGTTGAGTTTTCCGTTAGTTTTCTCTTAGTTGTTGCCTCGATCTGACTTTGATCTTTGATTATCCTTAAATCATTTCTTTGGGGCTAAGCTACACGTGAGTGAGATTCAATATTTCACCTTGTTTATAAGTAATTCAGTGTTATTTTACATTTTATTTGTGGTTCTTTTACAATTTGGCAGATCCCAGGTACCTTCAAAGAGTGACATGTATTCTCTTTGTAGTGACTGTTATGGGACCCCTGCACATTAAGCATACAATAATTTTTATGGATTCTTTTTGTAACAGTCGTGCATTTCTTTACTGTAACAATCATGGGGTAGTCATACATAATGGGCTGTAATAGTCATGCATAACGGTTGCAACTCCTATAGATATTGACCTACACGTATTTAACTCCCATAGGGATCTATGTATATATAGGGCACATTGCCCCACGATTTGTAGAGAGTGAAAAAAAACATCTATATTTTCTTTCTCTTGTGCTTGAATATTACGTTCTTTCTCTTCTCTCTCAATCTTAACATGGTATCAGAGCAAGGAGTGAAAACCTAGGATATCCATTATTTCGGGTGACCTACTTCTTGAGCTTGAAGTTGTGGTGTATCAGTAACCTTGTATTTCGAACGTGATCATTTAGCTTTCCTCTACCAGTAAGTAAGTTTTTACCCCAAACTCCTCCTTTTTCAGCAACCGGATATTTCTGGCAACACCATATTTCTAGCAACCTCATATTTCCAACAACCTCACATTTCCAACAATCTCACATTTGAAGCTAAGGAATTAGTACCTTGAAAAAGAGCCTTAGGGATTCTAGTTTGATAGAGAAGGAAAATGTTAGAAATCGGGCACAATATTTCCTTGGGAAGCAGTTAATCTGACCACCCAAGATTGATAATTACTACGGTTAAGCTCGATGGGACTAACTACTTAGAATGGTCCCAATTTGCCAAAATGTTCATAAGAAGCCGGAGGAAATTGGGTTATATCATAGGAGTAGTGAAAGAGCTTCCCATAAGTGATTCATGCCATGATGGATGGGAAAGTGAGACAATAATGGCACCCTTCATTCCTTGTAGTCAACTATCAGCAGGGGGCTGCTGTTTCTTAAGGCTACAAAGAATATATGGAAAGTAGTAATCAAGACATACTCGCAACGTGATGATATGGCTAAGATTTACCAATGGCATTGTGAAAGAGCTAATTTGCGGCAAGGACAAATGACTGTGGAAGAGTGCATAGGGATATTAAGGCGATATTGGGCAAAACTAGACCCCTGTTAGCCAATTAATCCCATTGTTGAAGACATTAAAAAACAAGCCAAGCAATGACTGATCTTTGAGTTCTTAGTAGGTTTACATCCTGACTTTGAACTTCAGAGAGGGAAAGTTCTAAGAAAGGACAAATTGCCTTTCTTGTGTCAGTCTATAATTATTTAAGAGGGGAGGCTAGTTAGAAAGGCTATTGCAGAAGGGCTAAACTCAAGCATCCATCTTGAACGATCAGCTGTTGCAATAAGCTTCATGCAAGGAAAATGGGTACAAACATGACCAAATTGTTTCCCCCTCTCTCCCGCTGAAAAGGAGATTCATAATTGCTCCCATTGTTGTTAGAGGTCACACACCCAAGAGCACTGACTTGCATCCACACTTGATGCTGAAACCAGGGAATGCAAGTGCCCATAATGTATCGAGTGAGAAAGGTGATTGGTGGTGGTCGTGACGACAATGGGCTGTACTTGTTCAACGCGGGATACACTTCTAATACACGTAGCTCTGAGTCTGGATGTCATGAGCAAGTCCTCTTATGGCGCATCCGATTAGGCCATGTCTCTAAAATCTTTAAAATCATGATTTCCTGATAAGTTTTGTCTCTTTGAATGTTCCTCAGTTACAAATGTCAATTATTTAAACGTTGTGCATGATCTTCTTCTTCTAGTGAAAATAGAAGTTCTAAGCCTTTCCATCTTGTTCATTCTAATGTTTTGGGGTCTGCTCCTGTAATTTCTGTATTTGGATATCGGTATTTTATCTCATTAGTCAATGACTACTCTCCTTATACTTGGATCTATCTTATGAAAAGTAGAGATGAAGTACCTTCAGTAGTTAAAATATTTCATAAAATGTTCCAAGTTTGAGACCTTAATAATTTTTTTTGATTTTGACAATGCGAGAGAGTATCTATACAACGGATAAAAAAATATTTTCTTGAATATGATATATAAACTCAAACATCATGTTTCTATACACCATAACAAAATGGTGTAGTAGAATGGAAAAATACGCTTGTTAGAAGTCGTAAAAGAAATCTTAATAAGAATGAAGATTTCTAAGACATATTGGGATGAAGCAGTTTTTGCTGCTGCCTATAGGATCAATAGAATGGCTACACTTATTCTCGACTGCACACTTCCTCTGTTTCTCTTCCACTAAAAGCCTTTGGTTGTGTCTGCTTTGTGCATACCTTGGGGCTGGGGCCGGGGCCGGGGCCGGGGCCGGGGCCGGGGCCGGGGCCGGGGCTGGGGCCGGGGCAGGGGCCGAGGTCGAGGTCGAGGCGGACCTAGATTAAATTAGGGATTAATCTACTAGATGTGTGCTCCTAGGATACTCAAAGTCTCAGAAAGGATCATCATCATCATCATCACCATTTTAGCCTTTTCCCAATTAATTAAGGTCGGTTACATGAATCCTGGTTCTCCATATTGCTCTATTAAAGGCCATATCCTCAGTGAGGCCATTAGTCCCCATATCCTTTACCTTTTTCAGTCCTTACACTTGAACTAATTTGCACCTCCTAACAGGTGCTGTACTTGGTCGACACCACACATTGCCAGCCCACCTAAGTCTACTCTTTCTCATTTTATCACCTATTAGTGCGTCGCCTAAATTCTCTCGAATAGATTCATTGCAAATTCTATACCTTTTTGTCTCGCCCCTCATCCATCTCACCATCCTCATCTCCGTTACACTCATTCTATGGGTATATTGTTTTTTGCTCAACCAACATTCCACCCCATAGTCTCAGAAAATTATACAAGAGTTATTATTTGGAAACTAAAAGAAAATATTTCTCAAAGTATGTTACCTTCCATGTGAATCTACTCTATTTTTCTTTCAAAACAAATCTGGTATTCAATATGCCATCCGATAATCCTATTCCTCTTCCAATGATCACATAGTTCCAGTAATCTAACCAATGAACATGTGAAATCTACTAAGAAACAACTTAAGGTGTACACCTGGAAAACGAACAAGGGAATGTTTGTTGTAAACGATCAACTCAACTTGTTGACTCGTCAGGTACTTCGTCTTCTTCTACCCTTATGCCTAATCAACTCAATTTACCTATTGCCATAAGAAGAAAAAAGGACTCTACTTCTCATCCAATCAGTAAGTTTGTTTCTTATGCTTTACTTCCATCTTCCTTTCGTGCATACCTTTGCTCTACTTCCTTTGTTTTTATTCGCATCAAAGTTGCAGATGCAATGGCTCATCCACAATGGAAATGACCCATGATTAAGGAAATGATTGCCTTAGAGAAGTACCGAACTTGGGATGTAATTGCTCAGCTGGAAGGACAACATGTTTGGATGCTGGTGGGTGTATACCCTGAAGCACGAACCAGATGGTTCAATTAAGAGATACAAAGCTCATCTGGTAGCTAAGGGTTTTATACAATTATATGGGATTGACTATGAGGAGACTTTTGCTCCTATAATAGAATTAAGATCAGTGCAAGTACTTTTGTCTGTTGCAGTAAACAAGAAATGGCCACGTCACCAATTAGGCGTGAAGAAGCCTTTCTTCATGCAATCTGCAAGAGAAAGTGTATGTGGCATTACCTCCTCGAATTTATCTTTGGGAGAAAGGGAAGGTCTATAAATTGAGAAAAGCCATATATGGACTCAAACAATCACCTCGGGCGTGGTTCAAAAAATTTAGTATGGCAGTATGTCAGTTTGGATTTTAGAGAACTGTTTCAGATCATTTTGTATTTGTTGAAATAGATTCTTCTTCTGCCACTATTAGCGATGAAAAGTAGGCACCTAGGTGGCCTCGTCGACTGATCGGCTAGGCTACACGCCCATGCCTAAGACGGGCGCCTAGCTCTCCTAGAAGGGCTCAAGGTGAGCGCCTAGCAGGTCTGTGCCACCCCTTTGAAAAAAAAAAAAAATTAAATGCACCCAAACAAAAATTCAACCTTGTGTAGTGTCCTCTTTCTCTCTCTCTCTCTCTCTCTCTCTCTCTCTCTCTGGGGCCCATGTGCTCTCTGTACTTATAAAAAGAAGAAGATGGCCTTAAAGTGTTCAGTGTGTGGCCCCTCTCTCTATCACACACACACAAAGATACACGTGATCCCATATGCTTCCACTTTATTTGTGAGAAGAAAAATAAGAAGAAGACGACCTCCAAGTGTTTGATGCGAAGTCCCTCTCTCTCATAGACTCTCTCTCTCTCCCTCTCTCTTTCTCTTTGTCTCTCCCCCTCTCTCTTTCTCTCTCTCTCTCTCGACGTATTAGAAGAAGAAAAAGAAGAACATCTTCCAAGTGTTCGAGACTTCTCTCTCACAAATATAGATCCAAAAGAAAAGAAAGATGATGATCTTTAAGAATATCATGCGAGGCCTCACTCACACACATACGCGAACACGCACACACATTCCCAAAAGCCCCCTACCCCAACCCTTGCCCTTAGGGCTACCTAGATTTCTAGGCACCCGCCTAGGGGGCGGTTAAAGCCCCTGACTGCCTCCACCTTTTTTAGCATTGACTACAACATATTCAAAAAAAATGTGGAAGATTTCTTAGGTGGTGTTTTTGACATCAAGAATCTTGGTCTATTGAAATACTTCCTTGGAATAAATGTGGCTAGGTCTAAACAAGGAGCTTTTTTTTGCCCTCAAAGAAAGTATACTCTCGATCTCCTCAAGGACACAAGAATGCTTGGAGCCGAACCAGCAGAATCTCCCAGTGAAAAAAGACATCTATATTTTCTTTCTTGTGCTTGAATACTATGTTCTCTCTCTTCTCTTTCAATCTCAACAGTTTTTAATATCCTTCTTTGATGCTTTCTGAGCATAAAGAACAAGTAGTTGCTGATTTTAGTTCGATTGTTTTCAACAGGTTGGTGTACTACATGGAGTGATCAACGATAAGGAGTATAGTGTTATCCTTGATTGTGCATATATGAATATCTCTGAAGAGCCACAGCTCCCTCCAAGCTTCAGGGGCAGCTCAACTGGCCCTAATGGATCCATACGCTTGCTTGTTGATAAAGTAAATTTCAACAGTCAAATCTTTCTATCTCGTACAGTAACAGTTGTCACTGTTGAAGTTAACTATGCATTGCTGGAGTTGTGCAATGGCATTGTTGAAGAATCACCTCTTGCTCATATTGCTGTAAGTTTTCAATTCTTCATGATTCAGATTTAAATAGTTAAAATTACTAAAACTGAGATGGACGGCCATGGAAATTCAATTTTTTTTATATTAGTACTATATATTGTTTTTTGCTGTTATTTGTGTATATTTACCATGTTCATTTTTGAACTGCTTGGAAGTGATTAACCTCTCGCCTAAGTTTTTTCCATTTCATATTTTTCTACAGCTTCAAGGGCTTTGGTTATCATACCGCACAACTTCCCTGTCAGAATCAGATCTCTATGTTACTATTCCGAAATTTTCTATTCTGGACATCCGTCTTGATATAAAGCCTGAGATGCGTTTAATGCTTGGGTCTTCTTTTGATGCTGAGAAATTAGGCATTTACAATATTTCTGGTTCAATTGGAGATACAAAGATGTCATATCTTGATGATCTTAATGGAAAGAAGATCGTAGAGGGTTTTGTTGCAGATCCTCCCAGTGTAACCATGCTCTTGTTGGACTACAGAGTCCGTGCACACTCCCAATCCTTTGTCGTTCGGATTCAGCAGCCTCGCGTACTAGTTGTTCTAGACTTTCTTCTTGCTGTGGGGGAATTTTTTGTGCCTGCTTTGGGTTCCATTACTGGGAGGGAGGAAACTTTGAATCCTCACAATGATCCAATGATAAAGAATGATCACATTGTTCTTTCAGCAGCCTATTATGAACAGAGAGATGACATTGTGTACCTTTCTCATGACCAACAATTGATTGTGGATGTTTTTGATATTGATGAATTCACTTATGATGGGTGTGGTGGAACAATATGTTTGAGAGAAGCTTTTGATTTAAAAGGAAATCCATTGGTTGGCCTGAATCCCATTATCTTCATCGGATGTAGGAAGAAGTTGCGGTTTAAGAATGTGAAAATTGAGGTACTTTTTTTGCTTGTCATTCACTTTGTTTTTTTGTGCATAAAGCTTTTCCTTATTTCTCAATACGTGCTTCTCTTCTCATATGGAAGTTTCTGTACGTGTACTCTCTTAGTAGACCGAAATGTTCCCTAACAATGTCAAATGGCCCAAATGACTTGTAAAAACTGTCATTGTGAGGTAAAACAACATATTTGAAATATACCAATGGAAAAATTTGATATGCAATTGAGAAAGCTCATTGATGTGATATGGTTAGTCACGTTCGGAAACACTATGAATGTGCTTTGTAAATTTGGAAAGCTTTCTTCCTTTTCTAGCTCTCTTCCTTTTCTTTTACTTGTACATTTTCATCTAAATGAAAGCCACAAAATCTAGAGGGAAAGAAGGGTAGAGAAAGGAGAAGGATTTAACCACACAGACAACCTAAAAAATCCATTAGAAGCTTTGAGTCATGAGAGAGAAGTAAGCAATTATGAGCCTCATGTTGGGCCCTTTGTTTCTTCAAATAAGTTTTCTGATTAAATCGGAAACGATCCACCTCCTCATGACGGTTCATGTCTCCCCCTTACATATATAGAAACAAAGAAGAAAAAGTAACATGGACTCTTTCCTTTACATGACTTCCTAACTCTGTAAATTCAAGGACTCCTAAACCCAATCACCTTCTCCTCTTTCCTTAATTTATACGTCGCCTTATCTTCCTCTCTGTCCATACAAACGCTCCCCACTCAAAATCCCCCAAAATTATGAACTCCATGTCTACCCTCAAAGATGATTCCACCACTTCCTTAATAACCCTTTAGAATAAAATAATGATTTCTCATCCCATTGAATAAAATAAAAAATAAAAATAAAAAATTAAAATTAAAATTCACTGAAATAGAAATAAATGAAGGAAATATTAAGTCAGAAAATACTCATGCCTTGGCTATATTAAAAGATAATACCATTACTACCATTTTAAGCTCCCAAACTCAAAAAACAGTCAATGGAAAGGGGAAACTGGATGGCTTCTTCTGCTCCTGCCCCTAGACTTCATGTTCCTCCCTCACCTTCTGCTCGTTGTTTCCCTCCGCCCCCTCGCTCTTCGAGATACTGGAAGGCTATTTACAACCTTTATCCTAAAACTCTTCCCCCGCCTTCTCGACCTATTTCTTCTCCTTCTCCGTCCGACCATCACGGGTCTTCTCTTCCCACCTCCTCTTCGCAACCCAAGGCCTCTTACTCTCAGGTAGTGGCCTCCTCTAAGACGACTCCCTCCACCCCGCTTAGCCCTTCTCTGCATTTACATAGGGAACCCAGTGTTACCAACAGGTCTCCCTCCCTTCCTCAATGCATCTGAATCCCTCACGATGTGATTGAGAAAACTAAGCCTAAGCTTCTGGCGTCCTTGATCGGCTGCTTCAAGTTGGGACTTCATGATATCAGAGGGATTGAAAGGACCCCTCAAAAACACTGGGGGGAGCGTAACCTTAGCTGTAGACGCCTCTCGTCTGGTGATATTCTCTTTTCTTTCCCTTCCTTGAATAGTGCACGTCCTGCATTACAAGATTCCAATGCTCTCTCCTTCCATGGGGCTTCTTGCCTCCTTCGGCCTTGGTCGCCTTCAGAGGGCTCTTTTAGGAAACAGAAGGTGTGGATTATTTTTAATCATATCCCATCACATGCGTGGTCCACTGATTTCTATTCATTGAATCTCGATTGAACCTCTCCCCTTGGGGTCTATATGCGTTTTGGTGGAAATGCTTGATCCCAAGTTCATCCCTAAAATCTTATGGATTGAAGTGGAAGACCTTTTCTTCCCCATTTCTGTCTCCTGGGATTTGGCCGCCCCCCCTTCCCCTCACTTCCTCCATATGGTGTCCTTGCCAAATCCCTAGACTCTCTCTGCTCAGTGGACCTTTGTTTCCAAGAAACCTCGTCCTAAGAGGAGTTGTCGTCAAGCCTCAGACCTGGCGGCCAGCAGAGGGCAGCACCTGAACTGTCCTCTACCGCCGCTTGCAACCTCTCTGCCTTTTCCTAACTCGAACCGTTGTGAGCCTGCTATCCAAAGCCCGACCTCAATTGCCTCCCCTTACCTCTGGTATACGACCCGGGTTTGAGGCCCGACCTGACCCTGTCATTTCGACTTTTCCCTCTCCTCCATCGGTTCTTGCCTCATTGCTCCCACCTTCCCCTCCCTCCCTCTTACGTCACACGTGTCCTCATCCCTCGACCTCCTCCGCACAAATGTCCGTCCAAGCGGCCTCCCTGGGCCATGTGCTACCCCTTCAACGGTCATATCCTGGCTGCTTGACGCATGCACCACCTTTCTACAGTCCTTGGTCTATCTCGCCGTCAAAGTCACCTATTCCTCTTGACAGGGCTAAGTGGAGGGACCGACCCATGATTTCAACAGCAGAGTTAGGTAATACCCTAGATGGCTCGTCTCATCGGCCTGGTAAGGAACCCGTTGGCCCAGACGAAGAGTGGGTGTGGTCCTCGAGCCCTCTCCTTAAGCCCGGCCTCGCTCCTCCTCTGCTACCCTGGACTGACATTGTGTGTGGACCTCGGGTCTTTCCTTCAGCCTGGCCCACTATCCTCCATCCCCTTTCCCCCTCGTGATACTTGTTCGTCCTCTCTAGAAGCTCTCGCCGCCTTGAGGTGCGACTTGTCACTCCCAGCTGTTGTTCGAGCTACCGCCCATCCACTCGTCAGTTGCGTCGCTGCCCTCTACCTTCCCTGTCTTGTCGCCTTCCCTCCCTTCCCTGCCGTGCGGTATGACGTCCTGCTCTGCGTCCCCCCACCTGGCTGCCCCTTCACCTTCTGATCTTCTGCGGGGTGACACGTGTCACCCAACTCCCCCTCTTCCCTCCTTCCTTCTCTCCCTCCTTCCTGGCCTTTTCATAGCCTCTTCTCCCCCTTCTTCCTCTGCCTCTTCTTTTGCTTCCCCTGTTTCTTCTTCTCCCTCTTTGGTTGAGCCTCTGCCCTCCTCCTCTCGGTTTAACCCTTTGCTTTCTCTGATTCTTCTTCCCCCCTTCGCCCCTCGCCTGACTCCCCTATCTTCCTCCATGGACCACTCCTCTCCTTCTTTCCCTCATAGTTTCCCCTTTGCCTACTCTCTTGAAACTCCTTCGCCACCCCCCTTGACCCTTTCTCCATGTTTAGTCATTGTTAACCAGATCCTTTCCTCCCAACATTTTTTGGGCAACCCATCATTTTGTTTCTACTGCGCAATTTTATGCGCTTGTGCATTATTCTGATCCTTCTGGCTTCCCCGCGCTTCCTCCTATGGCTGTCGCTTACCTGCCTTCTACGCATAACTCCCCCGTGGTCTCTTCGAGGGAACAATTTTACCACTCTGTGCCTATTGTCCCTTTACCCCCTCCTCCTGCCCCCTCTCTTCCCTTGTCTCCTTTGCCCTCTGACCTTTTTGGTCCCCCCTCCCCCCCCCTCCCGCTCGCCCCCTTTGGCTTCCTCCCCTCTCCCTCCCCTCCCCAATGACCTCTATCCTCTGCTTCAGGACTTCTCTCAAGACCTTTGTAGGCTCATCTCTCCCCCCTTGCCTTGTGCGTCTGACGAGGGGGTCGACGGGGATGGGGACAACAATATACCCGATGGGTCGGTTGCAGCTTTCGCCCGTTCCTCATCACACTCCAAGGCTGTTATCGAAGAAGGAGAAGAACATGAACGGGTACAACGTCACAAAGAAACTGAAAGAATGAAGGATATTTTCCGAACCATGGGCTTCCAGTACGATGGGCTTGAAGAACCAGCCCATTGCTTTATGCTCGCGGATGCCCAGAGTCAATAGCATGTGGGATTTAAAGGCAAATGGGAGCCTATGAATCTTTTCCCCACTCTCTCTATTGAGGCCCCCACCACTTCGAGTTGTCCTGCCTCTCTGTCTTCCTCTCCTTCCTTGAGGCGATCTGCTTGATTAGTCTCACTCTCTTCTTCCCCCTGTAAACCATGAAGATCATAAGTTGGAATGTCAGAGGTCTAAGCCACCCCTCTAAAAGGAAGGCGGTTAAAGACTTGTCGTCTAAACACTATCCTACTATTCTCGCCCTAACTGAAACAAAAACATCTGAGCCCTCGTTATCCCTAATTCGTCATAGGAGGCCTTCCCAGTGGGTTTCTCTACCGGCTGATGGAGCCTCTGGGGGAATCTGCGTGATATGGGATGTTACGGACCACACCCTATCTTCCTCACACATTGGAGCTTTCTCAGTCACCGTGTTACTGTCTCATAATTTGGATGGCCTTCAATGGAAATTCTCAGCTATTTAGGGCCCTTGCTCCTCTGCCACTCGACCATGCGTCTGGTCCGAGTTGGACCTGGTGGCCTCCCTACCCCACCCTGTATGGTGTTTGGGTGGTGACTCTAACATCACCTGCTGGTCCCATGAACGTAACTCTTCCTGCAACATTTCCCCAGGGAATGATCGACTTTTCTGATTTCATTTTTAGAAATGAGCTCATTGATATTCCTCAGCAAGGGAATCGATTTACGTGGTCTAGCCACTCTACCCAAGCTTTTCTTTCTAGACTGGATAGGCTTCACTTAAGTTTAGACTGGGAGGAAACTTTCCCTGGCACGCACGCTATCGCCCTAGCAAAACCTATTTTGGACCATTGTCCTATCCTCCTCTTTTCCCAAGCCTTAAACTTAAGACCCAAACCCTTCAGGTTTGAACTGGCGTGGCTAGAAGAAAAATCTCTTCCTTCCTTAATACATAACTGGTGGACTTCTTTTGATGGAAGAGCGAACATCAGAGCTGGCTTTAGATTACAATCTAGGATCCAATTGCTTGAGGCCTCTCTCAAAAACTGGAGTCTATCTCTCCCTGGCAGCTACTCCCAAATTAAGTCTAACCTCCTGAACTCCTTACAAGAACTGGATTGCCTTGAAGAATCATTCCCACTGTCGCCCAGTGAAGCTGAACTCAGAATTCAACGTAAACTTGATTACCTCTCCACCCTCAAAAAAGAAGAGCTCATTTGGTACGAACGTTCTAGAATCAACTGGCTTAAAGTGGGGGACCTAACACCCGGTTCTTTCATAGAATAGCTAACTGCTGCAGGAGGGCAAACACTATCTCGACTATCAAAGTCAACAACTAGTACCTAGACCAACCTGAAGATATTGAGTTAGCTATCCTAGCGTTTTTTCAAAATCTTTACTCTGACCCTAATGACCTGCGGCCAACATGACAGACTTAGACTTCCTTACTCTTTTTGCAGAACAAGCTCCTTGGCTGAAGCGGCCTTTCCTTGAAGATGAAATTTTAAAAGCCCTTGATGACCTAGCTAAGGACAAAGCTTCTGGCCCAGATGGGTTCCCTGTGGCCACCTTCAAAATTTTATGGAGCACCTTCCGCCTTGACTTTCTTAATTTCTTTAACGAATTTTTCCATCGGGGCATACTGAATAAATTAACGCCACCTTCATTACTCTGGTACCCAAAATAGAAGGAGCTGAGGAACTCAAGGATTTTCGTCCAATAAGCCTACTCAACAGAAGTATTTAGCCGGTCTCTAGCCTGTATATACCAAGCCAGTCTTCTTACTGGTTTCCTAACTTCGCGACGTGGGCCAATATTGTCGCATCTGCAATATGCAGATGACACATTGGTTTTTCTTGATGCCTCCCAGCCTGAAGTAGAAAACGTAAGACTTTTCCTCAAGTGCTTCCAATTGGCCACGGGATTTAAGGTAAATATGGAGAAGTCTAAGATGATGGGGATAGCTTTAACTAATAACCAGATCAGAGAGCTTATTCCTTCCTGGGAATGTAAAGTTGAAGTCCTCCCAACAACCTACCTTGGCCTTCCTCTTGGTCTAGGCAAACCGAAGAAAAGACATTGGTCCCACGTCATTGACAAGGTTGATAGAATATTGGCTGGATGGAAAGGGAGATTTCTCTCTCGAGCAGGAAGCAAGTTGACTCTCACCAATGCGCTGGTGTATCTCATGTCGTTGTTTCAAATGCCAGCTTCAGTGGCTAATTGACTTGACCAGGTCATGAGGAACTTCCTCTGGTTAGGACAGGCAGATAAGACTAAGTTCAACCTGGTTTCCTGGGACAAAGTCTTTCTACCCAAGAAACAGGGAGGACTGGGTATCAGAGTGTTAAGAAAGCAAAACCTTGCCCTACTAGGTAAATGGTGGTCGTGTTTGGCCACCCATATTGAATCTCTATAGGCAATGGTGCTCCGCAGTAAGTACAATATTCCGGAACATATTTGGAAACTGAGAAAAAACCATGGTCCAATGCGTCAGGGGCGTGGAGATCCTTTCTACCCTCACTTGCAATGTTCAAAACATTTATCAGGCTGCATCCCAGAGAAGGCAGAAGAGTTCTGTTTTTGGTTCGATCTCTAGATAGGGCACTCACAGCTAAGGGAATGCTTCCCTTCTCTCTATGCTTTAGCTTCCAAGAGAGATTCCACAATCGATGATGAACTTAGACCACAGGGTGGTAGGAGACGATGGCAACCTTCTTTTAGAAGGAATCTTACTGAGGAAGAAATAAATCAGTTCCTTTCTCTCTCATCTATGCTGCACGGTACCTTTATTCTGGTCCATGGAAGTTACAAGCTGGTACGATCCCTAATTCCATCAGGAGAATTCTCTGTGGCCTCCTTTTACAAGATCCTATCTCAATCTCCCACTTTCCCTCTCAATCCCACCTCGATTCTTTCCCAGGTATGGCAAACTTTAGCCCCCCTAAATGTGCAACTTTCAATTGGTTAGCTGCATCTCATAAGGAAAAAACTATTGATCACCTGCAAAGGAAAGGGATCCCCATTCCAAACAGGTGCTGCATGTGCTTAAGCGAGGAGTCCAACTTTCACCTTTTCCTCCTTTGTAAGGTAGCACATGACCTTTGGGCTTGCGTATTACAACTTTTTGGGGTACACTGGGTGATTCCTCAGTCGATCAAGGATCTGATAGCTCTGAACCCCTACTCCCATTGGCCGAAAGTAGGGAAAATCTTATGGAAAGCTTCAGTGGCAGCAACCATCTGGACGCTTTGGAAAGAAAGGAATGGCAGAATTTTTAGGGGACAAGTCACTCTGGTTCCAACTCTTTTTCAAAAAGTTACAGCCGACTTAGTAACTTTTTGGGTCACAAACAATGACCATTTCAATGGAATTCTAGCACGCTCCATCCTACCTGAATGGAAGAGCATCTTACTACACAGGCCTAGTAAGAACAAGAAAATCGTGGCCACATGGAAACCACCCCCCCGTGGAGCAGTCAAACTTAATTTTGATGGCTGCTCCTTAGGTAATCCAGGTCATGCGGGGATGGGAGGAGTATTCCGAGACCACCAACATAATGTCCTCTTCACGTACTCAGAGTACATAGGGGTGCAAGATTCACAACATGCTGAATCTCTTGCACTACTCAAAGGCCTTCAAAGTTTGGAAAGCTCTTGGGGACATCATCTTATTGTGGAGGGCGACACCCAAAATATTATCACCTGGGCCTCCATGGAAGTGTCGCCCCCCTGGTATCTTTTGCCTTTGTTTGAGGAGATTGAACATATTTGCAGGGGTATGTATGTCTCATGGAAGCATACACCGAGGACGTCAAACGCCTTCGCGGACCTTCTGCCGAAGGACGGAGCTAAAGCATATGAGGATGACTAGATTTGGCCTGCTACACTTTACTGCATATTGCAGGCCTAACACTGTGCAGCATCATTAAGTTATTTTTCGTAAAGTGTTTGTGGATATTGTAAGGGGACTGTTATAACCCCATGTTCAGGTACTTTGTAAAGGAATATCTCTTACCCCATTTTTGTATACTTGTGAGGGGCCAGTCTTTGTATCATATTTTGTATAGGGCCAGTGGGCCTATTCTTTTTTGTAGAGAGTCTCGCCCACCAGGGGACTCTCATTAACTATTTTAATAATATTTTTGTTAACAGTCAAAAAAACAAAAAAAAAATCATGCCTTGGCTTTATTGTAATTTTACCCTTTTCAGGTCATCAAATGCTTCTGTAGGAATCACTGCCTTCATGTGGAACTTATTTTGTGGTCTTTATGAGTGCATTTTTGTAGATTTGTTTTTCCCTTCTCGTTTACTTTTTTTTTTTTTTACTTGTTGTTGTGGTCTAGATTTGCAGGGAAGGGTGAACCTTGTAATATTATCTTGAATAAAAATTGCGTCATTGAAACAATGTAGTCCAGAGATTTTGATTTTCCATTCATGCTGTATAGTTGAGATATATGCTAAAACATTTGAATTTCCTGTATTCTATTACAGAATGGTGCTTTACTATGGAAGTACACATATCTGAGTGCTGACAGCAGCTACTCAATTTCTGCGGAAGATGGGGTTAGCATATCGTTGCTTGAGTCTATATCTTCCCTGAAGGATACAGGTAATCTAGAATGTTTGTCTAAATCATCGAATCATTCGTCAGATGCACCTATGGAAACTGGTGGTGGATTGAGTGAAATACGAAGTATCACATTTGAAGCTCAGGTAGCATCATTAGGTTCTTTCTTCTTTCGTCTTTTATTTTAATTTTCGAGAGTGAATTTCTTATTAGTTATCTTTTTAGTTGCCTCCCTCACTCCCTAGAAAAGTTTCTTTCATGATTGCATGTAGGTCCTAGTTGTGTTCTTGTGGCTCTTGTTTTCATGATTGTGTTAAGTTGGTCCTAGTGTTCATTTTGTAGACAAAAAGTGTAGCATGCAAGTAACTTAGCCGTTGGATTTTCTGATTGCCTATGATATTATATTGATGTTGGGTGTGCTAAATTGGTATGTTCAATCTTGGTCACACATACTTTTGATCCTCAGTTCATCGGTCTTATTGGTCATTTTGTAGACAAGAAATATAGCATGCAATTACCTTAGCTGTTGGATTTTCTGATTGCCTATGATAATATATTGATGTTGAGTGTGCTATATTGGTATGTGCAATCTTGGTCACTCATGCTTTTGATCCTCAGTTTCAGATAGCCCTCTTTACAGTACTGTAGAGTGCAGTTCTCACATGCATCTTATAAGAAATATGATCTAAAAGACATGAACAGAAGCCATGGCTCCTTGAAAATGATAAATGTCACTATAAAGCTAACTTTGAAAGGGTAATTTTTCACTGGGCACTGCCATCCTGTTGAGAACTTGTATTGATGCTCTTACATCTAGTTTGTTAGCATTGGTAGGTTTTATACTTTAGTTACTAATGGGGCTCATTATTGCATTCAGAAGTGATGCAGCCTAGGATACTGCTCTCGAGTCTCTAGACAAGAGAGATAAGCTTAAAGTTTACAAGAGGAACCACATAAGGGAAAATTAGTCATTAAGTTTATCCTTCTATGTCTTTTATTTATTTTTTGAGTCTTTTTATTTACTTAGGGGCATAAGTAGTAATTTTTAGTGTCTTCTATGTCTTTTTATTCACTTCAAGTCTTTTAAAATAAATGACCATGATTAGATTAGATGAATGTCCATGATTAAGTCTTGTTTAGGGTTTTCTTATATAAGGGATGTACTCAAGTATAATGGGGGATAATGTTTTGGACTTTTATTAAAAACCCTAGAGCAACAAGTGCTACTTTTATCTTTGGTTTTTTGCATCTTTTTCCATTTTGGATCCTAGCTTAAGCTACTAGGTCTGTGCCAGGTTGGTATCAGATTTTATGCTGAGTAAAAGGAGTAAAAGCGACAACTATAGAAGCATTTGATGCTAGTTCACAATAAGTGATTGCAGATCTGAGGAGATTGGTTGAAACCCTAGCTCTGCATTTGGCGCAGATGGTAGCCCCAACTAAGGAGTATGAGATCGATACAAATGAGGAATCCATAAATCCCTTCCATGATCAAGCATCAAGGAGAGGGAGCTGATCATACAGATATGGATAGTAGTTGTGAAATTGGTCTCTAGTTTGAGATCCCGGAGTTTAATGGAAGTATATTTGAGAACAAGCATGGAGAAACTTGGACCTCATCAAATGGTTCTCATGATCAACACATTATGGACTGGGACTCACCACCAGTCTTTCATAAGCACTCGAATGAAGATTTGGGTGTTGAGAAAGAAGTGGGTGATCATCGCTTTAATGGTGATCCACTCTGTAAAGAGGATAAAAATGAAGATCCTACCATTGGAGAGGATTTTGTAGATGCTCCTATTCTTGATGAAAACAAGGTGGATGTCAAGGAATTGTTTCTAAAATATTGGAAGTAAATGGTATCCCTAGTCCCTAGAGAAAGTAGCGAGAAGAATGGTGTTGATGGTGGTAATGATGATAATGTTCTTCTTCTTGGAGTTTTACCTAAATATAGAATGTCATGTGATTTGCGCCGCAAGGGTTTGGTGATTTTTTTTTTTGCGAAACGGCTTTGGTGATATTTTTCTATGAACATTTTGCTAGTGAGTTCAATATAGATGGTGGCCATGAAATGGGTGCTTATGTGATTCCGATGTTGAAATTCGGCTTCAACAATTATTTTGTTTTGAGTTGAGAACCTCTATATTTAATCACTATGTGCGAGTTGAAGGAAATCACGGGGGTAATGCATCACTAAACTTGAGCTGCTTCAAAATTCATGGTAGAGTATTCTCTGATATGTTCAGGACCAAATGTGTTGTGCTTATGTATTATAAGTATGACAATTCTCAATGGGTCCAAAACGTAATTAATCCCATGCTTATGGGGAATGTAGTAAAATGGCACGCCAAGATCTGAACTCTCGTCGAGGTAGGACTATTCAAAAATTTGAAGAAGATCAATGATAGTGCCTACCAGTTAAAGCTATCAAGCCATATTCGCTCTTTTGATGTTTTTAATGTCAAGCATCTCATTCTATATCGTTATGATACCTTCGACGGTGAGCCGCCCAATTCGAGGACGAATTATTTTGAAGATGGGAAATAGCCTAGAATATCAATCTCGAGTATCTAGAAACTACAGAAAGGAAAATTAGTCATTGAGTCTGTCCTTTAATGCATTTTATTCTTTTTCTTGAAGTCTTTTATTTACTTAGGAGCATAAATAGTAATGTGTTAGATTCTTAAATGTTTTTTTATTCACTTAAAGTCTTTTTTAAATAAATGGCTATGATTAGATTAGATGAATAGCCATGATTAAGTCTTGTTTAGGGTTTTCTTATATAAGGGATGTTCTTAAGTATAATGGGGGATAATGTTATGCACTTTTATTCAAAACCCCATAGCAGCAAGTGCTCCTTTTATCTTTGGATTTTGCATCTGTCTCTAAGTTTAGATCTTCCCTATCTCCTTCTTTGCAAAAACCTTAGCTCAAGCTACTAGGTCTGCACCAAGAAGGATGTGGCGAGATGAGATATTCTGGTTGTGCTTCTACTTTGTTTGCTTGCTTGTACTTTCGTTGCTCAATATCTGATGGTTTATAACCTTTTAGAATCTGACGGTCCCAGCCATCCTTAAGGGTCTTCTTCATTTCTTTGCTTTAGATATGGGTCCTTGAATGGTATTGTAGATCCTTGTACTATGCTAGGGGTATGGTATGGAACTTATCTTCTTCAAAATATCAAATATATCTGTGGCAATATAATGTGGACTTCATGGCAAATGAATTTGGTAATCTTCAGGCACTCTTCAGGTATTGTAGATCCTTATTAGGCAATCATGAAAGTAGGCACTCTTCTGGTCATAAACAAGTGGAACATGATTGGTCCCAAAGACATGACTGGTTCTTTCTAATTCTATAATTTGGGCCAAACATGGGATTTCGACGGTGTTTTATGAATATACTGGGTTGCAATGCTAGAGCTGTGCCTGTGTTTAATGGCACAGAACCCATTCTGTTGTAACTATTGGGGAGTCTTAATGCTGCATCCAATAAGAGGGACCTCTAAATGGGGCCATAGTTTTTATATTGGTCTTGGTCTAATATTTGTTTTGAAAGTTTTCCGTTCCTCTTTTTCTAGTTTTAGGCTTTAGCTTATCTTTCAGAACCTCGTACAATAATGGTACTCAATGCTCTCATGTTTGAAAGCTCTTCTGTAGCTGCTTCCTACCTGAATCCCCTCTAGACACCATCGTTCCTCTACTTTCATTTCAATTCCTCTTGCTCTTTCATTCCATGCATATGGATCAGCAGATTACAGAAGTCCCAGCAATTCATTTTTATTTGTTTGCAATAAATTTTGGTTTGTCCACTTGTTATTGATAAAGCTTGTTGGACCTAAGTGGTTGACATTGCTCCATGTGGGTAAAGGTTATCTTGGTTAGCTTTAGTGGTTTGTAAACTTTCTTAAATCTGTACTTCCTTCAAGTACTCTGCATGATGCTAGTACTTTCTTATCCATAGTTTTCTGGCATTATACTGGAAGGATATTTAAGCAGACGTACATTTTCTTTGCAATAATGCCATGTTTCCGAACAAAGTATGATTCTGAAATCGTTGTCGATGATACACCTGGCTGATTGTGAATCCTTTTACCGTCTTGCAGATTGTATCTCCAGAGTTCATATTTTATGACAGCACAAAACGATCTTTTGATGATGCCTTGCATGGTGAGAAGCTACTTCGAGCAAAGATGGACGTGAGTTTTATGTGAGTTTTCTTTTCTTTTATCTGATGTAGATGTTACCTGTGATTGGATATTTAGTACTGCCTTGTTTCACCTTGAACAGTTAAATAACGACTCATTTTAAAGAAGCAGTTAGGTTTCCAAATCTGATAGGATGAAAAAGTAATTTCATAAGGATCTGCTGATCTTGCATAGGCTTCCAATTGATTTCTGTTTCATTTGCTCTTTTCCCATTTGAGAAACTTATTCCGGAGTGTATTTTGATCTTAGAACTGGAATGTACTAGTTATGAATGAACCATAAGGACTCTGATGATGGATAGGTTATTGTTTTCTCCAATTTATAATTCTTATATCCTTCTATACCTGGTATCTAATGCAGTACATTTTCAAAGTTAAGGGCTGATGAGGGTGCACGTTAGAATGCCTGACTGCCCAGTATCAATATTCCTCACATGTAATATTAAGGGTTTTTTTTTTTTTTTTTTCTGATTTATATGTGTGATTAAATTGTATGAGTAATCTTCTTGACTTATCATTTTGATAGATCTGAAATTTCATCTGCAAAATGGAATGTTGGATTGTGATTTTTTTTTTTTGCTTCTGAGTCATGAACTGTATCAATTGACGTTTCTCAAGCCGCATAATTTCTTCCCAAGTTCTGTCCAGACTGGTATTCTATGGTTGAAACTATCAATTCTTTCAGTTCTAATAAATTCATTGCACTTGAAACAATGTTCTAAAAAGATGCCCCCGTAGTGCGTAGGCAGGCTGGGAGGCCTAGGCACGCGGCCTCCTTAGTAGGGTGTCCTTGAGCACATGTCCCAGCGTCTCCCTAGGTCGGCACCCTGGGACTGCACCCTCCTAAGGTGGAAAATGCATCCCTGGTTGGAGTTTCCGGCAAATTTTCTCCCAAATAAGGGTGAACCCCCCACCCCACCCCACCCCACCCCAAGCAAAGAAAGAAAAAAGAAGACCCCTATCTTCGAAAACAAAAAAAAATTCTTTCAAATCTCAAATTTGGTTGGATTCAATTTCGAATTCAAAACTTCCGAAATTGATCCAAACATTTCGGATTCAATTTATTTATTTAAGAAGGATATTAAGGGGTTATTAAAGAGCCTTTGAGAATGACAAACATTGAAGATTGAACGTAAAGGCTAGTAAAAAAACACAAACATTGAAGATTGAACGTAAAGGCTAGTAAAAAAAATCTTTGTATTTGAGTGTTTTTTTTTTTTTTGGTTATTTCACATCTTCTTTAGGTTTTACTAGGGCCAGTGATTCAAGTTGGAAGTATGGTTATAAGCCGATTGTAAAAGATAGAAATTGTATAAGATGTAATTATTGTGAAAAAGATACTAATGAGGGTGTAAACCAGTTCAAGAAACAATTTGCTAGTATTGAGAGGAGTGTTGCCCCTATTAAGATGGTTCCTGAAGCTATTAGGGTAGAGTTAAAAAATGTTTGAATTTGGTAAAACGAAAAGAGGCAGAAAAGGAGGCATGCATAGCTGATTTAAGGGTTGGGATTCATGTATTTTATGATGATGAGAGTGAGGATAGGGGGATACTGAGGTGGATCAGGTGGTTTTGTTCTAGACTAGGAGAGGCATGGGAGTTGTAATTTGGTCTGGGCCCAAGAAGCCTTAGGAGGAGGTGCCTATGCCTAGAAGCCTCGGGTGAAGGGGTGCATGTTACAATTGATAAAGCAAAGTGGACCATAATTGAAAATCGATTCAAGAAGGATGAGAGAAGCTGAGTAATCGGTACATTGAACGGTGGATGGATCAATGCATCCCTTTTAATGTTACTCGCTTAAGCAACTTCTATACCATGGTGGAAGCAATTGGCCTATTTGGGCTCCCAACCCCATATGAGCATTAAGGTTATGGATTTGTATGGATTATGGTTAGCTTAATTGGTTACGGATTGCGTATTTTTTGGTAGCACTGTAGTACTTTTGTTTCAATTTGACATGATTCTACATAAAAAAAAAAAAAAAAAGAAGCATGAATATGCTTTTCTTATACAAAATTTGGACCTAAAACAGGCTTCCCAGGACACCTCCTGCCCCATTGTTGAACCTAGGCCACCCAAATCCTTCGATCCATGCCTAGACACTGGGCAGCTGGGCCCCCCATGGTCGCCTAGTTTCTGCCAGTGCTTTTTATGGCTATTCAGAAACCCTAGTAATTTCTTCCAATTGTAGTGTGGAATATGATGAACTTGGCGATGAGCACATAGGCATGATCAATATCAAACTTAAGATATACTAGAAGAGTGTTTGGATTGGTCCATTTTGGATTAATCATTGGTCCAACCAGTTACAAACCATTTTGGTAACATAAATAAAAATATAAACAAGAGTTATTTGGCAGGTTTTCTGGTTGAGTTCATTGATTCATCTTGTCCGTTTAGCCTAGTTTAAACTAGTTCCGCATTTTCAATCGCTTTTCTGAAAAGGATCCCCTATATTATAATACCATTTCCCTTGACTATTAGAAGGTTGCAATTGCCACAGTTTGCCTACTGAAAACTAAGTAACAAAGCTTGCTCTACAAAAAATTAGGTCGAAAAGGAAAATGCTAAGGAAATTGATGAGTATATACTTTTGTATATAGGAAAGTATAATAATATAAATAGCCGAGGCATAATAGTAGACAAAGATGTAAAGGATAAAGTAGTTATTGTCAAGAGAGATGGTGATAGCCTCCTATTAATTATGTTATGGGAGGAGATAACTAATGTAAGTAGTGCTTATGCACCACAGGTAGGACTAGAGGATAAAATTAAGAGAAAATTATGGGAGGACATGTTTGACTAGTCCAAGACATACAGAATGGAGAGAGAACTTTTTTTAAAGGGGACTTAAATGGTCATGCAGGGAAAAATAATAGAGGATATGAAGGGGTACATAGGGGATATAGTTTTGGGGAAAGCAATGAGATGGGTAGGGCTATTCTAGATTTTGTTATGCTTACGATCTAACAATGGCAAATTCCTACTTTAAAAAGCTAGATGAGCATTTAATAACTTATAAAAGTGGCGTAAGCATAATAGTATACATAATAACTTATATAGGAAAGGATAATAACGTATACAAGAAAGGATAATAATAGAAATGGTGTAGGAATTTAATAACTTATATAGGAAAGGATAATAATAAAAAAAACATAGGCATAATACTATACAAAGATTTAAAGGATAAAGTAGTTAATGTCATGAGAGTCAGTGGTAGGCTACTATTAATTAAAATACCTTGTGTCAGGGGAGGAGATAATCAATGTAACTAGTGCTTTTGTGCCACAGGTAGGATTAGAGGACAAAATTAAGAGACAATTCTGTGAGAACATGGATTGACTAGTCCAAGGCATACCAAATGGTGAGAGGACCTTTTTTCGGAGGGGACTAAAATGGTCATGCAGGGAAGTGTAGTAGAGGATATGAAGGGGTAAATAGGGGATATGGTTTTGGGGAAAGAAATAGATGGGTGGGGCTATTCAAGATTTTTTTGTGGCTTACAACCTAGAATAGCAAACACCTACTTTAAAATCGAGATGAGCATTTGATAACTTATAAAGTGGATCTTACAAAAGCTAGATAGACTTCTTCTTAGTTGAGAAGGTAGATCGACCATCATGTAAAGACTGTAAGGTTATTCAAGGAGAGAATTTGACCACACAACGTAGGCTTGTAGTTATGGATGTTTGCATAAAGTGATGGAAGAGAATGAGTGAAATTAATAGTTGTTGAAAAACTAGGTGATAGAATTAAAAAAAGGAGCCAATGCACCTTTTTAGAGACAAATTGATAAAGAAGGAAAATAGAACTCTGAACACAAAGTCAAAATCATGTGGAATGAGATGGCTAATGGTATTAAAAAAAGTGGCGAAAGAAGTTTTAGAGAAAAGAAATTCCGATAAGGAAGCATGGTAGTTGGATGATGAGGTTCAGAAGGCCATTTGCGAAAAACGATCTTGTTATGAAACTTGGAAATATAACATTAATGATCAAAATGTAGAAGAGTATAAAAATTGCGACAAAAATGCTAAGAAAATAGTACAACTAAACTTAAGGCTAATGATAATCTCTACAATAAACTGGGCACAAGAAAAGGTGAAAAATATGTCTTCAAACTATCAAATATTAAAGAGAGGAAGTGTGGGGATCTAGTAGATACATTAAGAGTGGGGATCAAAGGGTCTTGGCGAAGGATGATGACGTAAACTCGAAGTGGAGAGTTTTCTTAAAAAAATTATTAAATGACGAACAATATGGGAACATCACGCTAGGAGGAACCTTTGGCATAAATGAGGTAGAGGTCATAGATACATGCGCAGGATCAGGATACCTGAAGTGAAATAAGCTTAGAGGAGGATGAAGATACAAAAGGCCTTAGAACCAAATGGTATCCCAATAGAGGTTTGGAAGTGCATAAGGGAGATTGTCATATGTCGGCTGACCAAACTGTTCAACAATGAGGTGTTTAGAACAAAGAAAATGTCAGACAAATCAAGAAAAAGTAATGTTGTACCTATTTACAACAATAAAGGAGCCATGCAGAATTGCGAGAACTATTGAGGGATCAAAGTTATGAGCTACACTATGAAGTTGTGGGAGATAGTGAATGATCAACTACTAAGGCATGAAACGAGTTGTATCAGAAAATCTATTTGGTGAGGTCAACAATTGAGGCCATTTTGCTACTTAGGCATTTGATTGAGAAGTTAAGGGAGAATAGAAAATACATCCACATGGTATTTATTGATATAGAGAAAGCTTAAAATAGGGTATCTTAGTGTTCCAAATACTGTTAGGCTGCCCCTAGGCGACTGTGGGGGTCTAGGCCGATTGAAGCCTGCCCAAAACCCGGGCGGAGTAGATTCAAAAAGGGCCAAGTGGTGTCCAGTAACTTTGTTTTGGGTACATTTTTTGTAAAAAATGTGCATATTCATGCATTTTTTATAGTTCACACAAAAAAAAAAAAAAAATACGCCACTCGAAGGGTATTTTTTCACCTAGTCGGGCGCAGTCCGTTGGTCGCTCGCCCAGGTACCCTAGGCTCGCTTAGGCTGGTTCTAGGCAAGCGCCTTGGGACAGCTCGCCTAGTTGGTCCGCTGAGGCCTGGGTGGTGCGCCCATCTAGCCTAAGCGCTTGACGGACCACTTTTTGAATCAATGGGATATCTAGAGATTTATTTTGGTAGGTGTTCAAAAAGAAAGAAGTTTCCAGATTTTTTTTTTTTTTAAAACTATTACTAAGACATGTTTCCAGATGTTATATTGAGTTATTAACATGCTGAGAGATATGTATGAGGGAGTGCCAACTAGTTGAGAGAAGTGAGTTTTCAGTATCATTGGCCTACATCAGGGATCGACGTTGAGCTTATATCTCTTTGTCTTAGTTATATGGATAACTATGAACTTACACGATGAGATACCATGGTATATGTTATTTGCGGATGACACAGTTTTAATCGATGAGACTAGAAGCAACATCAACACAAAGTTATAACTTTAGAGGGATGCTCTCGAATATAAAGGTTTTAAACTTAACCAGACTTAAGAATACTTGGCATAGAGGCTTAGAAATAATAGGAGTGGAAAAGATGAAGTACTTAAGATTGATGGGCAAGAAATATTTAAAAGAGAGTATTTCCGATATCTTGGATTAATAATCTAGGGAAATGGAGAGATTGAAGAAGATGTGGTGTATGGAATTAGAGCTAGGTGGACGAAGTGGAGATATGCATTCAGGGTTTTATGCGATTGTCGCATACCAATGAAGATGAAGGGGACATTCTATGGGATAACTGTGAGACCAACTTTGCTTTATAGAACAAAATGTTGGGCTGCTGAGAAACAACATACCCATAGGATAAGTGTAGTTGAGATGATGATGTTGAGATGGATGAGTGGCAAGACAAGAAAGGATGGAATTCAAAGTGTATATATTCCAGGGAACTTATGTGTGGCTTCAATAAGCAATAAGATGAGGGAAAGTAGACTTAGGTGCGTTGGCCATGTGCAACACAAATCTAATACAACACAGGTCAAGGGGTGCGAGTAGGTTCAAGTGGAAGGCACAAAAGGACATGGATGGAAGTAGTGAGGAAAGATATGGGAACTTATGGTCTTATGTAGGGTATGACCCTCGATAGAGCAGAATCGGAGGCCAAGATTCATATAGGCGGCATAAGGCTCTAATGATGATGATGACGACCATTAGAACGTCTCAAATAACCCTAGATATTAGATGTGAAACCCAGTGTCTAGGGTTTTGTTGCATAGTTCGAGAGAAGTTTTTTGAAATTTGAAAGAGGACAACACACCCCTAGCTGCCCCTATTTGACATCAACTGATTGTAAACTTCTTGTACCTAAGATAAAAATTGTTATTGTATAATTACCCGCTTGGAAAACACTTGGTTTTTTTTATAATAAAATTAGGCTCGTTTTTGTGTTGGTCCTTGGACAAACTGGTTCAACTGGATGGCTGTCCTGTTTTATAAAATATTGATTAGTGATACGTTCGGCATTGTATGTATAAAAGATCATGTGTTTCACCTTTGGCTCGAAAGTAGAATTGCGAAATTACCTATGATTCGGTGCCCATATCGACAAACTGATTTATTAAATTTGCCTGCATATCGTTCTAAACTTCCAAAAACCCTATTGCATATTTTTTGCAAAATTAATGCAATTGTCACTGATGTTATAATGTGAACAAGCATACAAAGAGAAAATGCATTATATTCTGCCTATGAGCTACTGAGGAGCTCGATGTCCACAAAAGAATTTGCTTGTCCAATTCTTCTGAGGTTTGTGGTTTCAAAGGACTAAGAATGAGGTCCTTGCTAAAGCTCCTGCTGCTTGTTCAGGACTTGTGATAACAGATTTTAAAGGATCCAGATTGACAATGTTTCGCATCTGACTTTAATACCAATCACATTGGAACCGCATGGGTTTTTCCAAAATTGGTTCATCCCCTAGGGGGAGTTTGACTTGGTGTGGTGGCTGGGCTCTTTGCACGTCATCGAAATATAAATAACTATATAAAGATTGAGCTGCTGTGGACGCCAAGTTGTTGGCTTACAAGAAGAGAAACAATGGGAAACTCAATAAAAAACTTGTTGGGGTTTCCCAACGTAAGACATCTTTTAAACTAATTGATAATTGGCCTCACAAAAGAACTCCTCCATAATTTTATGTGATTGGATTTCAATGAAATAGCAAGCTCTCCTTGATACTTTCCTTCATATACATGCTAAAATAATTGATAATTGACCTCGCAGAAGAACTCCTCCATAATTTTATGTGATTGGATTTCTATGAAATAGCAAGCCCTCCTTGATACTTTCCTTCATGTACATGCTAAAATATAAGTGTCACTGCAGTATCTTCTCTTCAATTGAAACTCAAAACTCTAGGCAACAAATTGTTTGAGGAAATATATACGTGGAGATCCCTATAGATGGGACTGTGCTGGTTTTAAGAACTGGACAGCAACTGGGAACTTATCTTCTGTGATGAATTTCACTTCTCTTTCCCCCAAAATCTATGGAGTGTCTTTGCAACATCATTAGTACAATGATAACATATTCAGTTTCTTTAGGATTAGACATGCCTCCATCTTCCTCCTAAGAGTGAACATGAGTGTGTGAGCATGGTGATGGCCAACATTAAAGTAATATGGTTGGATATGATGAATCAACTGTAAGTCATGTAGGAGAGTACACTTAGTCTTCTATTAACCCCATCCCTTGTATAACTAGCTCCCTCCAAAAGTTACTTACCTCCTGGGTTCCCTACATAACCAGTCGCCTTCAACCACAAGTAAATGACTGCTGTATATATGTGTGTCATCATAGTGACCACAGGTATATGTGTCATCATGGTAACCATGTGTTATAGAGATGTATTCATGATTACTATGATGGAAATGTATATTGACATGCGGTTTCGTCATAAAGACCACATGTGCATAGAGGGAAACTTCCAATCAGTGTTTCAAAAAGCGCTAGGCACAGCGTTTTAAAATGCGGGATGTGGAACTGATGTGATGGGGGGGGGGCCGATGCAGCTCGATGCGGCCCGGATGCGGGTGCATCGTGATGATGCGGTCAATAAATGTAAAACAATTCTAAAAAATCTAAAAAAATAAGTTAATGCATAGAAAAAAATATGAAGGTGATATATGTGATAGTAGGTATTTTAGTTTAATGATTAACTTCAAAACTATTAGCTGTCGAAGATTCTGTATCCAGTTATCCACTATCCCCTGATAGAAACTAGAAACTTGAAACCAGCTTCATAAAGCATTCAACAATCAACAACCATAAGCACAACCATAAGTACAACCATAGGCACAAAATAGTGTTATTACAAAATACAAACCAAAAGTCAAGCTTAAGAAGAGTTAATAGTTAATAAATTAATACAATCATCCATTCTGAGAGTCAATTTTGAAATTTGAACTTTATTTTCTCAAATATCAATCAGACAAGTCATCTTGAGAGTCCTCATGCGCATCATCAATATCATCCTCGACGGCCTCCATGTATTCTTCTTCATTGGTCTCCTCTGAGTCAGCTTCCTCCTCGACCTCTAAAGCTAATGTGCGAGTGCGACTAGACCAGCAGCTCCTCTACTCCTTTGTGCTCTTGTGTTAGGTCGATCTTCTTTATTAACCCCTGTTGCTAGCTCGACATCAATCCATGTAAGATCCTCACCCTCAAACACGTGCTCTTGTCTTGGATCCACGGTCACCTCACTTATGGAATCACCTTCAGCTTCATATAATTGAATCGGGTTGAGCTTCGTGTGATTTTCATACCTCTCCCTAAGCCGCTCGTTATACCGCACATAAACCAAATCATTCAACTTTTTCTTCTCCAACCTTTTTCTTTTTTTGTATGGAGCTGTGGTAGAAATTTGAAATCAGATAAATTAGATTTTAGACTAGAAAATTGAAATTCAAGAAATAAGGATTCAGGAATAAGGAGTAAAGGACTTACATGCTCAAATGCACTCCAATTGCGCTCATAACCAGATGAGCTACATGTGAGATTCAACACTCAAATAGCGAGACGTTGTAGATTTGGTGTCTCGCTTTCATATAATGCCCACCATGCAGCTGTATAATATTTTATAATTTAGAATATAGTTAAAAATTAAGGGTATAAAATAAACAATGGAACTATACATAAAGTAAGAAGCAAGATTATTTTTGAGCTTTTGGCCTTTACCTATATCTATAGTGTCCCTATTTCGAGTGGCAATATCTCTCCCAAAGTTTCCCAAAGCTAACTTGAACTTAATCAATTTATGGCTCTGGATCTCATCTTGGATATCTTTGTTTGGCACCAACCTCTCCAGCACATCTAAGAACCCACCATTTATTACACGATCTGACTCAATGGATGGGTGCTTGTAGTGAAGAGATGGGTTTAGAAAATAACCGGCTGAATGGAGGTGCCTGTGAGGCTGGGTATCCCATCTCCTATCAATAATTTCAAGAATAGCCTTTCGCATATTTTCATCATCCTTTAAAACATCTTTTTATTTCAGTTCTTGCCCTAGTCATTGCCTCATGTATGTAGCCCATGGCGGGCTTCGCATCACCATCAACCAGTTGAAACACTCTCATTAAAGGGCGAGCCACCTCCAATGCAATAATTATTTGACTCCAAAAAGATGTATTCAAAATAATTTTTTCAGCCTTTCTCCCATCCTTATGCTTGACCATTTGCTTTTACTCCATTGCTCTGAAGCAAATATGATCCTCAAGGCACTTTTTTGCTTGGCTAGGCTTCGAAGAGTGAGCAATGACATAGCAAATCTAATGATACCCGGTCTCACTAATTCTCTCTTCTTTGTAAAAGACCTCATTTCTCTTAGGACTATAGTGTGATTGTAAATAAATCCAACAACAAACATAGCTCTTAAAATCACCCCACTAAATAAAGATGTTGTACCCATTTCCTTAAGCATAAGATTAACACAGTGAGCTGCACAAGGTGTCCAAAACATATGCTTCCTTTTCAAAGTCAAGAAATGCCCAGCTGCAGCATAGTTGGCACCATTGTCAATGGTAATTTGTACCACATTTTGCTCCCCACCAAAATCGACAATCTCATCCATCAAGCCAGATAAATATATACCATCATGTGACTTGTCTAATGCATCAATAGACTTAACAAAAAAAGTACCTGTTAGGCAGTTAACCAAAAAATTAATGAATGGCTTTGATTTCCCATCGGACCAACCATCACACATAATAGTGGCCCCATATTTCTCCCACCCTTCTCTCTGAGAAATCAAAATTTTATTCACATCAAATACAACATCCTTCAACAAGGGCTCCCTAACCTCATGTAGCGAAGGAGGAATAAGTCTTGGGCCATATTGCCCAATTACCTGGACCATACATGCAAAACTATCCAGAGTTATAGTATTAAAAGGAATGTCGGCCATATAAATCCACTTTGCAATCCACTTACATACCGACTTCCTTTGTTCTTTCTTATATTTATTGTCAATTGTGGTTTGTTTTGTTTTTTTCTCTCTCTTGAACCACAATTTTGGGGCTCGGGGTGAAAAAAGAATCCATTGGCCCCTTAGAGAGAGATGTTTTTCTCTTAGCACTACCACCAATATTTAGAACCCTCTCTCTTGAGGTTACCCTTTTGCCTCATAGTAACTTCAGACATATCATCATCATCATCATCATCATCAACATCATCAAATAATTGCATATCATCAAGTAATTATTTTCTTTTCTTTTTTTTTTTCTCTTTATCTTTTTTCAATCTATCCAAATATTCTCTAATCTCCTTTTTTATATCATCTGTAGCTTGTGGGCATGCTCTTACATTCCCAGAAATTCTGGTTAAATGCTCTTTTTGTCCAAAAATACCACCCATATAAATATTTCCCAAGAGCAAGCATATCACACAATTTCTATCTTTTGGATTTTTTAGTTTAGCATATTTTCAAGCCGGATCCTTGTTACTAGAAGACTGGGAAGAGGACATTGCCCAAGTATAACAGTATTATTGTACAAGAAGGAATAAAAGGTTACCAACTCTGTGAAGTAGTGCTCGATTTCTTCACGGCCTCTGAAATACCCAATTTCTTATCACAAATTTACCTTAACATCCCCAAATCAACAATAAAAGGCATCAAATGAACATCCAAGTATCAAACAACCGCCAAATCAAACATTTGGATGAAAAAAAAAATTTCGCAAAATTTTTTTTTCTTTCGATTTGATGCAAAAAATGCCACAAAAGTGGTTGGAAATCTTCGATTGGGGGGTATAGTAACCCCCAAACAGTTTTCCTAAACATTAAAAAAAAAAATTCGTGGAAACATTTGTGGGCGAGATGTGGTCTGATGCGGCCATGATGCGGGATGCGGCCATGATGAGGCCGATGTGGCGCATCTGTCAAAAGCACATATGCGCGTGATAAGATGCGGATGCGAGCGCATCCCGCATGATGCGGTCGCATATGTGGCGATGCGGCCGCATTTTAAAACACTGGCTAGGTGGCACCTAGGTGGTCGAGGGGTCCAGGCCCCCCTGCGCCTAGGTGGCCCCGCCCAGGTGGGCGTCTAGAACCTGGGCGGCCAAGTAAAAAAAATTTTGTTTTGGGGTTTTCTCTTTCTAAAATAGCCTCTAATGGGTTTCAAGTTTCAAATGAAACCCACAATTCTGCCCTTTAGTATTAAAAAAATGACCCAAAAATACCCTTTAGGAGCTGCATTTCTGCTCCTGGGTGGGGCGCAGCCCCAAAAATACCCTTAAGGAGCTGCATTTCTGCTCTTGGGTGGGGCGCATGCCTTGGGCCGCCGCCCGAGTGGGCGCCTAGGCGGATTCCCGAGCACCTAAGCGGGCGTCCAGGGATATCCGCCTAGTTTGGCCGCCTAGGTCTAGGCGATGCGTCCAAGCCTTCTGGACCGCCTAGACGGCCCCCCAGGCCATGGGTAGTCCGCTTTTTAAAACAATGCTTCCAATTACGTGCACAAAATGCAACAAACTTCATCTAGCTCCTCTAATTGGCACATTTTAACTAAAATATTCTAAACTAGTGTAAAACAAATACTATGTGCAGACGATGGCCCCTTAGATACTGCCTAAATGGATGTCTCAAGATTGAGTCGCAGGATGCCATGGCCCTGTTTGGATGCACCAGATATATCCCAAATAAGTTTCAGATAGTATAATTGCATTTACTCATAAAACTTAAATGTTGTTTGGTTGCCACCCAGGTTCCATTTTAGATGTTTATTATAGATGCTTAAAGATTGAGGGACTTGTTTTTTCTTTACCCTTGGTAAGTGAATCTTTATTTATTGGGAACTAATGCAAGAAAATATGTCACCCTTTCAACCAAGAAGCTCTCTCTCTCTCTCTCTCTCTCTCTCTCTCTCTCTTACACACACACATCAGCAAAGGATGCTTGGCAGCTTTGGAATTCCCTCAATCTTACTGCCATTACAACTCATCTTACGTCCCAAGACTTTTCTTTGAGAGAGAAAAATAGAGAGAGAGAGAGAGAGAGATAAGGGGGAGAGTGGGATGACTAAATGAGGCGGATCTCAACACGACCACTACTTCTATGGAACTCCTTTTCCTAAGAAACACTTCATTGTAACAACTTCTACATGATGGACTGGTTTTCCATTCTCTCCCATAACAGATATGGAAAGTAATTGTCTCTGGCTGTATGTATGACAAAACCTGAAAAGAAGCATGTCGACTAAAAGAGAACCTAATCATGGGTTTGCATTTTGCACTTTCAAGCCTTAACCTGAACCTCGGCTAAAACCCTAGGGCTCAACATTGCTTGATGTATGCCCATAGTTAGCAAGTAATGTCTAATAATGTATTAACAAGTCCAAATAGTGGTCATAAATTTGATGTAGAAAAAATTTCGCTTGGAAGAAAAAACAAATAATATATTGAATGGAAAATTAAGAAGGAAACCCGCTAGCTAGGCTTCAATGGCTTTGCATTAGTTAAACCAGATAAAAAAATCGCAACTCAACTCTCTATTCTAAATTCTCTATAGCTGACCCTATGTATAATAAAAGAGTTCACCTAGAGCCCTGGAAATCCCAATTCTAATTGAAATAGAAGTCATAATTAAAAAAATAATTTGTAGTGGAATTTTTACCCTTGATACAATGAAATATTCCATCAGCACTCTTAACTACTTTTCCAAGCAACTTATAAAGTCATAAAAATATTAAAAGAATGAACTAGAAATCCCTAAAAACTTAAAACCCTAAAAGTAATCCGTAAAATTAAATTTAAAAATACACATACTTTGAAATTAATCCGAAATTAAAAATAAGAATGATTATGTCTTGCATTGGACCCCCTTGGTTGGAGAAAACTTATCCTCGAGTTTTAAAGTAGGCTAAGATGAATTTTTGCATTAGTCGCACACCCTTTTGCAACAATGAATCCTTGGACCCATGGGGCTTATTAGCCCAATCAAAACAACAACAATTATGCATTGATACGGTGGTTTTGAAATCACCAAACAAGCACATAAACTTTTTTTAGAACACCTCGAGGAATGGTTCATTGTATGTCGAGAGAGTTCAGCCACGGACTTACTGACTTTGCTTAAGTTCAGCCCTAGAACAAATGATGGGTGCATGTTTGAGATGAACACTGGATTCGATGGTGGAACAAACATCTCCTATTGATTCTCCTTGGAGCCCTTCCATCTTTTTCTTCTTCAACAATTGGTTCAAGAATGATATATTGTTGTCATTGTAGATCAGATGTGTTATAAGATTTTATTCTGCATTTGAGAATGTGTCGAAGACTGGTGGCGTATCCTAATCTACAACATGCTTAGTTTGGAAACGACTTGATGAAAATAAAGATTCAACACCCTCAGCCTACTTAATCTTACGAACCACAATGTACGCACAAGCAGCAAGATTACCTCTCCCCTGGTTGTAGTCAAATCACGTTCATCAAAATTGGAAGTGCCCACCTTCACTCAATAGATCAGGTGGAGCACGATAGTAAAAAGGGTTGTCTACGACATCTTCTTGGGCAGAAAGATCTGCCTTGCCCATAAATGATACCTCAGAGTTGTTGTGCAAGTTGGTGAACTTGCCTTTTGTGATTTCAACTTGTTTATCTTGGCATTACTAGGTAAG
This sequence comes from Amborella trichopoda, assembly GCF_054954075.1. Lineage (NCBI taxonomy): Eukaryota > Viridiplantae > Streptophyta > Magnoliopsida > Amborellales > Amborellaceae > Amborella > Amborella trichopoda. The sequence continues at coordinate 39,580,066 of NC_142341.1, forward strand.
TCCATGAGAGCTCCACTTCCTCAACCCCTTTTTGCTCCCCTGGATTCATCGAAATCCGTAAGTAGAAAATAAAATAACCCCAGTTGAAAATCAAGAAGCCGAGGCTGAAATCACAAACCCTGGGGTGAATTCACAAACCTAGGTTGGAATCAGCAAACACTGAGTTGAAATCATAAACCCTATCTGAAATCATGATACCTAGTTGATCGAAAATTTCTTTCCTGGCCAATCACAAAGTCTCTTCTTTGATACCAATTGATGCAGGAAGAATGTCGCAGGTAAGAAAATAAGATTATCTATTGATTGGAAGAGGAAACCTGCAAGCCATGCTTGAACAGCTCCACCTTGGTTAAACCCAAAAAACAATCTCAAGACGCAGCTCCCTATTCTGAATTCTCATACCCATATTTATAAAAAGGGCCTCAATTAGATCCCAAGAAATCCTAATTCTAATTAAAATAGAAGTCATGATTAAACAAAATTTGTATTCGTAATGATATTTTTACTATAATAAAACAAAATATTCCATAAGCACCCTAACAACTTTTCTAAACAACTCCTAAAACCACACGCACGCACACACACATAAAGAATCCATAGAAAACTTAAAAATCCTAATCCCTAAAATTCAAATTAGAACACACATCCTTTGAAATTAAATAATTGAAAACAAGAATAATTTTGTCCTCCATCAAATTTGGTTTTGGTCCAAAACATCTTAGGGAAAAAAACGGGGGGGGATAGATAATGATTGACTCCATGTGACTTTGGAGCTTTCATAGCTACAGATTTTATATAGCAAAATTTATAGCACCTGTTTGGTGTATGTTCTTTTGTTTTGTGTTTTACTACATGTCAAAGATGTTGATGTAGTCATTCTTGGCATGGCATTTTTATATCAATTTCATCAGTTCTGTAGTTGAACTAGTGCTACTTTCAAGATTCGTGGGCTACTACAGATGTGCTTTATTTGCTTTCTGTTGTTTACTGAAGTACATCATGAATTTGAGTTCTTCTTTCATTTTGAAAGTTTCCTTAAAATGTTATTTTAGATAGTAATGCTTCCATTGAAACAGCTAATATAATAGGAAGAATTCCCTTTAACAATGATTATTTTCACGATAATAATGGGTATTGCTCCCCTGTATGTTTCTATGCATTTGCTGATATGAATGAATTTGTCTGTCCCATGTGCAGGTTTGCTGCAAAAGGGAAAGATACTTGGGTACGAGCACTTATTAAAGATTTGACAATTGAAGCTGGTTCTGGTCTTGTGATCCTTGACCCCGTAGATATCTCGGGAGGATATACTTGTTTGAAAGATAAGACCAATATCTCTGTGGTATCTTCTGATATTTATATCCGTCTTTCTTTGAGTGCGATTTCTCTAGTACTTCACTTGCAAAATCAGGCAGCTGCAGCACTGCAATTTGGCAATGCAAGTCCAGTTGCTTCATGTACCAACTTTGTTCGAGTTTGGACATCACGGAAAGGTTTTCTCCCTTAATTTGATACTTCATATGACTTGGAAACTTTTTAACTTTTTAGTATTGAAAAACTGTTGCATTATGCAGTAATGCTTCATTTTAGTTCTTTAACAAGAAGCTTATTACTGTAGGTAATAGAACTTGGCAAGGTCTGACCATTTGGAGACCCCAAGCTCCTTCAGGTTATGTCATTCTTGGTGACTGTGTGACATCTGGGTAGGCTCTATTGAATAACACGTTTCTTTCTTAAATTTCCTTATATTTACTTTTGTTTACTGTTCTTGTATAAATCTGTGGCAGGTACATACTTATGCTTTTCCCAATAAACTTGATATCGTCTCTGTGACTAATCAGGAAATCATAGATATTGTTTTCTATAATGTAATTCAACTGGTAACTTTGATGGAATGTGGTATCTATTTTGTACTTGCCATTTTGTATGTCGTAAATATGAGGAAACTGAATATTCTAATAGAGAGGTGAGATGCATGTTGCTGTTGGGTTGCATCAAAGTTAAAGATTGTTCTAGGAAATTTAGTACATCTGCATGCATCTTGATAACTACTGTAGCACTTAAGTATTGGGTTCGCTCCTCTTTTGGTCGAAACGTTTCACTGTGTGGTGTATATATATATTCCTGATCATCATCACCATAATCATTATTCATGCCTCATCCCTATTTGGGGTCGGCTATACAAATCTTGTTTCGCTATTCCGTTGTATTAAGGGCCATACCCTCAGTCAGACTAGAAGTCACCGTATTTCTTTTCACTACTGCCATCCTTATCCTTTTGGCCCTTCTCCCTGCCCTTTAAGAGCCTGCTATTTCGATCAAGTCATTCCTCCTAACCAAGTGTTGTATTGGGCCTACGTTGCACATGGCCAACCCACCTAAGTCTATTCTCCTTTATCTATTCGCCTATTGGAGCCACCCCTAAGTTCCCTCTGATGTATCCATTCCGAATTTTATCACTTCTTATCTTTCCACTCATCCATCCCAACATCCTCATCTAAGCTAAACTCATCGTATGGATATATTGTTTTTGACCACTCTAACATTTTGTACCATAAAGCATGGCTGGTCTTACAGCCGTCCTATAGAACTTCCCTTCAACTCCTTTGGTATGCGGTAATCACATAAAACTTTGGATGCACATCTCCACTTCATCTACCCAACTCTAATTCTATACACGACATCTTCCTCAATCTCTCCATTTTCTTGGATTATTAACCTAAGATATCGACAATAATCTCGTTTAGGTGGCCATCAATCTTAACTATTTCTTTGTTTCTACTCTTATTACTACTAAACTAGCATTCCATGTATTCTTTATCATCATCGTTAAATCCTTTTCCCAACTAATTGGGGTCCGTTATGCGAATCTCCGTTATGCGAATCCTAGTCCTTCATTCTACTTTATTAAGGACCATACCCTCAATGAGGCCATAAGTCCCCATATCTTTTTCTCACTACTTCCAACCATGTCCTTTTGGGCTTACCCCTTGCCCTTTTTGAGCCTTCCACTTGAGCTAACTCGCACCTCCCAACAGGCGTTGTACTAGGTCTGTGCCGCACATGGCTAACCCATTTAAGTCTATTATCTCGTCTTATCGCATATTGGTGCTACACTCAAATTTTTTCGAATGTATTAATTTCGAATTCTATCCATTCTTGTTTTGCCACACATCCACCTCAACATCCTTATCTCCGCTACTCTCATTCTATTGGTATATTAATTTTTGACCTCCCAACATTTTGTCCCATAAAGCTGGTCTCATAGTTGTCCTATAAAACTTGTCCTTCAGCTTCATTGGTATGTGGCAATCACATAAAATTCCGGTTGCACATCTCCATTTCGCTCACCCATCTCTAATTCCATGGGTGACATCTTACCCAATCTCTCTATTTTTTTCGACTATCAACCCACTATATCGAAAGTATGCGTTTGTTTACTACCCAAGATATCGAAAGTACGCTCTTTTTTTGGTATTATTGGCCGTCTATCTTAACTACCTCCTTGTCTCTACTCCTATTATTGCTAAACTTGCATTCCATGGGCTCTGTCTTAGTCCGGCTAATTTTAAAAACTTTAGATTCTAGAGCATCCCTCTAAAGTTTCAACTTTGTGTTCTCGCCATTTTGGGTCTCATTGATCAAAACTATGTCACTTGCGATTAGCATACACCACGGCACCTCATCTTGTAGGTGCCTAGTTAAGTCGTCCTTAATTAAGACAAAGAGGTATGGCCTCAATGCTGACCGCTGATGTAGACCTATTCTAACTGAGAACTCACTTGTCTCTCCACTAGTTGTTCGTACACTAGTTAGCACTCCATCGTATATATCTCTCACCAAGTTGATGAAGTTTCTGGAGACTTTTTTCTTTTTCAACACCCATCAAATCATATCTCAAGGTACTTCATCATAAGTTTTCTTTAGATCAATAAAAGACCATCTGGTGTTCTTTTCCCTTTGTCCTAAACTTCTCAATCAGCTGCCTAAGTTGGAAAATGGCCTCAGTTGTTGACCTCCTTGACATAAAACCGACTTGGTTTTCTGAAGCGCTCGTTTCATGCCTTAGTCATTGTTCAATCACTCTCTCTTAGAGCTGTGGCTCATAAGTTTGATCCCTCGATAGTTCGCACTCGTTTGTTCTTATAAATAGGTACCACAATACTTTTCCTCCATTGGACTTGTATTTTCTTTGTTCTCAACAACTTTTTGAACAACTTGGTCGAAAATGCGCTCTCTTTCATATTTCTTGGCCGTCGGTCTTAACTACCTCCTTGCTTCTACTCCTATTATTGCTAAACTTGCAATCCATATACTCTGTCTTAGTTCAGCAAATTTTGAAACCTTTAGATTCTGGAGCATTCATTCAAAGTTTTAACTTTGCATTTACACTAACTTTAATTGCATCAATCCAAACTATGTCATATGCGAACAAGATACGTCATAATAGCTCATCCTATAAGTACCTAGTCCAATCATCCATAACGAAAACAAAGAGATATGGGCTCAATGCTCACCCCTGATGTTGGCTACTGTGGCAAAAAACTCACTAGTATCTCCACTAGTTGTCCTCACACTAATTACCAATCCTTTGTACATATCTCTCACCATATCCATATGTCCTCTAGAGACTCCTTTCTTTTTCAACATCCACCAAATTAGCTCTCTAGGTACCTTTTTGTATGTTTCCTCTAAATCAATAAGGACCATGTGGAGGTCCCTTCTCCCTGAAATTCTCAATCAGTTGCCTAAGTAGGAAATGTATTCATTCCAGACGTAACTTATTATTCGCGATCACTATTCTTCTACTACTAGACCTGCAAATACATTTGGAGAATTGTATAAATATAAACATCGCTAAAAATCGATAATTTCAGTGAGTAATCATCTAGAAAAGTAAATAAGCAATCTTTAGCGAATCAAACTAGCAATCTAGGAATTTGCCTCAATGTCTAGGAGGTGAGATTTTGAATTTGGAATGATTTGAAATTTGTCCTTAAGCAAAATTATCCCAAATGAAATTTCTTATCAAATTATAGACCAGCAAACAGCCCAGAGGGAAGATGAGGGCATAAAAGAGATTTAAATTTTGGAAGGAATCCCACAATTTAGTCTAGGATTTTGGGGTTAATGGGATATAAGAAATTAAGATTTGAGTTTAGAGAGGGTATTGGGGTTTAGGTTTTGCCAAATGATTGTCTGAGCCATATATTCAAAGTAATAATCAGCCTCATTGTTCGTGGTTCTTTCATGGAATATGGGGTTTGGAGTGGATTTTATGGTTAATTAATAAATGGATTTTACTTTATCCAACAAGGGTGGGTGTCTAGACTCCTAAATCTTACCTGTAGTACTTAAAGAATTCTAGTTAAGGGCACTCGATGACCTTGATTCCATTACTTGTGGGCAACCGTGGTTAAGGGCACTCAATACAACCAATGTTTAAAAAGCAGATCGGTGGCACGAATCGGTCACACCCATCCCCGTGTTGGATCAGTGGATCAAATCGGAGAATCAGTCGAATCAGCAATTTTTGTCTAAACAAATCCTTAAAAAATCACTATAAATCTCTAAAAATAGTGTTCTTTTAGTTTTTAAAAGAAATTAATAGTGGTGCATTATGTACTTTCATTACTTTGTAAAAATAGGTGAACACTAAGATGTTTTCCTGCCTGATATCGATATCATTGTTAATTATAATATAATATTATAATATTGCGTCAAAACACTTCCATATTATAAGATTAAAACAATAATTTCCCATATAAAGTGGGATTAGTATCGCATCAAACATTTAATAATTCTCTTTACTTGTCCAAAATTATCACAACCTAACTAACTATTTATATTATATATTGAAGTTGAAATTATTAGTTTATATTTATAATCATTTTACTATTCAAATAAGAATAAATTTTATAATTTGTCTAATAATATCATCTAATTTTAAAATTTTAATTTACAATTATAACGAAAACGAGTATATTATATAATTTATAATGTAAATAAATTAATGCATAAAAATATAAGACTTGATAATCAATGTAATTAGTATAATTATTAATTATATTATTATAATAAACTTGATTCAAAAAGCAAGGATATGACCCTCAAAAATAAATAAATCTCGTGTGTAATAATTAATGTGAACAAAATATACAATTTAGAATATTTTAATAAAATTAAGATAATAAATAAATAAGTTCATATTTGTATTGTGTGATAATTGATAAAACAACTTGAAAATAAATTCTAAAGTGGTATGAGCTAGTGTTATATTTTTCTCTTAGAATATCTTATAAAGTATAAGCTAGTTTTTTAATAGTCAATAAAGTAGTATTACTATTATTTTTTGTGTTTTTAATATCCTATGAGCTAGTATTTATTTTTTTTAAATCCCAATTAGCTAAAGATAGTTACCTATAGTAAGTATAATCCCATGAGCTTTTTTTGTTATAAGTATAATCTCATAGTCAATAACGCTAGAGTGAGCCATGCTAATATGAACAATGATGATATATCCCACATCAAAGAAATGTGGGCGAAAATGGTCGTATAAAAGGGTTTAACCCATCGTAAAAGGCACCATGTGATGGGATGCAGGAAAGTAGGCCATGTGAGAGGTTCAAGCCCAAAGATGTTGGTGATGCCACGTGATCGAATGGGGTCCCCCACACTTAATTTTTAATAAGAAAAATCAACAAACAGGTGGAACCAGTGGAGATTTCCGGGTTTTTATGAAAAAACCGGTACGGACCTCCGGTTCAGGAGGGGATCCGGCCAAATCCCGTTTTATTTCAAAATCCAGAACGGCGTGGTCGATACCCCATCTGGATCGGGCAATTCTGGATCACATCACCAATTTTTTAAACACTAAATACAACAATTCCAAGGCCAGGGGAACTTTTGTTTATGGAAGTTGAGGACCTCTATTCCAATACTAGGGAGTCGTGGTTAAGCGTACTCGTTACATTGATTCCAGTACCAAGGGATTCTTGGTTAAGGATACTCTAGAGCCTGGAACCTTTTTGTCTTATGGAACTTGTTCCTTGATAATTACTTGCGGGGTTCCAAGTGGTTGAATATGATTCCCAACAGGTAGAAATCTTGGTTCCTAAGATATGCATTGTACGGATGGTGCTACCTACCATCAGAAGCTTCTAGGGTTTTGTGATTCCTCACATCCAACTCGTACAAAATGCTCCCAGAATGTCATGCTTCCAACAACTACGATCATAAAAGCCTTTTATAGCATGGATGTGACTGTTATAAGCTTGTCCTTTCCCTAGAACTTTTAACTACTCTAAATTGCGATAAAGGGTCCCTTGGTGATGGGAGCATGGCGGGTGCATAAACTAACTCGCCATGCTTATGAATGTTCCATGTCTGGCTATGTAAGTCTAGTAGATAAGTCTACCAACCAAAACTCTGATGTATACCATGTTTACTCGGACGCTTTGATTGCAGATCATAAAATTTGTTATTAGCCTTTATGGGAGATTTTGTTGGTTTGGCTCTAAGCGCTTCTATGTCATTGAGTGAAGCATTATTTCAATGGACCAATATCTTTGATGTCAAAAACTGTCCTCAACAAATCTCTTAACTTTTTGAATTTTGTGAAGTTATTTCCTATGAGCATGATATCATCCACGTACATTATTAGTGTCGTTGTAGAATAGGAATCTCTTTTGACAAATACAAAGTGATTAGACAGACTTCTTTGAAACCTAATTTGATCATATTGCCATATTGAATTTTTTAAGCCTAGACCGCAGTGATTCTTGGTCAATCTGCCTTAATATCACATGCTCCTTCACAGGAGGTTTCCTTAAATAGCAGCTAGGGGCCATAATATTTACCACAGGGTTAATTTTTAGGGACTTGGTGGATTTTTGAATGGAGTACATGTGCTGTTTAGAGGGCTATGGTAAGACAAAGCTAGAGGAAAAGAAGGGAGTAGAGAATAAGAGAATAAAAATGGAAAAAAGAAAAGGAAAAGGAAGAAAAAAAATTGGAGGAAAAGGATAGAGAAGTGGGAAGTTTGTGAGAGTGGAGAAGAGAAAAGAAATACGGAAAAGAGGAAGGAGAAAAAAAGATAAAAATTAAAAATACTGATGGAGGGCAAAATTATTGTTATTTTTTGTTTTTATTCAACTTTAAAGGATGTATATTATAGTTTTAGTTTTAGGCTTTATTACTAGATTTTTTCAGTTTTTAAGGGATTCTAGGGTTTTTATGTTTTTATATTTACTTCATAAGTGCTATTCACAAGTATTATTCATGATTACTATTCATGGTACTGTTCAGAGGGACAAAACTGTCATTACTAAATTTAAGTTTAAGTTAAGATATGTAGGTCATTTTAATCATTGTATGGAGATATAATGTCGTTGAACATTAAATTATAATATATAAGAGGTGTGTAGGGCCTTGAGAGGGTCAATTCCATATGATTTTTAAATATTGAAAGAGAGAGAAGCTTAAGTTTTTGGAACCCTAGCTTGGGTTATGGAGAAGAAATCATAAATCTATGGTTTCTACGACTTGTGCTTGTGTTTAGCTTTGTTTCTTGCTGAGCTTGGGTTATGGAGAAGAAATCATAAATCTATGGTTTTTTCGACTTGTGCTTGTGTTTAGCTTTGTTTCTTGCTGATTTTATTTTTCCTTCAATTTTCTCTACATCAAATACCTTGGAACTTTGGTACCTTGATTGGTGCTACGAAGCCTTTAGACCTTTTCATTGGGTTTTCAATTAATGAAACAAGGAAACCCTTCCTTTTTTTTTTCTTTTTATTCTCAATTTTTTTTTCAAAAGCAATCACCAGGGCAGTGGAAGTCCCACCCACCTTTTTCTATGCATTTGTCCCAAAAGAAAAGACTTAACTGTCCCTACTTTAAGAAATTAAAAAGGACTTAACTACCCGTTAATTTTCTACTACCAAAAAAGGGCATAAATTACCCTGTGATAACTAAATAAAATCAAAAGACCAAATGACTATAATAAACTTGTCCCAAGCAATTTAATGAAATATAATAAGAAAAACAAGAAAAATCCTTCATTGCGTCATTAAATAAGTTTTCTTTTGCCACCAATAGAATATATAAAAAATTAAATAATCTAATCCAATGGAAGGCCACAATTTCGTCATCAATTCTAATTATGATTTCCTCTTTGTTTCAGGCCGACGACTCCTTCTCAAGTTGTGATGGCTGTGAGTAATACTTATGGCCGTGTAAGGAAGCCTATTAGTTTCCAGCTCCTCGGTTTATTCTCCAACATCCAGGGATTGGAAGAGGATGCTACCCAGTCAGAGGATCAGTCAGATGGTGACAGTGATTGCTCTCTATGGATGCCAATTGCACCTTTGGGCTACTGTGCTTTAGGATGCATAGCTCAAATTGGCAGCAGACCACCACCAAACCACATTGTTTATTGCATTCGTTCTGATCTTGTGACGTCTGCAGCCTTTTCAGATTGCATTTTGTATGTCCCCCCAGACCGAAGGTATTGTCTCCCCTTCACTTGGCACTTCACGTTTTACTGATTTCAATGATTTTGGTTATTTAACTTGGGATGGAATGGATGTACTTAGTAAAAGATAACTAGGGTTGGGGGATCATTTAATGCATGTGCTCATGTTTCGATTCATATTACTCATTATTATATATGTTCACGTGAGTGCATGCGGCCATGTATCAATGCACTGCACATATGCATACGAACATGTATCATTCACGGCCACTTACACTCCCACACGTACATGAAGGCACATACATACGAATCCACTGCACATATGCATCTGTGTGTGTGTGTGTGTGTGTGTGTGTGCGTGTGCATGCGCTGCGTGCATGCATATGTGTATATTTGTAGATAGATGATAATATTTGAGGCTGCTTTGTTTATCCATTATGTTAATATATGGTTTATTTTTGCTTGATCCTTTCAGGTTTTCTTCAGGATTTAGCATCTGGCGCCTTGAGAATTGTCTGGGGTCATTTTATGCACATGCTTCCACTGAATGCCCTCCGAAAACTGTTCTCTGCGATTTGCGTGATATTTTACGTCGCAGCCCAACCCAGCAATCAAATTCGATCAATATTCCCAGCCTAGATATTTCCATGAAAAATAATAATGATATACGCGAGGCTGATCAGGGTGTGACTTCCTATGGGTGGGATATGCTTAGGTCGATTTCAAAATCCAGTAGTTACTACATGTCCACCCCGCATTTTGAAAGAATTTGGTGGGATAAGGGCTCTGATCATAGAAAACCTGTTTCGATATGGCGACCGCTTCCACGTCCTGGTTTTTCCATTCTTGGTGATTGTATAACTGAAGGGTGAGATTGGTATTTGTGGATATAATTTCTTTTTTCTTCTTATCAGTTTTGAATCTTCTGAATCAAACAATCTTTTGTATTTTCTTGTTTCTCAGATTGGAACCTCCTACTTTAGGCTTAATGTTTAAGAACGATACTAGTGGGCTTTCTGCTAAGCCTGTGCAGTTTACGAGAATTGCTCATGTAGTGGGGAAAGGGATTGAAGAAGCTTTCTTTTGGTACCCCATCTCTCCTCCTGGTTATGCTTCTATGGGTTGCATAGTGTCAAGGACAGATGCCATGCCATGTGTGGAATCCCTCTGCTGCCTACGAATGGATCTTGTTAATCAGGCGAACATTTCTGATGAAGCCATTAGTAAGGGTTCTAGTTCTAGGGGTTCCAACAACTGGAGCATTTGGAAAGTTAAAAATCAGGTGTTTATTAATATATTCTCACTCTAGTTTTGCCTCTTGCATTAGGATGGTGCTTCATACATCATTGGGTTTTAATTGGAATCCATGTGTTGTGTGTTCTTAGTTTATTCATTGTCTTTTGATTGTTGTAGGATTCCTTGTTTCCATCTGATTGCTGCTTGATAAATAGCACTTGATGTACATTGTGATTGGAGCTTACATCTTCTTTTGCAGGCTAGCACATTCCTTGCAAGATCTGACCTGAGGAAACCATCTAGCCGTTTGGCTTATAGCATAGCTGATTGTGTGAAACCCAAGTCTCGACAGAATATCAGTGCTGAAATGAAGTTAAGATGCTTTTCTTTGACAGTCCTTGATGGCCTCTATGGGATGGTATGTCCCTTCATAATAAATGATTCTGTATCTATATGTAGGAAACTCCTTTTGACATTAAACTTTGCAGATGACACCACTATTCGACACAACAGTTTCGAATCTTAACCTTGTGACAACTGGCCGCTTAGAGGCCATGAATGCAGTATTGATCTCTTCAATAGCTGCATCAACATTCAATTCTCAATTGGAAGTATGGGAGCCTCTTGTTGAACCATTTGATGGCATATTCAAGTAAGGGTTACCTGTGGCCATATCATGATTTTTGTGTTTTCTTTTGCTATCATGTGTAATGCCAGTTACATTTCTCATCAGTTCTTTTAAGTCTTGTCTTGCAATCTTGTTTTGATGAGCCATTTTAGGTCTAGCATTCACTTAATTTCCTAATTTGTTTTTCCTTCTTTTTTCCTTTGGAGGTATGAATCATATGAAAGCGATATTCATATGCCTTCCAGAGTTGGAAAACGAGTGCGGATTGCTGCAACAAGCACTGTGAATCTTAATATCACTGCTGCTAATCTTGAAACTTGTGTGGGGTCTGTAGTTTCTTGGAGAAGACAAGTTGAGTTAGAGGAAAAGTTGATGAAAGCCACTGAGGTTAGCTATGGCATATAGGTTTTCAACTTTTGTCTTCTGATTTGTATGATTCTACTGAATGATAGTGAATTCATGGTTGTATGTAATTGCAGGAAGCAGATAATGGTCGAGGACAGTTAGATGGTTCAACTTGTTTTGCATTGGAAGAAGATGATTTTCGGAAAGTAATTATAGAGAATAAGCTTGGATGTGATATTTATGTTAAAAAATATGTTCAAAACTCTAAGGAAATTGAATCATTAAAGCATGAAGAGAGTACATCAGCTTGGCTACCACCACCCAGGTTCTCAGATAGGTTTAATTTTGCGACAGAGATGAGGGAAAACCACCACTATGTGACAGTGCATATCCTTGAGTCTAAGGTCATATATTTTGAAATTGTTGATGATCTCTTTGTCCATTTTGAGAATCTGTTTGAATCTATATTTTTCTGTGGTATATCTGCAGGGCTTGACTTTATTGGATGATGGTAATAAACATGACTTCTTCTGTGCTTTACGCTTGGTGTCTGCTAGTCAAGCTATGGATCAGCAAAAGCTATTTCCTCAGAGCGCTAGAACTCGATGTGTCAAGCCTCTAATCTCAGAGAACAAGAGTGAACTCCAAGGAACTGTTAGGTGGAATGAACTATTCATCTTTGAAGTTCCTCGAAAGGTATGTACATGAGTTTAATGATCTCTTATAGGTTGCCACAATTTGATTTTTGGGTTCTTTCTCATTTTCCTGTTGTCATCATTTGTCTGTTACCATTTTTTGCATTTTAGGATTCACTAAACTGAGGCATGTCAGAAGCCAAATAAATAGACCGTTGGAATTTGTGTGGACTGCTATGTGTTCAGAAGCTGAACAGATCATAGAAATAACTGGACACTACATAAACACGGTTTCAAGAAACTGTTTTTCTGAGGTTTACTGACCTGTTCACTAGTCAAGTGGATTGTAGATATGTCTGGGAAAATGAAATTGACTTTCACCATCTGATATCTGCATTGATCTAAATCCTGGGGCATAAGATTAGTGAAGACAATATTTGATATAAATGGAAAACCATCTATGTGAGCCTTATGAAATGCATTGATAAAACTTTAAGGAGTTTGAAATTACATTGAATGCATATACCATGGTCATGCAAGATCGAATTGTACACTTTCTTCCTCAAGCCAAAAAAAAAACCTAGTTGCAAGGTTTCTTTTTATCAGAAATTTTGTGGTCCACCTAAGAATCACCATATGATTACTTTTTGGAAAAAAATGAATTTTGAGTTCTTCAATACTTAAATCTGACTCTCCCAAAATTGGACAGTCTCAATTCAACCTTAGGACCATTTTTTTAGGCACATAAACAAGTGCAACCAGAATATTTTTTTGTTTTTTTTTCTCCCTTTTCAGGTTAGTCACTAGGTTAAAGAGGCCACATCACCAAAATGTTTTGGTCCTAAAAGTAATTCTAGATTGGGTTTTACATGAGGGAGTAAATGGACAGTATGCTCCCACCGGAGCACGAAATGACAGTTACTGGAGTTTCTGCCAATCCATGTGATATCTAGAAAGCATATGCCCTGACATGGTGGTGTCAATGAATCTTTAGGTTTGAAATATTTTGTCAAGTGAATCTGAAAAACGATACATTTAAATAATAGTTAGTTACTTCATCCGAGGAAAATCAGAGATAGACCACACACGTGACCCATACTTTGCAAATAAAATTAAATAAGGAAAATTTGATATAAGGTTGCAACCTTAAAATGTAGAATTAAGGTGCACCTAAAAAAGTCCATCGTTAAAAACTCTGAAATACCCTTTTTATCATAAATTTTGTGATTCAGCTTAGAATCACCATATGATTACTTTTTGGAAAAAAATGAATTTTTGAGATCTTCAATACTTAAATATGCTGTTTCAAATATAGGATAGTCTCAGTCAATCTTGGGGCTCTTTTTTTAGGCACATAAAGAAGTGCGACCTGAATTTTTTTTTTGTCCTTTTCAGGTTAGTATTAGGTTAAAGAGGTCAATCACCAAATATTTTGGTCCTAAAAGTACTTGTAGATTGAGTGTTGCTTGAGGGAGTAGATGGACAGTATGCCCCCGTCGGAGCACGAAATGGTAGTTATATTTACCTGGAGTTTCTACCAATCCATGTGATATCTAAAAAGCATGTCCTAACATGCTGGTCTCAATAAATCTTTAGGTTTGAAATATTTAGTCGAGTCAATCTAAAAACGATACATTTAAATAACATGCAGTTACTTCTTCCATGGAAAATAAGAGATAGAGCACACACGTGATCCTCAATTAGCAAATAAAATTAACTAAGGAAAACATTTATATAAAGTTGCAACCTTAAAAAGTAGAATTAAGGTGCATCTAAAAATTTGAAGTTGGAAAATCCTCTAGTTGATCATCTCGACATCGAGATGTATGAACATGGAAAAATATCGAGATGTATGAACATGGAAAAATAAAATAAAATGATTATGTTCAAAAAATAGTGTAGTTTGCAACATATTATCTAAACCGTCGATTTTCACGATTTTCTTATGTTTATAGATCTACTTCATTTGAGTCATTTTTGCAGACTAAAATTTTGTAATTAGTGATGAAAATGGATTCTAGACTTCAGTGGGCTGGCCATGTGTGGCGCCGACCCAGTATAACAATTGTTAGGAGGTGCGAGTTAGTTCAAGTGGAAGGACTGAAGAGGGCAAGGGGTAGGCCCAAAAAGATGTGGTTAGAAGTAGTCTTTTCAGAGCACGGGGTAGGCCCAAAAGGATGTGGTTGGAAGTAGTCCGAAAAATATGGGAACTTATGGCTTCACTGAGGGTATGGCATTTAATTGAGCAAACTGGCGGACCAGGATTTGTGTAGCCGACCCCAAATAATTGGAAAAAGGCTATGATGATGATGAGTGATGAAAATGGATTCTTAGTTCATCCTAAGAATCTTCTACACCAAAATTACATCTTATGATAAAATTTGTGGTGCACCTTACTTGGTTGTTTAAGGTTGCAACCTCTTGCAAACCCCACCCATTAAATAAAGCATGCCAAAGATTTGCACATATAGTTGCAACCTTTTACACATGGAATAATGAATTGCTGACTTCCAATTCTTGATGACCTCTAACATCTATAGCGAAAGTCTTCCAAATTATTCTACCATACCTATGCTGATTCCCTTCCTAAACTCTCTTTATAATTATGTTTTCTTACTCAGTAGGGAACTACAAACCCAACATTTTTGTATAGAATTTGTGTTGATTATATCCGTGTTCCGCGGTCCATGATAAATTAGTTCTTTTCCAGCTGGGGATGTCGTGGAGCAGATTGTAACATCTGATAACTCTAATTGAAAATATGCAGGGACCAGCAAATTTAGAGTTAGAAGTCACAAATCTTGCTTCAAAGGCAGGGAAGGGTATGTATTATTTGCAGTTACATTGCTTTACCAAATGAAGAATGAGTTTCATGCATGTACAATTTGTTTGTTGCTTTTATTTGAGAATGAATTTTCTTATTTCTTTTTTCGTAATTTGTTATACTGGTCCTCACCATTTGTTTACTAGTTCTTTACATTTATAAGTAGATTGCTCTAGGATGGAGGGCGATAAATTCTGCCTTTCATTGAACTTGCAGACTTTGATTTCTTAAAAGGAGTTTGAGAGCTTCAAGGATGCATGTACACATGTGCACACACTTGTTTGTGTATGTATAAATATATTTATATAAAGCCATTCATGCTTACATTCAACCGCACACTCTGGCGTGCACAAACACCTGAGAGCATGCGAATGATTGCTGTCCACAAAATTGCCCATTCTATTCCATGTTTGTGTGTGTAGCTTGTTATGGTTATCTATGTTTTCTTCATTTATTGACTTACTTTTTGCATTATTATACTCTATGTGGGTATCATCAAATTCATTGAGAATCCATCCATTCCAAGAATATATTCTTCACTCATTGAGTGGGAGACAAATCGTAATCATAGGTTTCGATTCAATTTGTACAGCGGATCAACAACAGTTGATGAAAACCAATGTTCTTGTTGGAACTTGGAAACACTTAATCAAGTTTTGAAATTATGATCTCCATACCTGTTCTTTTTGTAAAATATGATAGGTACAACTTTTAGTAAATCATCATCATCAAGGCCTTATCTGAACTATTTGGGGCCGGCTACATGAATCTTGTTTCATCAATAACATAGGTTTAGGATTCATGAAAAGATGTGGCAAACTTTTGCTCTGGCTTCTTTGCCTAATACAACCCTCCTCCTTTAACCAGGCTTGGGATCGGCCATGGCGGGGTTTACAACTTTCGGTAATTATATGATGCCATTCCTGTAAAATTGTGACAAATGTGATGTATACAACTCTTATCAGAATTATACAATTCATCTGAAATACTACCCTATCTGTAAAATTATATGTAAGTAAAGCTCAATCCAGTTAAAGAGCTCCATAATATAACTATATTTTGATGACTACCAAAAGGCATGGAACATACATGATCCCTCTGTTTGATAATCCGTAGTTTTCTTGGCTGTCCTTTATTTCATTTGCTTCTTTTGACCTCCCCTCTTCCATATTCTTTGACAATGTCCATTGCTTTCTTAGAACCCCTTCAATTCCGGTGTCTAGTTTTTTATGATTTTATGTGATACTTTTATCATTACATTTGGCTGCCCTTGTTCATTATCTCTTCCATTATCCTTCATAAAGCCTCCCACATTGCAAGCGTGAGTGAAGTCTAAAGACATGCCTATATCTCTCAGATCTGCATATATCTCTCAGATCATTATGGGTTCACATTTTTGCACAACCACCTATTAATGCTAGTAATTTCTTCCTATTATTCTTCTTCACTTCCAAAATCAACTTTTATTGACTTGCCACCATGAATGTTTAATCTCTGCCAATTTGTGTGTTTCTTTGAGAAGCTTATCTAACTTGCCTATGTTTAGTTCCTTAATAAACTGCAGATTTTTTTGCATCAATGCACTGAAAATGACATCCTTCCATGAGTCAGAAGATCAAACATGGGAGAGTAGGTAATCCGCAAATTGTAATGTATTCTTAGCATACTTTCTTGAGTCAATTAACCATGGCACAATAATGGGTCAAACAAACCCCTCCTTGTAGTGATGTAGCAGTGAATTCCTAAAGACTTTGGGTGTTGGGCTCTTCTCCCGAAGGACTTCCCCATGCTTCTAATGGAAATTCCCTTCCTTGGACCATTGCGGATCATCCTTTTCCGTATGGGCTTCTTTTTCCTACGTGAATTCTTGCGTAGATAACTTGTTTCCTTTTGGCTTTCTTCCTATCTCCTTGTGTCGTAGCTTGTTTGCTATTAAAAACCTGCTCCTTTAGTATCAGCTTTTGTTGAAGGTACAAAATTTAGAAGTCCATCATAGAGACTTAAGACACCATGTCTATTTGCTAGCTTCTGAAGTAACCTAAGATGAGAAACATTCGCTAATCTTTTATTACAATACTCTAGAACATGTTTGGAGAACATTTAGGATTAAACTAAGGCTAGTTATCTATAAATTCAGCAGAGGTATGCATCCACAAAACGGAGTAACCAAACTTGCAAAAATCAACTATTCCGAAATTTATTTTAAGAGAGAGTATATAATGAGACCATTTACCTTTGGCACAAGGTGGTCACACTTAATCTTGACCATTGGATGTGAAATTGGGGGCTGCATTTATTTCATTGACCAAGCTCAAAGTTCGAAATAAATTTTCTCAAACTTTGCAACACACCCAAGCTATCAGATTTCACATTGGATGGTTTTACGTAATTGTGACTTCCCTGTACTAAAAGCAAATGGTCTCATTGTATACAATCCCTTATTTTAATGTCTGAGATATTGAATCCATAATGGATTGAAATATGTCCTTGAACAAATCAGCTAATTAAAAGTTAAATTTGATCAAATTTAAGACTAGTCTACTACCCGGAGACAAGAAGTTGGTGTTGAATAATATTAAATTAATTTTGGAAGGTTTCAACAACTAATTCAGGGGTTTTAGAAGTTATTGGGGTAATTGGAAAAATACGGTTCTTATTTTTAAATGCGAAATTAGGGAAAAGAAAGAAGAAAAACAGGAAGAAAAAATAAAGAAAGAAAAGAGGAAAGAAGGGAAAGAAAAGGGGAATAATGGAAAGATAAGGAGTGGAAGGGAACCTAAAGGAAAGAAAAGAAGTAAGAATAGAAATTACCTTTGAGTTCTCTACAACACCCAAAAGACATAAATATCCCCAACATAAATAATTAGCACTTCAAACCCTAGTTTTCACTCTAAAAAACTTAAAATCTATTATCAAATTAAATTAGTCGAATAGAAGGCCATGATGCAGTCATAAATTCCCTCGGGTTGGGAAAACCTGAACCCCTTCGAATATGCCTCCATGTAATGCTGATAAAGATCATCCTACCTCTTGCATAACTCATGCTCATCAATCCACTCAACGTGTGGTTTTCCAATGAACCATGTATCTGCATTATGAACTACGGTGTGTAACAATGATCCAAATATCCACCACATCGTCAATCTCTTCTGAGTAGCTCTTAGTGGCTCTGCAACTTCCAGTGAACTGGCATCCAAGTTTACAGGTGGGTCACCTTAAAACCCGTAGAGATTGGCAATATTAAAAATTAGCACAATTTGGAAGTCCTCAGGAAAGTTTAGGAGATGAGCATTGTTGTCAAACTTCTTGAGAATCTGGTATGGCCCAACCTTCGCTAGCGTAGCTTGTTGTAGATATAGATGGGAAACGTCTCATGCCTCAGATGTAACATGATGGAGTCCTCCACAAAAAAGCGATCTATCATGTCGATGCTCCTCTTCAACCTGCTTATACTCAGCATAATTGGCTCTCTACTTGGCAAGGAGTTCCTTTTGATGTCTTGAGCATATCCGTCTGCTTACGCACTCCTTCCCACACATGGTAATGGCACACGGTCTAATACGTGTGGAATGGAGTGACCATACACAAATGCGAAAGGAGACTTCTTGGTAGATCGGTTAGCCGAGCTATTATAAACAAATTCTGCTTAAGGAAGACTTAGATCCATCTGGTTCGGCCTCTCACTTGCAAGACATCTCAACAGATTTCCCAAACCACTGTTGACTACCTCAGTCTGCCCATCAGTTTGAGGATGATATGCGTAGCTGAACTATAGAGTTATACCTAGTTTGAACAGTGTCCTCCAAAATGACTCTGGATTTTAGTATTTTGATCAGAGATCATCAACTTAGGTACACCTTGAAAATAAAAAACTTCTATTTGCGACATGAGATGCATCAGTGGTCTTTTGAAAGGGAATAAAATGGGCCATTTTCAAAACACAGTCCAGTGCTACAAACATAGAATCATACCTCTTAGCTGTTCTTGGTAAATCTTAACACAAAGTTTATGCTTACATCTTCCAAGGAGCACATGTGATGGAAGTGGAGTGTAGAGGCTGGTATTTTAAGACTGGCCTTTGAAACTTGACAAACTCAACAACATTCTACATATCACCTGACATTGGGCCTCAACCAGGGCCAAAACTACCTCTCTTCTAGCAATGCAATAGTCTTGGCTTGATCGCAAGATCCCCCCTATGCAGCTTAAGAATGATGTTCTCATAAGGAGAACTCTCCGGTACGCACAATTGAGTCCATGGAACAGAATCCATAATGGAGAACAAACCTGGAAGTGGGATCCAAACCATTAGATTAGCAAGACTCCCATATCTGACTTAATTATGGATCAGTAGTGTATTGGTCCTTAAGAGACACAAAACCTACCACTGTATGAGACATTTTTCCTAGGATGAGGTGATGACTTAAGGCATCTGCCACCTTATTATGAGCTCAGGATTTGTGCTCAATTGTAATTTGTAATCTTATAAGAATGTGATCCATTTATCATGTTGACTATTTAGTGTACATTAGGGATAATGTATCCCAATGCTTCATGGTCTGAGTACGACAGGAACTCCCTTTGTATCAAACAATGTCTCCAGTGTCGAAGAGCTTGAGAGCTTGAACTATCGCATAAAATTTGCCATCATATGTCGAGTACCGGGAACAAGCATCATTCAATTTTTCATTAAAGAATGCCACAAAACGCCCCTACTCTCAACACAAATCCTATCCCTACTTGGGACGTATCAAAATCAACCTCTAATACCTCAAATCACGAAATGCTATCAGCGGTGCACTTGTGATGCAAGAGAAACTTCTTCTTATTCTTAATTTTTATTCAATTTTAAAATGATGTGTATTGTAGTTTTAGCTTCAGAGTTTTTTTTTTTTACGATTGTTTTAGTTTTTTAGGGATATTATTGTTTTTAGTATTATTAACAATTACTATTTATGATTATGATTCACAGGGGTAAAACTGTTATTATGAATTTTAAGTTTAAGATAGAATATATGGATCATGTATTATTTGTTTGGACTCTTTTTGTTAACATTAAATAATATTATAAAGAGGTGTGTAGGTGCCTTGGAGAAGGCAGTCATATGATTTTCCATAATTGAGAAAAAAAAAAAAAAAAGCTCAGTCTTTTACAAACCTAGCTTGGGTGTGGAGACGAAACCCTACGTTTCTTTGAGTTGTGTTTGTGTTTGGCTTTGTTTCTTATTGATTTTATTATTTTCTCATATTTTCTTGCATCAATTTGATATCAGAGCTTTGGACTTCTTAAACAATAAGGCCAAGGAACTATAGCCAACTCTATGGTTTAGTGATTTTGGCCAATGTTTTACCAAATCAGGCTAGATCTTGCTGATTTCAGCATGTTTTTGTTCATCATCTACCTAGGGTTAGTGGTTTCGGCGAACCCATGGCAATGAGAAGGGGCTGTGGAAGCGGCAGACCCACTCCATGATGCTATAGATGACAAAATTGAGGAACTTGAAAGGAAGTTTAACAGCTGACGCAGCAGTTTGCAAGCCTCAATAGTGGGCAAGACGGTGATCTTTCAACAAAAGAGGATCTCAAGTACAAGCTTTTTCAGTTCCGCACTTTCCATGGAGAGTCGAGTGATGAGGATTGTGACTAAAGACTTAGACGTGAGGAACGTCACTTTGGGGTTTTTTATTTGAAAGATGAGATTATTGATTTTGACACAAATTGCTTTGAAAATCAGCAAGTTGTAGATTGGGATTCACCACCAATCTTCGATAGATACTCCGATGAACAACAAGATCTTTTAGGATATCTGATAAATGATAAGGACCAAGATGATGATGAAGTGATTTTGGAAGAGGGTGAAGAATATGGGACAAGGCAGTAGGAGGACTGATCTTAATCATGGCCTTTGAAGATCTCATTAATATCGAAGAGGTAGAGCATTCAAGAAATTTAGGGTATTGGAATCAGAGTAGAGCAGATGAAATTATTGTCTACTCATAAACCTCAAATTGTACCCCTAGTTTCAGATATTAATGAAATAGATGTCGAGAACTTAAGGACCAAAAAATTGGGTGTGAAGTTTTCTACACGATTTTCAACAGAGTTTAAGGATAGCCGTATTTGATAAATTTGCATTGATTCCTGAATATCCATATTAAGATCCGTTTCTTGAGAAATTATTTTTATCATGAATAATATTTGAAGAAACAAAGAACCAGGCTAAAGAAGGTGGTTTTGATGTTGAATCCATCTTAGTACTCTTCAAAAGTCAAGGACGAGTTTCCTCTAAGCAGGGGAGAATGATGCAAGACACAATTAGTTTTATTTTTATTTTCTTATTCAATTTTAAAGGATGTATAGTACAGTTTTAGTTTTAGGGTTTATTTCTAGGGTTTTCTTAAATTTTTAGGGATTCGAGGGTTTTTTTTTTTTTTATTTACTTCATGATTACTATTAACAAGTATTGTTCACAAGTACTATTCACAGGGACAAAACTGTCAGTACAAATTTTAAATTTAAGTTAGGATATATGGGTCATGTATTATTGTTTGAACTCTTTTGTAATTAAAATGTTAAATAATATTATAAACAGGTGTGTGGGGGCCTAGGAGAAGGCAGTCGTGATTTTCCATAATTGGGGGAAAAAAAAAAGCTCAGGATTTTGCAACCCTACTTGGGTGTGGAGAAGAAATCGACGTTTCCTTGAACTATGTTTGTGTTTGGCTTTGTTTCTTGCTATTTTAAATGTTTCATTCAATTTTCAAGCATCAATTGGGTACTCAGTTACAATTTAGTAGTGCTTAGGATTTGCAGATAGGTGGCCAAACTAAAGTTTTAAACCGTAATCTTGGCAATCTTCTAAGATGTATTATAAGGGAAAAGAAGAAATAGTGAGACCTAGCACTGCCTCGAGCCGAGTTTGCCTATAACATAGTGTTCACAATAGATCTTCTGGTAAGAATCCATTTGTGGTGGTATATAGGAAAAACCTTGCTCATTCGCTTGACTTGGTTCCTATCCAGGCCAATATGGACGATCATCCTACTATTGACGATTTGGTTGAATAGATGAAATAAGTGCATGAACAAGTGCATGCTAGTCTAGAAGATAATAAAGTCAAATACAAGGAAGCAGCGGACAAGCATCGCAGTTTCAAGGATTTTAATGCAGGGGAGTGGGTAATGGTGTATCGCAAGAAGGAATGGCATCTAGTGGAAAAGTACAGCAAGCTGAATCATCGCAAGGCATGACCGTTCAAGATTTTGAAGAAGATGGGCAGCAATGCTTATAAGGTCGCTTTGCCTTCACATACAGAGACTCCAAACGTCTTCAATGTCATTGATCTGTCAGAGTATCGAAGTCCAGAGGTGTATGAAGATTAAGATGCAAACTCGAGGGCGGTTTCTCTTCAACCCGGGGAGAATGATGATTGATCAGAGCACTACGAGCATCTTCTTTGGGAGCGACTGATTCCTCCTAATTCTCGCTTATATTTGGATGATGAAATCCCTAGGAGGGCCTTCAAAAAGAACATGAAGAGCAAGAAATAGTTGAAATTTTTTTTTTTGTTTTTTTAAGCTATTTTACATGTGCTTTTTTTTTCTTTTTTTCATTGTTGGAAAATTAGGGACTTTTTAGATATTTTAATTAAAGTTAGGAAGTTTAATGTCTAAGTTATACTTAATTAGGACCTTTTGGTCAAAAGTTTCATTATATAGACAAATATTGTCCAAATCATTAAATAAGACAGTATTTAAGTGGGGCATGGATGGATGGAGGGGAAATCATGTCACGTTTCTATGAGAAAGCAAATTTCTATTGAAAAATAAAGAAAATAAGCCTAAGGCTTGAGCCCTAGGTGGGGGAAAACCTTAGGGTTCTCTCAAAATTGCATGCATTTGGCTTGTGATTTCTTGCTGATTTTACTGTTTCTCGAGTTCTCTACATCAACTTTTCTTATTGCCCTTTATGAGTTGGAAGGTTTCTTTTGCCTCTGGAGTCCATTTTAATACCCCTTTCTTCATGCAATCAGTGATTAGGTCTTTCACGGTGCTAAAATTCCCAATAAAATCTTCTTTAGAATGAAGTGAAACCTTGAAAACTATGCATAGCACCATTGGAATGAAAAGTTGGCTAGCTTCATGGCTTCCACCTTAGTTGGATCAACCTTGATCCCTTTTCTAGAAAAAAAAACAAACATCCGGTGCAAAAGGCACATTTCTTGAGGTTGGCATACAACTTGTTCTCCGTAGGATCTCTATTACTCCCCGCAAGTGTACTTAATGGTTATCTTAGTTATTACTATATGTCAGAATGTCATCAAAGTATACTTCCACAAATTTTCCGCTGAATGGTCGTAAAACTTGGTTCATTGTATACATAAATATGCTAAGAGCAATCCCAAACATCTCCACAAGTCTTAAAAGGCTGTCTTCCATTCGTCTCCAGGTCAAATACGAATCTAGTGGTATTCATTCTTGAGGCCAAGCTTGGAGAAAATCTGAATGCCGCTCAACATATCCAGCATGTTATCAAGCCTAGATATGGGAAACCTATACTTGATGGTAATCGTATTGCGTGCCGGAAATTGGCTTCAGGAATGAGATCTATATATTGTTGTGTATCTCTCATAGGAGGAAGGTTGTCAGAAAGATGTTCTTAGGAATACTTCCTTAATTCCTCCCAATGGGGCCTAACTTCTTTTGTATTTAGAGGGTTCTATACCTCTTCTTTTTCCATAAGAAGTAAGTCTTTTTCAAATGACGCTCTATTCAATCTTATCATTGGTGCGCCTTTCTTTACAATACTGCCTAATTCCTCATAAGAATCATCATCATTGTCTCCATCTTGTTTGTCATCTAGTGTTTGACTCATCTCATGACCATGCAAACTAGCACCTTCATGAGGCTTCTGTGAAGCTCAATAATATGTGCTGCCCTGATTCCCACAGCTTGCACAATTTGCGCCATGAGCTCCTTGATCTACTGAAGGGTGTCATAATGTTGATCAAGTCTTGGTAGGATAGTTTGTTGCCAAGCACCCCTAACTTGAACACGCCCACGGCCTTGGCCACAACCACCGCCTCGACCACAGCCCTAGTGCACATTTCCTCGGTTAGCTATAGAATGTGAATCTACCCTGATATTATAAAGCTTTCTAAGACTAGACAGCCACTAGAACGAAGTTCCTAACTTGGGAACTCTAGAGCAGCAACCAAAAACCCTCATGACTTGTAAGAGATTAACCATTCAACACTTAAACCATATCTTTTGATTTAATTTCAAAGTACCCATAAAACAACACATGGTCTTGAATTGGAATAGTTCCAAAAGGGCAAATTGTTAAATAGTTCATCTCTTATGGGTATCTTGATAAATTTCCCTTTATTTTAATGTCTAGGAGATGAGGTTTCGAATCCATCATGGATTGAAATCTATCCTAAACAAATCAGCTAAATAAATGTTGATTTTGATCAAATTTAAAAGTGAAAATTACAAAAACCCCCAAAAGCAGACTTCTAGGCAACCTCCCCCCAACCAAGTTTTTTGTCGCAATATTTACCCCAAAATTAACTTTCCTTGCAAATTCCCCCTAAGTCGAAAAAGTGAGTGACGGTTCGAGAGAAAAGTGTCGGACCTGTGTGAAGACAGCCATAAGCCAATATTGTCGGACCGAGACATGGATATACCAGAGCGCGTGAACATAATGCCGGACCCTGTGGTCGGTGTGCCAGACCTCAGGCAAATCACGTCGACCTCCCGGACCGAGAAAAGGACATGTTGTATTGGTATAATACACGCTGAACCACCTTTAAGAATTGCTAGATCCCTAAGTTTTCCTAAAACATTTAGTGCCAGACTGACTTTATGAAGTGCTGGACCGCAATTTTTCCAGAGCCCCATTGTCGGACCCCCTCTATAAACTATCAGACCCCATATTTTCGAGGAACAATTTTTGTTGGAGTGCCTTTATAAAGTGTCGGACCCCATTTTTTTCCAAAAGCCCATTGCCTGACCACCTTTATAAACTGTCAAACCCCTTATTTTCCAATAACATTTAGTGTCGAACCGCCTTTATAAAGTGTCGGACCCCTTTTTATCCAGAACCTCTATTGTCGGACCACCTCTTTTAATTGCTGCATTGAACCTATAATTTGTCAACTGCATGTATATTTTGCTGGACCGTGTTTTTACTTTGTCAAATCGCGTTTTTAATTTGCCGGACCCGTTGTCCATTGTGCCAGACTCACTCTACATTTTACCCATTCAATTTTTTGAGCATCGTATGGAAATTATTTTGGGGCCTCCTTGACTTGGCATCACATTATATCATGCTTGTATTTTCTATTGGGCATCACATTATATCATGCTTGTATTTTCTGTTGGGCATCACATTATATCATGCTTGATAAATACATTGATATTGTCCTAAGATCTTGCATTATGGCTTTTCACATAAACGTGATAAAGAAATAAGTTTATTCAGATATTCCAAACAAACAAAAAATATCGATAAGAAGTCAATATGTTACTGTTAATCTTTGAGCCATTGAGTTTTCCTATTAACCTCAAAAATATATCTCAAACTATGTAGAATACCCTTTTAAAAGTAAAATTACTTGACATTTGTTTCAAAAGTACATATCAAACCCAAAAAATGTTTCAAAAGTACATATCAAACTCAGAAGTACATGTTAGCCAATTTCTCCACCTTAGCTCTTTTTTAAGCCAGCTAGGAATACCCTTTTGCTTCACATCGGGTTCCTTCATAGTCTTTCCCTTCTCGGCATCCCCCTCTCTTCGCGATATCAAATTCCGCCGTGATTCCTCATGCAAGGCCAGCGCATGGATGGGCACGTCAAACTGGTTATCTCTTTTCTTTGTTCTCCTGTCATTGTCCTTGCTCTCACTTTCGTCATCTCCACCATCTCCCTCCTCGCTCTCTCTTTCCTCCTCTCCACCATAGCCCTCCTCGCTGTCGCTTTCCTCCTCTTCTTCCTTCTCACTCTCGCTTTCCTCCTCTCAGCCATCTCCCTCCTCGCTCTCGCTTTCCTCCTCTTCACCATCTCCCTCCTCGCTCTCGCTTTCCTCCTCTCTATCATCTCCGCGGCACCTGTCTCCACATGAGGAGTGTTCTTCAATAGCAAATCATGGGTCACCAGTACATAACGTCCGGATTCCCCTGCTAATACTTCACCATTAAGTGCAGCTTATAGCATCCCTATACAAATTAATCACTGCAAGTAGACAATAAAAAAACAAAATAGACCATTAGTTTGAATACATATTAATTCAAAAACAAAATACATAAATTAAATAGTATATCAATCTCCTATCGTCATCATGGCCGATGGAGGATTGTACATGTGATTGCGACCACAAGGGGGGTACATGGGGGTATTTCTATATTTGTGGGTAAACATGTTGTACCAGGCCATGTACTCTTCTATAGGTATTCCCCCATATTTATCCATGTCTGCCTTGACAGCATTGGGTTCTCGTTGCCGCTAGTCGCTTATTTGCTTGCTCAACTCGTAAATCCAACTTGGGTGTATACCGACCTTCTTCCTTCTATCCCACTTAGGAGTCTCAGCTGGAATCCCTTGCACCATTCCAAATTGCCGCAGCACACAATTGGGCATATCGTACTCTGCAATGTTGAAACTTATCAGGTATGTTCGGCAGGACACGATTTTTTTACTGAGCAGATCTAATGGGTTGTGCTCCTCATATGGTTGCCAGATCACCTACAAAAAAAAACATAACACAATAAACGCTTATTTGTATTTTCTTTTGATAGATTATCTACAATTATATAAGCACACAAGCAAACCACTAACCAAGTCAAATGAGATGTCATCACGTGCTTTTAATGGGTTTTTGTGGCATGGTTGTTTCTTCCACATGCAAGCTCTAGGCATTCCTAGGTTGATAGCTCTAGGCTTGGTTCCTAGAGCTAGAAAATGCTCATAGACCTAGCACTACACCAAAAATAATAAGAAGCGAATCGTAAGAAGCCAAAGAAATTGTAACGCTCTAATTGTTGACTATAAAGATACTGATAATTACCTGTAGTAGTGTTGCTTGCCCACTAAAATGCATCGTATCCCAACCCACAACCTTAAATAAGGAACAATACAAGAAGGCAAGTGCCATAGCCCATGCATACTTCCCTGCCTCATCGAATTCTCGAAACAATTGCAGGTCAATTACAAGCATTGATCCTTTAGATGACTTAGCAAATATAGTTGTGTCAACTAAATAAAGGAGATACGCTCGCGTTTGTTGCATCAGTTGTACTTTGGTGGGCGTCATACCTATTAGAATTGAGCTCGTACTTAAATGGGGCTGTGAGATCGAGCTATAAATAGAGCTCGATCTTTGGTGGCTTGGTCTGGGGCTGAGAAATCGAGAGCCCAAGCTGATTTACAGAGAGAGTAAGAGCTCAGGCTGTGGGCAGAGAGAGAGAGAGAGCTCAGGCCCTAGCGTCAAGGAGAGAGAGGGTGGGACCTCTGGCCGTAAATCCTTCATAGAGGGAGAGGGAGAGAGCTTGGGCCCTGGTTTCGAGGAGAGAGCAAGAGAGTGGGAGGGAGCTCGGATCAGAGGTCTGAAGAAAGAGAGAGAGTGAGGGAGTTCAGGCCAGAGGTCCAAAGAGAGAGAGAGGGAGAGAGCGTGAGTGCTTTGTGGGTCCTTCTCAAGTGGAATGGGGGAGTAAAATAAATAGGTTAAGTGGGAATAGAGGAGAGAGAGGCGTGGAAAGGGGTAAAAGTCATGGGAGGGTATTGTAGTTTTCGTTTTATGTTTTTCTGACTTGGAATGGTATTTGCTATAAAACATAGATTTGGGGTAAAAGTAGCTAAAAATAACTTGGTTGGGGGGATGTTGTCTAGAAAGTCTGTTTTTTGGGGGTTTTTATAATTTTCCCAATTTAAAATAGTCCACAGCCCTGATAAAAGAAGTGGGTATAGAATAATTTTAAATTAATTCCGGAAGGTATCCATTACTAATTCTAGGGTTTTAGGAGTTAATGTGGCATAAGAAAATTAAGGTTTTGATTACTAAATGTCAAATTAGGGAAAGAAAGACGAAATAAGGGAAAGAAAGAAAAGAAAAAAGGGAAGAAGGGAAAGAAAAGGGGAAAGAACAGAAAGAAAAGGCGAAGGGAAACAAGAAAGGAAAGAATAGAATAAGGGACAGAAGAAAGAAAAAAATTGAAAAGTACCTTGGAAGGGAGGGACCTAGGAAGGTGCCACCAAGTCTTCTTTGTAGCCTTCAATCAAGATTTTAAGAATCCCTCCCTAGGGTTTTGTTTGCAAAATTTTCCAAAATAAAACACTTTTAAGGGCTAGACTCCTCTCCCTCCATATATAAATGATTGTTTCAAAATGAAATGACTTAAAATACCCCTGATTAAAGTAAAATAATTGAATGACCAAACTGCCCTTGAATTCTCTAGTACCGAAAAGAAATAAATACTCCCAACATAATTAAAATAATTAGAAGTCCAAATAATCATGGCTTGCACTCTAGAAAAACTAAAACTCTTAATTAAATAACTCAGTTAGATTAGTTCCATAGAAAGCCACAATGCCCTTATTATCTATTCTATCCTGAAAAGGTGTGACATTACTATTGTCAGGTACATATTCTCACTTTGTATGCCATCTATTACTGACCTTGTTTCGTGGCCATTTCTGACCCTAATCACTATGATAATGATGTTCCACTGCTACTTCTGTCTGTTGCTCCCACACCCACTCTACGAGTCTATCATCATCATCATCATTTTAGCCTTGTTCCAATTAATTGGGGTCGGCTATATGAATCCTATTTCGTCATTCTGCTCTAATTAATGTCATATCCTCAATGAGGCCATAAATCCCCATATCTTTTCGGACTACTTCCAATCACGTCCTTTTGGGCCTGCCCCTTGCCTCTTTCAGTCCTTCCACTTGAACTAATTCGTACCTCCTAATAAGTGTTGTACTTGGTCGGCGCCACACATTGCCAGCCCACTTAAGTCTACTCTCTCTCATTTTATTGCCTATTAGTGCCACGCTTAAATTCTCTCAAATAGATTTATTGGGAATTATATCCCTTCTTGTCTTCCCACTCATCCATCTCAACATTCTGATCTCCGCTACACTCATTTTCTGGGTATATTGTTTTTTGTCCGCCCAACATTCCGCCCCATAGAGCAAAGCTGGTCTCACCTTTGTCCTATAGAACTTGCCCTTCCGCCTTATTGATATGCGACGGTCACATAAAATTCCAGTTGAACACCTACACTTCGCCAACCAAGCTCTAATTGTTTGTGTGAAATCTTTCTCGATCTCTCCATTTTCTTGGATTATCAACCCAAGATTATCGATCCAAGATATCGAAAGTGTCGTATTTACTCCTATTATTACTAAATTTTCACTCCATATACTTTGTCTTAGTCCGACTAATTTTAAAACCTTTGGATTATAGAGCATCCCTCCGACTAATTTTAAAACCTTTGGATTCTAGAGCATCCCTCCAAAGTTCTAACTTTGTGTTGACATCGTTTTGGATCTCATCAATCAAAACTATGTCATCTGCGAACAACATGCACCACGGTACCTCATTCTGTAGGTGCCTAGTTAAGTCGTCCATAACTAAGACAAAAGAGGAACGAGCTCAATGCTGACCCTTGATGTAGACCTATTGTCAATGAAAACCTACTCGTCTCTCCACTAGTTATTCGTGCACTAATAACCGCTCCATCGTACATATCTCTTGCCAAGTCGATGTAGTGTCTAGAGACGCCTTTCTTTTTCAACACCCGCCAAATCAAATCTCGATGTACTCTATCATAAGCTTTCTCTAAATCAATAAAGACCATGTGGAGGTCTTCACCTTTCGTCTTAAACTTCTCAATCAGTTGCCTAAGTAGGAAAATAGCCTCAGTTGTTGACCTTCCTGGCATAAAACCAAATTCGTTTTCAAATACACTCGTTTCATGCTTTAGTCGTTGCTCAATGACTCTTTCTCAGAGCTTCATAGTATGGTTCATAAGCTTGATCCCTCGATAGTTTGCACAATTTTGTATGTCGCCTTTGTTCTTGTAAATAGGTACCATGATACTTTTTCTCCATTCGTCTGGCATTTTTATTGTTTTCAATACCTTGTTGAATAGCTTTGTCAGCCAGTCAATGCCAATTTTTCCCATGCGCTTCCAAACCTCTATCGGGATACCATTTGGTCCTAAAGCCTTTTCTATCTTCATCATTTCAAAGCTTCTTTCACTTCTGACATCCTAATCCTACGAATGTATCTATGACTTCCACCGTCACTTGTACCAATAGTCCCTTCAACCACTATGTTCCCATTTTTTTCGTCATTTAATCAACTTTTAAAATAGACTCTCCACGTGGATGGGTTTTGGCAAAAATTTACGTTGGCTGCCTACCTAACACAACCATGCCCCTTTACCCAGGCATGGGATGGGTTAAGGGAATTTTTAAGGTCATCACTCTTCTTAGACCTATCATGTAGTCAAAACATGATATTTTCCTTCCTCCTATCATTTCCTTGAAGTTCTGCTTTAAATCCCACGTGATGCACACACCATCTTGACCTGTTGTGTTAGAAAACCACACCATCTAAGGAATTTGCATTTATATATATTATTCTCTGGCATCCATTGGAAAGCTTTAGAAGGGCAAGGCCCAAAAGGACATGGATTGAGGTAATGAGGAGATATAGTGACTTATGGTCTGACTGAGGGTATGACCCTTTGATAGAGCAAAATGGAGGAATATGATCATGTAGCCGATCCCAAATAGTTGGGATACGGCTCGGATGATGATAACAATGATCCTCTAGCATCCATAGAAAACATGCCATGGTCGGCATTCATTTTAGAATATCCTTGGTCCTTCCTAAATTAATGCACCTGCTTTGGAGAACCACCAAATGTATTGTTTCGATCAACTACTGTTGTCAAGTGTCAATATTTATTCCTTCACTGCCAAATTAGTCAAACATGTATAATTCAGATCTCCCTGCTATTCTTATTGTTTCCTTGTTCATTGTGGTTCCTGTTTTCTATTTTTCCAACTGAAAGCAGGAACGTAAATGGGGATGGATCTTGTATCCTAATATTTTTTATAAGGGATAATCCAGAATATTCTGGACCAGATTGAATTGAAAACTAATGTGGGACAGTAAGGCTGGTATTTTTGTGAAGTTTTAGCCACGGTCCTTGTTAGATTTGTTGTAGACAGGCCCAAATCTATACTGCATATAGGAACTTAACCAAGTTTTTTATCGCCACGGGGCTGTGGATGTTGGCCAAGCTACTCCTCTTTGAAGTGTTAACTTTTGTTTCAAGACTTCATTATCAAAATTTGTTTGTACCGCACTTTGTTTTATAGGAGATTCTATGTTCTCCTGTTATCTGTAATACTATTATTTGCATTAATCTTTTTGGGAACATTGACAACTGGGAAAGTGTTGCCTCGAATTAGCAGCCCATCCAAAGTCGTTTCAGATGTTTACAATTTCATATGCAATTCACATTTTAATATTTTTTGGGAATAGCAGTTGTACAGTTATATCTATATCCTTTATTTGTTGTTTTTGTTATGCTTAATGTACTGGTTTTGGCAGTTACTTAGCCAAAAAAAAAATAAATTTTTTTTTTATCTAAATCCTTTTATTTTTTGTTTCAGTTATGCTTAATGTACCGGTTTTATAAAACTACAATGTGTCCTTTGAATGACAGGAGAAGTTATTGGTGCATTCTCCATTCAAATAGGAACCTCTACCATAAAGAAGCTATCTGCAGTAGGGATAATGCACCAAGGTTCTATGAGGGAACATTTTGTTTCATACTCGCTGAGAAGAAAGGTGCTCCCATATGTCCTTGTAAAACATGACATGCCTGCAAAAATGGAATGCTACAGACATTTGCTTCAAACATGCATGTATCATAATGTACATTCATACAAATACATGGACTGATTTCCATGAATATATTTAGTGCAGATGTATTTATGTTCTATATTCTTTTTCTGATCAATGATTATGTACTTTTAGGTTCAGTTGAGTTCTGATGCAGAAATGCAGGAATGTGGATCTCTGCTGATTTCCATTTCCTACTATGAAAGAGAAACTCTGGGGAACTTCCAGAGGGATCTTGTAGCCTTAAATTCCTCAGAGAGAGATTGTGGTTTCTGGATCGGGCTTTCCCCTGAGGGACCATGGACAATCTTTCGCTCATTGTTGCCCTTGTCAACCATCCCTAAAACCCTTAATGAGGATTTTGCTGTAGAAATTGTCATGAAGAAGGGCAGGAAACATGCAGTACTGAGAAGTCTTGCAGCAGTTTTTAATGATACAGATCGTAAGTTGGAACTTTGTATATGCCCTGCATCAATTGTTGAGAACCATAGTTCAGGTCCAAGCTCTAATATTAGTGGGCATAGTGCTGTAACTGAAGAAATATTTGAAAACCAACGTTATCAGCCACTTTCTGGCTGGGGCAACAAGTGGCCTGGTTTCCTTACTAATGATCCTGCGCATTGGAGTAATAGGGATTTTTCATACTCTTCTAAGGTGAGATCTAGTGAGTAATTTAGGATGACAATGTTTATCTCTTGCTAATTTCATTCATTTGTGCGGATTTGTTATGTTAAAACCATTTTATTTCTTTGCTTAGGACTTCTTTGAGCCATCATTACTACCCCCTGGTTGGCAATGGACTTCTCCCTGGGTGATTGATAAGCGCCAGTTTGTTGATGCTGATGGCTGGGCATATGGATCAGATTTTCAGAGCCTTATCAAATGGCCTCCACTTTCTTCAAAATCAGGCAAAAGATCAACATTGGACTTTGTACGCCGAAGGCGTTGGGTACGTACCAGGACACGTTTGAGTGACCAAGGCTTAGCCAGCTCAAGGGAGGTTCTCCCCTTCTTAAGGCCAGGATCCTCACTCCTATTACCTTGGAAAAGTATGACAAGGGTCACAGATTTTTGCTTGCAAGTTCGTCCTTATGTTGAAGCTTCTCAATCTCCACACTCCTGGGGCCGCACAGTTACAATTGGCTCTAGCTATGCATCTGGAGGTGATCAGTACCTCCTAGGTGATGAGGGTTCATCTTCTAGCAAGAACTCCGGGCAGTCCATTAGGAATTCAACATCTACTTCATACTTCAAGCTAAACCAGCTTGAGAAGAAGGATCTACTTTTGTCTAGTATCGCTTATAATGATGCTAACCAGCTTCTCTGGTTTAGTGTTGGGTCGGATGCGTCGGTCATTCACACTGAGCTCAAGTCTCCAGTTTATGATTGGAGAATAACTGTCAGTGCACCCTTAAAAATAGATAATAGACTTCCTTGTGATGCAGAATATGCCATCTGGGAGAAAACAAAGGAAGGGAATAGAATTGAGCGGCACCATGGGCTTGTTTCTTCTGGAAACAGTTCATTTGTTTATTCAGTTGATGTCCAAAAAGCAATATACATAACTTGGTTTGCTCAAGGTGGTTGGGTCCTCGAGAAGGTAATCAAGCATTCATTTGGGACATAATTGTTTGTGAATCATACTTTATATGGTGCTCACTACACTATGCATTTTGACTCTTGGTATTGGCAGGAGGCTGTACTTATATGGGATCCTATATCTTTTGACCATGTCTCTTCTTTCTGGATGGTTCACCGCAGCAATCGGTATGTAACTTTGAATCACTTTTTGTAGACTTAGAATATTGAGGAGATTCTATGATGGAAAGGTTCAAACCAGAATAAAATATTGATATTATCCTCTTGAAGTTTCATCCTTATCTTAAATCTGACTTGGTTACGTCCCTACCGTATTATTTATCAATAAAGACCGTTGTATGATTCCTAAATATGGTACAAAATAAATCTGTGTTGTAGAAGAGCAAAGCTAGTGTGATAGCTTTGGTTTCTGAAGATGATGGGGAAAAACAACCATTTTGCCTCCAGAATGCAGAAAAATTGTAAAGTGCATAATACGTCTACTTGTAGGTTAATGTAACACACTTACCATAAGTGCAGTAGTTCTACCAAACTGCAGTTTAATATAATAACTACATCTTACTCTTTGGGTTCTTCTATTCTATGCTTCTCTCTGACTTCAGTAATGTGTGTACAATGTCTTAATTGTTCATGTACTTTATTAATGTTTATTCTTTAGATTATAAACTTAGCCAGTAATTATTCTCGTGCCTAGCCTGAAATGAATATTCCAAGAAATCCAGTTTTCATGTTTCGTGTACGTATAAGACCAGCCCTTTAGGATGCGTCCATTTCAATCTTCATTATTATGATTCCTGTATGTGTTTTAAGTCTTAGATTCACTTCTTTAACTTGTATAGTTTATTCTTTCCAGTTGCTTTTACTTATTGTATTTTGGAAACTTGTGTATTCTTTGTCATTCTTAGGTTATCGTTTTGATTAGTTGCTTCATAGATCAAGCTATTCAGGAAAATAATTGAGTTCTATTCAGGAGTCCAATTTGCACAAATAAGAAAACAGGAAAGCATGAGGCTGATCTTACGAATCTTCAAACATATTGTAATTTATAAAGCTCCTTCCCGCTCTGTTTGTTTGCCTTTTGCACAAGGCACTTTCAATATTGATGTTCGCAATTTTGCTTTCTCAGCCAGTAGACAGTTTCTCAGAGAGCCCTTAGGTTCTTCTTGAACCTCTCAAAACCCAAATCAAATCTCATCAAACCCCTAAACTGAAGACCCAACACTCCAATTTGTGGCTATTATTAGAAGCAGCAAAACCCAGCCCCCTGATTTGACCTCACAAACAAATAAGAATACAAATATCTCAAAAGGAAAGGTCCCCAAAACAATCCATGCCCAAATTAGGTACTCAAACAATTAGGAACCTACAGCACATTACGAAACATAAAAAAGGTTAAGTAAAGAGATGAACGAGGATAAGCACTTGACTTCCAAACTATAAGAGAGGAACCCATTATAGAAAATTATAGAACCAAAAATTCATGAGAACCTGACCTTTGCCATGCGGATTGAGAGAGGATAAAAATCCGAGGTTGATTTGGTCCTCGTCATTCTCTCTAAAAGTCCAAGGTTGGTTTGGACTGGACTTTCTCTTTTGGGTTTGGGTTTGGATTTGTTGTTTTGTTGTCGATGGATTTGAAGAGATAAAAGTGACGAGAGGTCAAAGGGATGAGAGAGAGTCAGATTTGGTATGAACTTTGGAGGAGGCGGTTGGCAGGACGAGAGAGCACGGAGGTCATCGGATGTCATGGGGAGGTGCAGAGCATTATAAGACAGGGGATTACGGGAGTCAATGTTTTTTGGCGTTTGAAATGTAGTCCCCATCTGAAGAGCGAGAGATCGGCAAGAGAGAGCGCTTTGAGAGAGAGACTCCCACTGTTTTGAATTTTGTACTAGTTCGTCCTCATGTAAAAGACAAGTGTGATAT
This sequence comes from Amborella trichopoda, assembly GCF_054954075.1. NCBI lineage: Eukaryota > Viridiplantae > Streptophyta > Magnoliopsida > Amborellales > Amborellaceae > Amborella > Amborella trichopoda. Next base: position 39,615,659 of record NC_142341.1, read on the forward strand.
TGGTAAAGACCATGCAAAAGAGAAATGGTAGGGTGTCCAATGTCCAACTTTATAAAACTAGAGGGGTTCCACAGTCTCAGTGGACCTGAGGGTTTTTATTGGACCATAAGATCAGTCGGGGGGTGGGCTACGTCCTACTCAATAAATATTTTTGGTAAACAATTCGACGTACGTCTGGCAGTGTCATTAATGCTGGGCCGGACAAGCCAGCGGCATCCAGTTCTGTAATGGGCACTTCCTGGCAAGTTTGGTCCCCATGAAGCAATTGGCAACAGTTGTCGCAATTTTATCTGTATTCAGTGTACGAATTCTTCCATGAGGCTTTGCACACTGAACTTGTATACTTTGAAGTCATATCGCTTGTAGAGGCAGTTGATTTCTCCTAGGAATATTCTTTCTTCTTGTTTTTGTTTTTCTCCTTAGATAAGTTCCACTACATTGTTGAGTTATTTATCTCTTTGAAGTCATTATTCTAGTTCGTTGTACGATTATTTTGCCTCGAGATTTGCAGAGTGGCATTCCTGATTGAGACACATACTATTTTCTGACATTCCCTTATGCCTATAAATGAACTTCTATTACCATGAAAAATGGAACTTGATTTTTTATTGGAATTTAAGAGGACAAGATCAGTCAATGTTTCTCTGTTGCCTAAGTAAAGTTCAAAATGCTTGGAGTCTATCAACAGAGTCCTAATTTCTGATATGTTCTTTATTTGTGCAGGAGATTGCGTGTGAGCATTGAACGTGATTTGGGAGGAAGCACTGCTGCTCCTAAAACAATGAGATTCTTTGTTCCATACTGGATTAGGAACGATTCATATTTGCCATTGTCATATCATCTTGTGGAACTTGAATATCTGGATGCAGATGACACTGATTTTCTTCTGCTGTCCAAAGCTGTGAAATCTGCGAAATCAGCCATGAAACAACCTCCCAATTCTGTCGGAGCAAAGAAGTCTAGCTCAAGAAGAAATGTTCGAACACTTGAAGTTATTGAGGAATCAAGTTCAACTCAAGTAATGTTATCTCCATTGGATTATATCAACCACAGTGCGATTTTGCCTTTCCCAGCTCGAAACGAATCATTTCTTTCGCCAAAATTGGGTGTTGCTGTTTCTTGTCATCAATGTAATTATTATGGTCCCGGCATTTCTCTTCTTGAGCTTGAAAACAAGGTTAGTCAACTATTACTCCATGATCTCAAAACTAATTAATCTCTTGTTATTGGATTTTAAATTCTTTTTATATACCTATTGATAATCAAATGAGGAACTGGACATTTTTTCTGCAGGAACGTATAGATGTTAAGGCCTACTCTTCATCTGGCGCATATTACAAGCTTTCTGCTGTCTTAAGCATGGCATCAGACAGAACCAAGGTTCATTATTTGTGTACCTGTTGCTGTTAAATATACCTTTTGTAGTTACATTTATTGGAAAGCTTGTACAGTTACCCAAAAAAAAGAAAGCTTGTACAGTGACAACTCATGTAAATTAGTCAATTCTTTTCTCCGTAGTGCATTGGTGCATTATTTGTCGGGGTACGAGTGTACTATTTTGTTATTTTGCACTAATGAGTTAAAAAAATCAGATGTCTATACCTGCTGAGAAGTTGTTTCGTGCAGGTCATTCATTTCCAGCCTCAGACAGTATTTATCAACCGGCTTGGGTGCAGGTTAGCATTGCAGCAATGTGATTTCCAACTGGTGGAATGGATTCATCCCAATGATCCTCCAAAAGCATTTCAATGGCAATCTACTTCTAGGAATGAACTGTTGCAGGTGAACTCATACTTGGTCCAGTATTGTGTGGCTTTACCAAACTCATACTTGGTCCAGTATTGTGTGGCTTTACCAAACTCATACTTGGTCGAGTATTGTGTGGCTTTACGACTAGTATGGTGTTCCTTCAGAAATTGAATTTTCCTATAAGCTGGTTGCAATTGATGAGTACTTTCTAATTTTCAGCTATGTATGGATGGATACAAATGGAGCACACCATTCAGTGTGGAGATTGAAGGTATGATGTCTGTTTTATTGAAGAACGAGATGGGAAATAGCCATATTTTTATAAAAGTGGAAGTACGGAATGGGATGAAAAAATCACGATATCAAGTTATTTTTCATCCAGCTTCATTCTCAAGCCCTTACAGGTATGAAATGGTTATGATAATGAATCGTTATGTTACTTTTTTGCTAAATTCTTTTTTACCTACATTGCTATGTAGTAATAACCCTTCCTACGAAATAACAGGATTGAAAATAGATCTTTATATTTGCCAATACGCTTTCGACAAGTAGATGGAACTGATGAATCCTGGCGTTTCCTTTCCAATAATGCCGCTACTTCATTTTTCTGGGAAGACCTTGGGAGACCGCGACTCTTGGAAGTTCTGGTAGATGGTTCCGATCCATTAAAATCGGATAAGTATAATATTGATGAAAACAATGACCACCAGCCCATGCATATCTCTGGAGGACCTTTGAAAGCTTTGCGTCTTACAGTTCTGAAGGAAGGGCTGACTCAAGTTGTTAAAATTGGTGACTGGATGCCAAGCAATGATAATTTGGCAATTGTACCCAGAAATATCCCGGGACATCTGTCTGCTCCATCTGAAAGTGTTTCTAAGCAGACATCTTCAGAGTCTGATTGTGAATTCCATGTTATTGTCGAGCTTGCAGAGCTAGGACTGTCTCTTATTGATCATACACCTGAGGAGATTCTCTATATGTCAGTCCAGAATCTGCAGTCGTCATATTCGACAGGCATGGGTTCCAAAACTAGTAGGTATGAGATGTGTGTGTTGCTGAAGAATGTTGCAATGACTCCTAACTAACTTTGAGCATGAATCTCTCTCGTATTTCAGCATGTTTTGATTTGTGGAGACCTAGGCCATTTATTGTTGAGAGCTACATTTATTATTGTGAACAATGTTCGAAAATTCGTCCGCCCGGCCTCCTATGCGACTTTTTCAAAAAACGACTAGGCATGGGTAAAGGGGGCAGTATTAGGCAGAATCCTCTAGGCACCCGCCCAGGTGGTATTAAAGGCAAGCGCCACCTCTAAAATATGATAATTAATTCGTAACTATTAATTTATTCATTTTTAATTATTAATTCCAATGTATTAATTTATTGGTAATTATTGATTATTAATTTATTGAAAATGCTTTTGCATGTGATAGTAAGTATTAATTTATTGGTAAACAAAAAAATAGTATTAATTCATAATTATGAATTTATCTAAAACACTTTTTTCATGTAACAATAATTATTAGTTTAATTCATAATTATTAATTTATCGAAAATGATTTTCGCATGAGACAGTAATTATTAATTTATTGATAAAACCAGAAAATAATATTAATTCGTTATTATTAGTTTCTCGAAAATGCTTTTTACATTGTAACAGTAATTATTAATTTAGTGGTAAAACCAAAGATAATATTAATTCATAATAATTAATTTATCGAAAATACTTTTTGCGTGTAACAGTAATTATGAATTTATTGGCAAACCAAAAAATAGTATTAATTCGTAATTATTAATTTTTTGAAAATTTTTTTATTAATTTGTTGGTAAACCAAAAGATAGTATTAATTCATAATTATTAATTTCTTGAAAATGCTTTTTGCATGTAACAATAATTATTAATTTATTGGTAAACCAAAAAATAATATTAATTCGTAATTATTAGTTTATCAAAATGCTTTTTACATGTAATAGTAATTATTAATTTAATGGTAAACCCAAAGATAGTATTAATTCGTAATAATTAATTAATCAAAAATGCTTTTTGCATGTAACAGTAATTATTAATTTTTGGTAAATGAAAGGATAATATAATTCGTAATGATTAGTTTGTCGAAAATGCTTTTTGCATGTGACAGTAATTATTAATTTATTGATAAACCAAAAGATAGTATTAATTTGTAATTATTAGTTTATCGAAAATGTTTTTTGCATGTAACGCCAATTATTAATTTAGTGGTAAACCAAAAGATAGTATTAATTTGTAATTATTAATGTAACGAAAATACTTTTTGCATGTAACCTTAATTATTAACTTATTGGCAATCCATAAGATAGTATAATTCTTAATGATTAGTTTATCGAAAATGTTTTTTGCATGCAACAGTGATTATTAATTTCTTGAAAATGCTTTTTGGTAATTATTCATTTAGTGGTAAACCAAAAGGTAGTATTAATTCGAAATTATTAATTTATCAAAAAAAAAATTTGCATGTAATAGTAATTATTAATTTATTGGTAACCAAAACGTAGTATAATCTGTAATGATGAGTTTATTGAAAGTGCTTTTTGCAAATAACAGTAATTATTAATTTATTAGAAAACCAAAAAATAGTATTAGTTCATAATTATTAATTTATTGGTAAACCAAAAGATAGTATTAATTCGTAAATTATTAATTTATCAAAATTTCTTTTTGCATGTAACAGTAATTATTAATTTATTGGTAATTCAAGAGATAGTATTAATTTGTAATTATTAATTTATTGAAAATTCTTTTTGCATGTGATAGTAATTAATTTATTGATAAACTAAAAAAGTAGTATTAATTTGTAATTATTATTATATAATATATACAATAAAATGGTAGGAGGTTTGGGGATCCTACTTTAAAAAAAGAAAGACAACACAGTCCGCCTTTGGGTCTGGCGCTCACCTAAGCGGCCCAGAGCCCTCACCACCTAGGTGGCCCGCCTACGGCTTCTTGAACATTGATTGTGAACTACCTGTATTGTTAACCGGTGCAAGAAATCACCTAACATATTTGAGATTAGGCTTGATTTCAATATTTTCCTGCAGATTCAAGTTAAGAATGGCTGGAATCCAAGTTGATAACCAGCTGCTGTTAAGCCCAATGCCTGTACTGTTTAGACCTCAGAGAACTGGAGACCAACTTGAGCACATATTAAAGCTATCAATGACCATGCAATCTGACAACTCTGCTGATTTTTACGCATACCCATATATTGGTTTCCAGGTATATCACATATTTTCATTTGTATTTTATCCAGGGTTCCAAATATGGTCTTTGTGTATTTTTTCCATTTTTATTTTATAATTGCTCATATATCAAAAGTTGTGGTATAAGCTGGATTTCTTTCGGATCCAGGGTCCACCAAATGTAGCATTCTTGGCGAATATTCATGAACCAATAATTTGGCGTCTTCATGAGATGGTCCAACATGTGAACCTTAGCAGGATATCGTCAAATCAAACAACTGCTGTACCAGTTGATCCAATCATACACATTGGGTATGCAAATGCCTCTTTGTAGGATGCCATACTGTCTGGTTTCAAGTTTGTTGCTTGTTTGATGTTTCTAACTAATATATATTCCATAATTCAAGGGTGTTCAACATGTCGGAAATTCGGTTCAAAGTATCAATGGCTATGTCTCCGAGTCAACGACCAAGGGGTGTCCTTGGATTTTGGTCATCCTTGATGACTGCGCTGGGAAACACAGAGAACATGCCGGTAAATTACTTCATACTTTTACGGAGGTTCATACTGCTTTTACCGTATTGAGTATACTGAGGCAGCCATTTACACTGAGAAAATTCTTATTTACATGATGAAAAATATTTCAAGGAGTGATTTATGCCGATGAGCTTTCATGGTCGAATGATACTTATTCTCACGTTTGCTCTAGTTTAATCTTTAACTTGAAGATAGATCTCAATAGTCCTAAGGATGCTGAAGAGCATGTATATTTTATCCTTTTCATTCAGATTCGAATCAATCCTCGTTTTCATGAAGATATATGTATGCGTCAAAGTGCACTTGAGAGCACAGCTATGTCAAATATTCAGAAGGATCTTCTCAGTCAGCCTCTTCAACTTCTCTCTGGTGTAGACATACTTGGAAATGCCAGCAGTGCACTTGGACACATGAGCAAAGGTGTTGCAGCTCTTTCAATGGATAAGAAATTCATTCAGAGTCGTCAAAGACAGGTAATTAGCCTTCCATTTCTTTTGAGCAATTAGCAACCCATAATTTTTTCTAGCTCTTGCAACAATGCTCACATGTCCAGTGGTTCTGGGATTTCATATTCCAGGAAGGGAAAGGATCTGTGGAGGACATTGGTGATTTTATCAGAGAAGGTGGTGGAGCTCTGGCAAAGGGTCTTTTCAGAGGAGTCACTGGGATTTTGACAAAGCCACTTGAAGGTGCAAAATCTTCTGGTGTTGAGGGATTTGTCCAGGGTGTTGGGAAAGGGATAATAGGAGCAGCAGCACAGCCTGTGAGTGGTGTACTTGATCTGTTATCGAAAACAACTGAAGGTGCAAATGCTGTAAGAATGAAGATAGCATCTGCTATTACATCAGATGAGCAGCTACTTCGTCGACGTCTGCCGCGTGTAATTGGGGCTGACAATGTGCTTCATCCATATGATGAGTACAAAGCACAGGGACAGGTACCAATTTCAATTGTCATGAGGCTTCCTTTTTATTGCACATATTCCTTCCAATCTAGTTCTAGCATTTGAAATTATTGTTTATATGTGTATATCCTATGTATCCTGTCTTGGCTTTTTCTAATTATTGCAACTGTGCAACAGTTGTTTCTTTATTTCTTATCAATATTTGTCCAAGAAACCAATGAGTAGGGAATAAATCTGTAGTTTGTGGACTTTCCACCTGGCAGTATTGGTACAGGACATCCCCAATGCTATTCCTTGCAGTAATATATGTATCCCACGTTATGCATGATTACCACCCTGGACATTTAGAATATCAAGGGAGTAACTGAAATATAAGGTGCTATAGATAGAGAGATACTAGGGCCCCTTGATCTGGAGAGCAAATATCAACAGCACATAATTTGTTGTATGCGTAACTTGCACCTTAGTTAAAATATATGGTATCTGAGTTGAAGACATTCTTCCAGAAACCTATTTTCCTACGAAGGCAGGCCACCTCAATCCGCTTGGTTGAAATGTTATGAAGATTGACCATTGTAACAAAGAGGTAGTTGGTCCGATAGTAAATAGGTGTACCCCTTGCTCTAAACCAATCAGTATATATATTGTAAAAAATCAATATGCAAGGTAATGAAAATATTATCCAGACAAGATCACACAGCTGGTTCAAAGGGTTTTGACCACTTCAGACCAGGTTTGACTAGTTCAGCCTAGTTCTCTGTGTTTTTCAGGTTTTACAACTAAGAATAGTAATCTTTTTCCAGTATGTTCCTTTGTATCCTTTAAAAATTTGTTTTATTCATTGTAAACTTGACTTATTGCAAGTTATTGGATTTGGGGTGAGAGATCTGTTGTTTTGTAAGTTCCAGTGCTATACAGGGATTTCCTTGCACTTCTGTTTTGTTATCTATTTCATTGAGATTGTTAAGCTTTCTATGCTACCTCTTGTGCTGAGTCATCTGCCTGATGTCTATGTTTTGAGTCGAGAATATCATCGAATTCGTACCAGTCTTATTGCATATTGAGATCTGTTCGTAACAGTCTAATTGCTTATTGAGATTGGTGCTAATCTCCATTTTCAGTATATTTTTTTAATGGCTGGAATGGGCAATGCAAGTGATAGAGTACATTAGTGGCTAATACATCTCTTTTCAAGTTAGTTTTGAACGGGCAATTGAACTGTATGGAAGTAAGTACAATCAACACTTGGATGAAGTACAATCAACACTTGGATGACTGGAGTTTTGTTTTTACTTTTTTTTTAAACTTGTTGGTATCAGGTATTGTAATTGATTAGCAGATAATCATGGAAATAACTAAGAATGTCCTAGTGTTGATATTTAGGTGGAGAATAACCCGAAACTCATTTCCATTCTATTCTAATAAAGGGCATAGCGAATACCTGCCACTTCTTTTCTTTCTTCTCCATCCCTTCTCTGTTTTAACAGGAACATGGCAAACTTCCTTACAGTCAAATGTATTTATATTGCTGATGTATTTGTTTCAAGATGTGGGGGAGCAATTGTCGCCTTAGTTTGTTTCTGAGCAAGTTACCGAGCTTAACCATGCCTGCTGCATAACAGGTTTGAACTGACTTTCATGCAATTTACATATCAGGTTCTGCTGCAGCTTGCTGAGTCGGGAATGTTTGGTCAAGTGGACCTGTTTAAGGTCCGTGGAAAGTTTGCTTTATCAGATGCATATGAAGACCATTTTATCCTTCCAAAAGGAAAAATTCTTGTAATTACTCATCGGAGAGTTATACTCTTACAAGTATGTCGACTTTGTAGCTTTGAATGTTTTTGTAGTTTTTCACTTATCAAAAATAAAGGTGCATCACCTTTCCTTCTCTAAAATACTCTGTTTTTTTTTTTTTCTGGGCAGCAACCTACAAACATCTTGGCTCAAAAGAAATTCAATCCTGTAAGGGATCCATGTTTGGTGCTGTGGGATGTGTCATGGGATGACCTTGTAACAATGGTGCTCACAACAGGAAAGAAAGATGATCAAAACTCATCACCGTCCCACCTCGTTCTGTACTTGCGCAATAAATTGATGGACTCAAAGGAAAATATCCGTGTCATAAAGTGCAACAATGAGTCCAAGCAAGCAGCCGAAATATACATGGCCATTGAGCAAGCAATGAACACTTATGGGCCAAATCATTCCGAGGTCTGTCACTTAAAAAGCATGGTTTTTTCATCCATGATCCATGAATGTTCCTAATATTTATATTCATTTTCTGACCCATTCAGGAAGTGCAGAAGAGAAAGGTCAGGAAACCATATACACCAGGTTCAGGTAGTTCAGGATCAGAAGCAGGCTTGAAAGAAGTGTTCGGAATTTGGAATGGCCAGGAAGCACCAGCAGCAGTTCCTCTCAGTTTTGGTACATTGGGGATGGCTGTGGACAAACAGGGTCCTCGTGAACAGGAGGGTTAATGTCTCAAAGCTTCACTATGAAGTGAAATCTCTACAGGCTTTTCATTGCATTTCCTACTGGAAATTTGATCGTGACAAGTAATGCCAAGTTACCAACATAATCTTGTGTTATTTCAGGTGTGTTTGCTTTTTCTTGTATTTTGTTCTATGAAACTAACGAACAGATTCTCCATTAATACCATTGACATCAGATGCATGACTGTAGTTTTCACCTTGCAATCTTGACTTTCTGAAAATTAAGTACTTTAAGGCTTTGTTTTTAATGCTAGATCTTCTGATGGACCCACATTTGCTTAGTACTTCACACAATTGTTGGAACATATTCAGAAAATGTTGAAGGCCTGCTCAACGACAAGATCTCCTTCAAAGGGTTCATACGCAGGTATGCAAATTGATTGATTCATCGCTCACCGTTAAAACTAGCATGTTTTGTAAATTAGAAATTGTTCTTTACTGTCAGCTCTACATGTAAAGTGTAAATATTTATTGAACCTTTCGAGGCTAGGCTACTCATTTATTGTCAATTCAAACGGGTCCATTTTGATTATTCTTCATGCACATGGTTGCTTTTTGCCCCACAACATATGCATGAGATAATGATTTTGTGGCTTCTTAGTGCTGAGCTCATTATGTTCATCTTGAGTTGTATTTATTGCTTGCACTGAATACTCACAAAGGGGAACCATGTCCGCTGCTCTCAAACCCAAACTAGACACTTAAAATGGTTGGTTGATCCTCACTTTGAGGTGGTATTTCATTTAGGGACGGTCGCCGCTAGTCATGGGAAGAAGAGAGAAGCATCTCCAGTAAGAAACAATGTCTGTGTTTTTGACAGAGAGAGAGAGAGTGCTGATCAGGGACGCTTTAGGATCTCATAAATTTGGTCTGTGTTGGCATTGGTGTGTGGTGAGTGGGGAAGAAAACATGCAAAGCAGTATTTTAAAGGAAAAGTAATTGGCATGGCAGGGCATCAGCCTAGAAGGAGTGGTGCTTCATTTCTTTACGGTTGGTCAGTCGTCCACATTGGAGTTGAGGACACAACTTAGGAAATGTAGCTCCGAGATAGTGGACCCACGGTATATGGCGATCTGATAGAGATTGGGGAAAATTGAATGGATGGGATCATAGTGAAGCCATTTATCTTTCTTTAACGTATCATCGACGCTTCCTTAGTAGGAATCTCATGGTCGAAACGAGCAAGTCTCAAGATAAAAAATGAACCTTGGTTGGTATTTTTAAATTTTTAAAAGAAAAGATGGTTAAATATAAAAGTGAGTATTAATGATCAAAACAATTTTTAATCTTTACCATAATATAAAGAATATTAAAAAATGCATTATAAACTAAATTCTTTGAAAATTTATATATATGTTTTTGAATTTTTTTTTAAAATACCGGTTGATCACCAAAACCACCCAAAATCCGAACCGACACTTGGCCGGCTAAAATCTAACCAGATGATTAACGGTTAGATTGCAATGGTTTACAACCATGTGCAAAGTAGAGCCATGTTCGTATCTTATGGGCCTTTGGATTCATTATTCTTTTGATTTGCATAATCTCACAATTCGCTAGATGGAATTTGTTCCTCAATCTAGCCTGGCCTAAAGGAACTTCTTCATGAGCCTTTTATTCAGAAACGCATGCTTTTCGGCATAGGCAAAAGTGACCTAGTACGTTGTGCAATTTACTTGCCCGCAGGTGAAACTTTCTTGGTGAAAAGAATGTAATTGAAATTCTTTGTCAAAGCCTTCACTTCGAACACTAGGCTTCCATTTGAAATACGAAGAATCTCCCTCACGGTGTTGTTATATGAGCTAGGAGATTAATTAGAAACTCCCTTCTTGTTAGAGGAGATCAATGTGGCAGTCCTTCCCTGCAGATAAATCTCCTGGAACGGCTTCCCCATGACTTTCTTCCACCTCTTTTTGGCACTTGATCAAATATCACCTATTGGCACTATTTGAAGAATTTTATCATACGGGAAGGATCAATAAGGCTATAAATTCCCTTGTTTTTGTTTCCAAAAGAAATGGTAAAAAAAGAAACTATATCTTACTTCCTTACTTTCCTCTTTTTATGGAAAATAAAAGGTTAAATATGTTAAAATCTTTTTTTTTAATTGCTCTCTCTCTCTCTCTCTCTCGCTCTATATATATATATATATATATATATATATATATATATATATATATATATATATATATATATATATATATATGAAAAACACTACGCATAGCCTATAGGGAAAAATGAACAGTGATTTCTTCTACTTTCATCACCGTACAAAGTTCATCGTGCAGTTATGATTATTTAGTAATTTTTCATTTTTTATTTTTTTTTTACAAATCAGACTGACTTGAAATTTAAAACGTTCAAAAATAGGGGAATCTTCGAAAAATAAAAAGAATATTTTACATGAAAAAATTGACCAAAATGTTTTTCAAAAGTTTCGGAGGTATTTTGGTAATTTTTTTACGGATAATTTTTTTCATATTTTTATTAGATGTGCTTCAGTAAGATGTATATACCTTTCAAATTTCAGGTCATTCTGATTTGTAGAAAAAAAAATGAAAAATAAAAACTACCAGACAATCGTGACCGCGTAATGAAATTTGGACGGTGATGAGGGTAGGTAAAATCACTATTTATTTTTGCCTCTATGTGTTGAGAACACTATCGGGCATTTGGGATCGTCAAATCGGCTCAAATTCAATATGGGTCGTTGGGCTCATATGTTCATATGAGCTAGTGGGTTAATCCCATCATTTCTCATATATATATATATATATATATATATATATGCACGTTTGTGCTTTGCCCATGTAAAATGGACAAAAGAAAACTAAAAAATATTATTATACAAATTATTTCCACTCCTAATTTTACTTTAAAAACTAAAAAAAACATTTTTAGAAATTTTTTGAAAAGCAATTAGGACAAAAATTGTCTATTCAACCAATTCTCCGAACCGATCCATCGATCTGATACGGGTATTGGTGAGACCACCAACAATCAATCAGATAAAAGAAATCTTTAATAGTATAAAAAGTGATATATTGATTACACACCCGATCATTCCCTAAAAGCAATTGTACCATGTTCCGAGTCCAACAATCGCTTTTGGTGTCCATCATTTGAACAACTTCTCCGATCATATTGTACCATGTTCCAAGTCCAACAATCGCTTTTGGTGTGCATCATTTGAACAACTTCAAAATTTTTCCGAATAGGGTTTGTACCATCTTCCAAATCCTGTCAATTCCATAGAAGAGGCGGTATCCGAAATTGCAAACAACTTACCTCGAGCTAACCTTCTTTTCATTTTTTCTCCACAACCACCTTTCCTCGCAAATACCCCCCAATTCAGAAAAAAAGAAAAAAAGAGACTAAACTATCCCCTCTCTCTTCATGTGACTTTTACTCACGACTCTCTCCCCATGCGTTTTACCCACGCGCTCCATCAATGCGGAGACTCGCTTCGGCAATGAAGACACGCGCTCTAAGTCGTTTCGGCAATGAAGACAGGCGCTCCAGCAATGCAGACGGCCGCTCCGGCAATGAAGACACGTGCTCCAGCAATGCAGAGGGTCGCTCCGGCAATGAAGACACCCGCTCCAGCAATGCAGAGGGTCACTCCAGCAATGAAGACACATACTCCAGCAATACAGAGGGTCGCTCCGGCAATGAAGACATGCGCTCCAGCAATGGAGAGGGTCGCTTCGGCAATGAAGATACATGCTCTAGCAATGCAGAGTCGCTCCGACAATGAAGACATACGCTCTAGCAGTTGAATAGGTTGCTCTGACAATGAAGACAAGCACTCCGACAATACAAAGATGCGCTCCGGCAGTACACCTGCTAGAGCCACATCGCTCCAGCGGTTGAATTGGTCGCTCCAACAATATGCAACTTGGACTGCCAATTGACTTTTTTTTTGTACTGAAAGGGCATTTCCATCCAAAAAATAACAACTTTTTATCTTGGGGTTTTTTGAGAGGAAAGGTAGTTGTGGGGAAAAAAGTGAGAGGAAACGTTAGCTTGGGGTACGTTGCATAGATATTATACTTGGGGGAGGGGGTTTTGTAATTTTCCCTTTTAATTTAAAAAATGCGTCTTACTTTTTGTTTATATTGGAAAATATCTTCGTATCCCCTATTTTTAAGTTTCGTTTCTTGATAAACCAAATACTTCAAAAGATATCTTCAAATCTCCTAATCACTTTAAACCTATTTTTTAACCTAAACAAATGTGAGAAAGACATACTCTTTCTAAACCCAATCTTTTCTCTCTTCACTTATCTATCCCAAATTTATCTCTTTCTCTCTCTTCATGCATGTCTCACTTCTCTCCTCTCGTGTCCCTTCAAACACATCTCTCTCCTCTTGGTCCTCTCATGCGGCCCTTCTCTCTCTCTAGAATTTTGGGAGGATGGCTTTTATAAGAAAAAGGGAAAATATCTCATTATCCCCCATTTTTAACTTTCATATCTCATGAGACTCAATAATTGAAAATATTACTTTTAAGCAAAAGGTCTCCATCTTTTCTATCTTACAACCCCATAGACCCTTTTGATTATAAATTTTTTACCCAAACAAAAATGATACCCTATTCAAACACCATCTCTCTCCTTCTAAAAACTCCATCTCTCTCTCTTCACTTCTCGGTGAGTTTACCAGCCAAGGGGTTTAGCTTGAGCTCAAACACAAGCACACCTTCTTATGTGTGTGAGAGAGAAAGAGTTTGGGTTTTAGAGAGAGATAGAGTTTGAGTTTTAGGGAGAGAGATGAACATTTTAAGAGAGAGAGAGATGGAGTTTTGAGAAAGAGATGATGAGAAAGAAAGAGATAGCGTTATTCCATTAGTTGTTGAGGTCAATAATACATGGTCAAAAGGGTTTAGGGGATTGGAAGATAAAAAAGATGGAGTCATTTTGCTTACAAGTAATATTTTCAATTCTTTGGTCTAATGAGATATAGAAGTTAAAAATAGGGGATAATAAGATATTTTTCCAAAAAAAAACATGTCTTTTTAGATTTGTTGGCCTAAAAAAACAAGTTTAAATTAGCTCAGAAGAAATAAAAATCTACTTATGCCCCAAGATATCTTTTAAAACCTTGGGTCTATTGTGAAATGAAAGGGGATATGGAGATATTTTCTCTTCTTTTAATTTTTTTTTATTTTTTATGATCTAGTACAAAATGTGTATTTGGGACTTGGAGCAGTTATATCTAATCGCCTCACATGTCAAGATCTATTTTAAGGAAGGTTTAAAAAGGAAGGTCTAAAAAAAAATAGATTGATGATCTGGATTGGCCATTTCAAAAATTATGTTGGATTGGTGGATCGACAATTTGGATCGAAGAATAGGCCGGATTTGGCTTCAAAAATTTTAAAAAAAAAATCACTAAAAATTCCTAAAAATAGTGTTCTTTGAGTTTCAAAAAAAACTTTGTAGTTTTTTTTTTAGACAGAAATTGGATATTATATTAAAAATCTAAAAAGATATTACAGAGTCAGAGACCAAAGTTTCAGATAAAAAGGTACTCCCTTTTGCAAGAAACTCTGCCAACCCATAAACATGCACAAAGGAACTAACAATGCCCCAAATTTGTAGCAACACCGATCTCAACTCCCAAGAAGACTCATGTTAAACCAATTGATAACGTTTAGTACCAATTGATGACGTTTAAATAATCCCTTTTAATGTATAGTAATGACTCAGATTCCTAGCCACCAAAAATTTTAAACCATGAAGTATTGTAGAGATGAGAATTTTCCGAATCAGGTTCGTATCCACCCATATCTAAATCGGGATCCGAATAGTATACATCCAATCTTGACTATTTGGATCTGGATCTGAATCGAAAATTTTATAAAGATCAAGATCCAACTCGAATCCCTAATTTGTTCCATTTGAATTCCATTTTTATTCCATTTGAATTTTATTATGGCTCCTGAATGAACAAACAAACAGTTGGCTATCACTAAATTTTGACTAGTGACGGGAATCCAATCTCCCCAAAAATATCCAAACCCCTAAAGACCTCAAAAAATCAAAATTTATCCAAACTTGAGGAAAAAATATCCAAACCCAAAAAGAAGACCTCAAAAAATCAAAATTTATCCAAACTTGAGGTATCATCGCTTAGGAGCCTAAAATACGAAAAAAAATGATAAATGACAAAAGTCAATGAGGGAAACCAAAAGAGTGTTTGAATTTGATGCAAAGCGCTGTTTGAATTTGACACAAAACCCCTTCTTGGAAAATAAGAAAAAACTCAGTGATAAAAATATTACATGTTTGAACTCTCTTTCTCTCTCTAGCAAAGTGAAAAAAAAAAAAAACAAATATAAATGAACTCTCTTTCTCTCTCTAGCAAAATGAAAAAAAAAACAAAACCAATTAGAAAAGACAACGACATCTGTAATATCCATACACAGCCCTTTACTTCCACCATCTACACTCTTGCCCTCTCCCCAATTCCAAAACTGAAAATTTAGTGGAATTTTATATAAAAATCGGGACCACAAAACTCTAGCAGGGAAGAAGTGGAAATCAAGGGGAAATCACATGGCTTTCAACTAAAAAGCTTGAAAGTTTTTGTATTGACATTAACTCAAGGGAATCGCCTACATTGATGTAGAAAGAATGAGGATCAGAAAGAACTGAGACCCAATCCAAAAAAAATCCGGATCTGATCCAAATCTTCTCTGTCATGTTGCTAACATGAATGACAAGACAAAATAAAATTGGAAAATATATAGTAAATTTTATACAGTGAAGTCACATGATGACCGTTAGATTTGAAATCGAAAGGTTGGGAGTGTATGATTGATCAAGTTCAAAGTTCAAAATCTTTTTTTTCGAATTCCATTACATACTTTAAGTTGACCGATTTGACATTTGATAGCTAGGATTAATTATGACCTCCTAATTCTAAAAATATAACAGTATTATAACATACAATCCCAATAAAATCACGAAAATTACATATATATCCGTTATAGTTTATGTTATTACCAAAATATCAAATGTTTCCATTATTACTTAAATATCCGTTTTTTTCATTTCTTAACGATTTTTTAAAAAAAAAAAAATCATTTTTACCCTTTTTCAGTTTTTAAACAACCGAAAAGGCTGGAATTTCAGTTGTTCAAAAACCAAAAATTAAAACATTTTGATTTCTGGATAACCGATAAGTTTCCCTTGAAAAACAAAACCTACGAGCATAAAGGAGCCTTTTTCTTGATATTTTAGGGTTATAAAAAATTTGTGTCTCCCAATATAGTATCCTACGAACTTTTCTGTCCCCCAATACGTATCCTACGAACTTTTCGGTCCCCCAATATAATATCCCACAAAGTTGAAGATATTAGCTCTCTCTCTGGTCGTGATTGGTACATTTCTTACTCTTGTCTTATACTGTTGATTAATTTTGTCACAATTAATGTAATATTCTATTTTTGTATTACTATTTGTTGTACATTGTTGACTAATAAATATTTTTTGGTAAATATTGTTGAAGTTGTTTATTTGTATAATTATTTGTTGTCCGTATTAATATTTGTTGTTTTGGGTAGTTTATTGAACAATCGATTTATTTAGTTAATATATATATAGTAGTACACTATATTGTATTTTTTGTTTTGGGTAAATATTGTTCAACTTTTTTGTTTGTATTAATATTTGTTGTTTATTTTTTGCTTGTATTAATATTTGTTGTTTATTTTTTGCTTGTATTAATATTTGTTGTTTATTGAATAATTGATTTGTTTAGTAGTACACTATTTTGATCTATTATGTAAAACTCACATTTTATGAACCTTAAATTAGTTAGATATATCCAAATTTTTTTGTATTCCTTATTGTATTGGCTTTTTGCAATACGAATTTTGGTATTCATTTAATAAAGTAGCATTGACGATGGTTACCGAAGGAGTGCAACTGGTATCTCGATATGGTAGGTCCTTTGAGACGAATCCAGATGACGGACCTGTTGTTTATAAAAGGAAAAAATTGAAGGTCACGAAGTATAATGAAAATAGTTTCTTGGATGAAGTAAAAAGCCATTTTGGAAATTTAACATCGTGTAGTCCAAAAACAAATTGACTATTATGTACTACAACACAAGTCGATCTAGTGGTGTTATGTATTTTTCAATCTTGTGTTTTTGTACTTGGTGTTATCTACACATCATTACATGCATTATACGTAATAGAAAATGTGACATATTTGTTAAAATAGGTGGAGATCATACTTTGGTGCTAATTGTAGATGACATGCCCTTCCGAGTACATAAGTCGATGGTCTCATTCTACACCTTGCCTAATATTAATCAATCAAAGGGAATGACTTAACAAACTGCAGAAATATGAAATTTTCTAACCCATTTTGTAACGGTGTTAAAAAACAATAATATTCCAATTTTCGATTGTTCATCAACCGCAATTTTCTGTTGTTGAACAACAGAAAAATATGCATTTTCAGTTGTTGAACAATAAAAAATAGGACTGCATATTCCAGAAGCTTGCAAAAATATGCAGTCCTATTTTCGGTTGTTTAACAACCAAAAGTTATAACAACCGAAAACTCGGCTGCAATTCTGGAATATGCAGTCTTATTTTTTGTTATTGAACAACTGGAAATGCATAATTTTCGGTTGTTGAACACCGAAAATAGGACTGCATATTCCAGCAAGCTTTTGGAATATGCAATCTTATTTTCGGTTGTGCAACAACCGAAAATACAACATGAGTTTAATATAATGAGTTCAATTCATTAGTAGTATTGTTCACAACAAATTGATTTAATATAATGAGTTCAATTCACTACTGAAAACTCAGCTTCTGGAATATGCAGTCTTAATGCCTTTAGTTTAATTGGCATACAGATGCATCTGTAGCTGTAGAGGTAAGGTGCACCTTCAAATTTTATCATGGTATATAATTTTGATATAAAAAGGTTCTTAGGATTATCTCAAAATCTATTTTTATATCTAATTATTAAAATTTTACATTTCAAAAATGGTTAAAATCTAGTAGATCTATAAACATATGAAAAATCTTGAAAATAGACTGTGTAGATAATATGTTGTAAAATGTATTATTTTTTTAGACTTAAAAATCTTTTTATTTTTTATGGTCATACATCTCAATGTCGAGAAGAGGGTTTTTCAACATTAAAACTACTTTTTTCGATGGATTTTTGAGGTGCATCCGTAGTTCTACATTATAAGGTTACATCCTTATATAAACTTTTTCCTTAATATAATGAGTTCGATTCATGAGTAGTGTTATTCACAACACATTCATTTATAAATTGAATATTGGCATCAAAATTTATAAATTGATTTATACAAATCCAATTTTGTGTCTATCCATCATCATCATTATCATCTAAGCCATTACAATAACCTTTTTAACAGAGGCCTAATTAAATAAATAAATAAAATAAAATGCATGTACACAAACTCAAAACACTCAAATATTGCCAAAAAAACCATTACATTGCTCGAGAGTTCATTACATATGATAACATTACAATGGCCAAAAAGACCATTACATTGCCAGAAAGACCATTACGTTACTCGTCTTTTCTTGGGCTGATACTACTTCTTTAGCGCATTATGCCTTCTGGGCTTCTCAATTGCAGGTTGTGTGGATGGAGCCAGATCTTCTGCAGCATGACTACTTTCACTCGCTACACCACTTCTAGGCTGGTCATATGCAACTTCATCATTAACTTGATGTTGTAAATGTTCCTTCCAGACTTCTATATCATCTATGTCCACATGCACAAACTTAGATAACATTTCAAACACGTTGTTAACATAATTATAAACTTCAGGATACCACTTATGTCTAAGTGCAAGTACCTTTGCTAACATGACTGTACTAGCCTGAACTGCATAGTGAGCAGTAATCAAGAATGTTAGCTCAGACTCTTCATGACAAATGTGAAGTTTATAAAAAAAAAAAGTATCATATATGTGAAAAGCTGATGGAGTGTGAGAATTATCCCTTTAAATTAAGGCCCACGAACATTTGGAGAAAACTAAACGCTGTTTCTTTTTCATTAAAGTGGAAATAAACATCTATTCTTGTATAACCTCGATTATATGTGATTTATGAGCACCTTGATTGTAGAACTAGAAATCCCAAATACTAGGATTCCATCCAAGATCATTGGCTAGATACGATGCGATGCGAATACAACCATAAACCAAGTGCAAGACATAAAGCAGACCAAGAGCACATACTACATGTTCAGGGGTGTTTCCTAACACACTGAACAAAAATTGTGAAATGGCCATATAGTCCCTAGCCCAGGAATATGCGATGATTGTTTCCAAATGGGCCAAAATCTTAGCAATGTTGTTTATAGGATCAAATATGGTTGTGTTAAAAATCAAGACATTTGATGTGTAAAATTAAGGGTTAAGCTGAGGTGCCAGAGATAGTGCCTTGCAGTGGACATGACATGTTGGACCAAAGGTGTCCAAATGGTCTAATCTTTGGTGAAGATGTTTGAATTACCATTTTACAATGTTTTCCTTGATCTCAGGGGATTTAGAGGTGCCTATAGAGAGATCTTCTAAATGATATGGTAACATCCCATAATATTGTGAAATTTGGACATGCATACAGTGATGGAGGCAAGTTCACCATGAGCAGTACATTGGCATGTTGCCTCCCCAGGTGAACTTGCAATTTGGATCCAGATGTGGTCCAAAAGCAATTAAACTTGCGTTAAGGGTTTGTACTGAGTGGTTAAGTGACCAAAGTAAAATTCATGGTATTTGGATCATATTTTACTGTTAAAATTAAGTTCGTGTGAGCATAAAGTCACGTGGTTATCCTGACGAGGGGGAGCCTTTGATGAGGAAATAGTTTGGTAATCTAGTGAGAAACTATATGCAGTTATCCCAAGGCATGGAGAAGCATTAAGATGATGAATTGAGGATTTGCATGCTTTCAATTATGATGAGTTCCAAGAAGTGAATGATAAATTCAAGCTTCAATGAGCTATAGGGAAGCTTGTAGTGGTGATTCACTAAATTCTTGATGGCTGAAGATTTCAGAATCAAGAGAATGGCGGAGGGTGGAAACCATTGTTATTTTTGCAACTGAAATTTAAAAAGTCGAGGAAAAAGGGGACATTCTTGCTCAAAGAAGGCATGGAATGATGTCAGAAGAGGATTCTTGAAGAAAATATCACAAACATAGCAGGCACAATTGAGATAGAATCACAAAACATAAACTTTCCAAAAGTTTGAACAAGTTTTGGAGAGTTCCTCGATCTTTCAATATCTTGAGATATTCAATTTGTTTTGGATAGATATCCCGATGAGTGAACGAGTTTTGGTTCATCATGCCCAATCCTCTTATAGGGCTATTTGACAGATAGGTTCTATAGGAACTGGATGATATTCATCAATACTTCGAGATTGGGTCGGTCTTAAGTTATCCCTATTGTACTATATGTGTTAATTGAAAGCACTTCGATCTTTTATTGATCTGTCGAGCGAGCACTTATTTGATTTTAATTGATGAAGAGTTGGGTCAATCATCCGCTCACATGGATTTTGGGATTTTGGTTTGCTCAAGGACTAGAATACTAAATTTTCATGGAAAATAACTCTTGGAAAATAACCTGACTTTTCCACGATTTCATTTTCACACCAAAACCTGTTTTTTTCCATATTGTGAAACCAACGGGCATTGAATTACATATTGCATGAGACTTGTTATGCTACCTTATGATATAGGTATAAGAATGTTGAGAATGTATATGTTATATGTGCAATAATTGAGTGGAGCTGCTACAGTCCCACATTTTTGTTAGCTGTTTGGATATTTAGATGTACAGATGCAAACTATTTCATGTATCCAAATAATGTAAAGTCTACATCTGGATATGTGTTCATGCTTGTAGGGGGTACAGTTTCTTAGAAATCAAAGAAACATGATATGGTGGAATTGTCCACCATGGAGGCAGAGTACGTGGCATACTGTTTGGCAGCCAAAGAAGCCGTATGGATTAAGAAATTTCTTAATCGACTTGATTTTCATCCTATACGTTATGAGGCAGTAAGAATTTTCTTTCACAACATGGCGGCGATATACGTGTCAAATGAGCCACGATTCCATAGGACTCCAAACATATAAAATCGTGTTTCTATCATCTAAAGAATGATGTGAGATTGAGAAAGATTCAGATAAACTAAATATTCCAGTAGGAGCACCCGCTAATATTTGACAGGTCAATTGGAACAACATACTATAATGTTGTTCACCCATAGAACCCAGATGTATGGCACTGGTTGTATAGCTATAGAAGGGAACCACTTGTTTGAAGAACTCTTTTGAGCCCATGAACATATGGCCCCCATGCGATGAAGGTACATAATGATCTTCAGTGACAATAGGTTTATGATTCGCGATGCGATATTAAATATGAACCATGACCACTTTTGGGATGAGATCCGAGTAGCAAAGAGAAAAAAGGAATTGCCTCAAAAAGTCCTATTATGAAAGCATTGAAGGCAAAAGCCATGATTAATATATTGAGAGAGAATAAGTGAAAAATGCTTGAGAAAGAGATTATAATTAGGAGAGAAAGATGGAGATGAGAGAAAGTGAAGAAGAGAGAATGTAAGGCCTCAAAGGCCAAGTGGGATTGGGTGAGTGTGGTCATAAAAGTCCTTATGAGTGCTTGTAAAATGAAATGATATAGTAGAACAGGGACTCAATGCGAGTGTGGTCCCTCTTGGATCACACTAAGCAAACGATGTTTGCTGATACCAGACTGAACTTGACGAGCTAGGCCAATCGGTTGAGAAAAACCTATATTATCTAGGTATAGAAAACTATCCAATAAGGGTTCTAATAAGTCATGCATTGATGAGGCCGGAGTACACCCGGATGAGTGAGCTGAGGGACTGTATGACCCTTGTGTGTGATGGTGGCCTTAAAAAACGGGGGCCAAAGCCTCATTCGCGAACTATTACACGGCATGTACATATGATAATCATTTCAAGATAAAAGCTTATATGTGTGCAAGAGATATTTCTATGCTTCATAGGCGTTGTAGTCACATAAGATATATGTGACATTGGTACGTCTCTAGGGGAGAACTTGAAATCCACAAATCGAGATTACGACCCCTTGGCTTATTGGCCTGACTTTAGTGACCCACTAATGAACCCCTGCATAGA
The DNA here is from genome assembly GCF_054954075.1 of Amborella trichopoda. Taxonomy (NCBI): domain Eukaryota; kingdom Viridiplantae; phylum Streptophyta; class Magnoliopsida; order Amborellales; family Amborellaceae; genus Amborella; species Amborella trichopoda. The sequence goes on from NC_142341.1 coordinate 39,637,771, forward strand.
CTGTGGTTCATGTAAAATACTGAGTTGGTTTGATAAAGCAAGTGTAGACCGTAGCCTACAGTTGAAGGTGGACTGCCTAAACATTTATTTATTTAATTCGTAGACCATATGGATCATTTTTTCATCTAATGAATTTAATTATATTTTTTTTAATGATATATGATTTTTAGAATTACTATTTGAATTTTTCTAGTTCTCTGGATATTTAATTTATTAAATTTGGATTTATAAAAACATAGATATTGATTTTAGATAGATTTAAATATTCCAAATTGATTTTATGGATTTTTAAAAATCATATAATTAATTTTAATAATTGTAATATTGCATGGGAGGCCTAATATGTTAATGGGCACACTATTGCATGCAAGTGGGGCCCATGAAGTACCACTTAGGGTGGCACATCCTGAAAGTAAATGATATTAGCAGGTACTTTATTTTCTTTATTTTTTAATTTATTTTTTGTTTTTCATCTGCCCATATTTTATGTTAAAATACATTATTAATTTATTTTTGCTCTTTAACCGCTCTTTATTTTGTTACTTTTGTTGCATGTGCTCGTATAAAACTTGAGTTTCATTTATTTATATTTCCTATGCCTTTTTGTCTTACTACTAAGTCATTGGGTTGAATCAACTCCAAAAAAGGAAGGCAGGAAAAGAGAGCTTCTCATCTTGGGTCTGCTCACTTTCATTATCTACCTAAGTTTTGCCCAAGAAAGTAATGAACAGAATGCTCCCTAGTGAGCATGAAATCTTTAGGATAACTAGCAGCGATGCTCACCTCAAAAATGACCGTTGGATTATGACCGTTAGAAGGATATGGCCGTTAGAAGGATATGACCGTTGGATTATGACTGTTAGAGGATATGACCATTGGACGATATGACCGTTGGATCATAGTCGATAGATCGGGGCCTCTAAAATGCCCTTTCGAATCTTTCTTTCATTCCTGTATGCTTTCTCTCGGCTTACCTCTCTCTCTCTCAGTCTCTCTCTCTCTCTAAGTTTACTCGCTCTCTCTCTGTAACGCCGGCCAACCGTGTTCTGCAAGCCTTGAAAACCAAGGTAAGTTACCTAGGAGTGTCTTATTTCTTTATTAGTGTTGCATGTGAACTTTTTATTGTTGATGGTTTCTGCAATCATGTTAGGAACTCATGAAACATCTCATGGGAATATCCTTTTGGGAGACAAATTTGATTTCTTTAGCTGAATGTTGCAATTAAACTGCCACTTTTATATAGGCAAAAGTTGGGGTATCATTCTGATGATGCAAATTAGGGTTGATTCTTTCATGGCTGCATCGCTTTTATACAGGGAAAAGTAGGGGTATCATTCTGATGAAAATTAGGGTCGATTCTTTTATGGCTACATTCTTAAGTATATTAAGCTAGGAATTATTATCCTTTTCTTTTAGGTTCTGCGGTCATGTTAGGAACTCATGAACATCTCATGGGAATATTCTTTTGGGAGACAAATTCGATTTATTTAGCTGACTGTTACGATTAAACTGCCACTTTATAGGCAAAAGTTGGGGTATCATTCTGATGCAAATTAGGGTTGATTCTTTCATGGCTGAATCACTTTTATATAGGCAAAAGTTGGGGTATCATTCTGATGCAAATTAGGGTTGATTCTTTCATGGCTGAATCACTTTTATATAGGCAAAAGTTGGGGTATCATTCTGATGCAAATTAGGGTTGATTCTTTCATGGCTGCATCACATTCCTAAATATTATTAAAGCTAGGAATTATTATTCATTTTCTTTTAGTTTTATGTTTTTGAGAATAAATTCAAGGAAATGGATCAAGTTGCTTCTGGAGGTGCAGACAAAGGAAAGCAAGGCACAAAGTACAAGGAGAACGGAAGGTGAAATGGGAGGGGCAGTCTTGCATTGGGTCAATCCCCATGAAAACGCATGACTTGAATTGCTCCAGTATTACTTGAGATACGATTTGAATTGACTACTAATTTTATATAGAGAAGCATAAGCCCTGTAATGGGCCACAGTCTGCATTTTAAAAGGGAGACAAATTACGGATTATATTTTGTGTGCTCATGAGTGTATTAGCTCAAGTAAAGCTAGGGGCACCGGCTTAATGTGTAAAATCAATTTGGAAAAGGCCCATGTCAAGGTGGACTGGGGTGTTCTTATGAAAGTGATGGATGCAAATGGGTTTTGTGGTTAAATGGATAAGTTGGATTGAGGAGTGTTTGAGTTCTGTCTGTTTTATCAATTTTGATAAACGGACGACCCAAGGGCCTTTTCAAAGCAACAAGCGTGTAAGACAAGGTGATCCACTGTCGCCTTTTTGTTTACCTTAATGGTTGAGACATGTAGTGTGATGCTTAGAGACTTAGTGGAGGTTGGACTATTTAAGGGATTTAAAGTGAGTGATAGAGGAAGCCAGATATTACATTTTTGGTATGTAGATGACACACTAACTTTTTGTAGTTTACAAGAGTGTGAAATAATAACTTTGAGGAGATTCTTGTGTTATCTTAGAGTGAATTGGAACAAGACCAACCTTATATGGGTGTGTTGAAATGATGAAGAGCGGGAAAAATTGCTGCAGATATGGTGTATGGATGTTTCCTGTTAATAGGGTCAAGGGCTTCTAGATCTGTATGGGACCCTATGATCCAAAGTGTGCAGTTTTAAGCCTGACTTATGAAAAGCTAAATTTTTAATCCTTGGGAGGAGATTGACTTTAATTAGGTCGACTTTAATTAGATGTGCAGTTTAAGCTTGACTTATGGAAACCTGAATTTTTAATCCTTGGGAGGAAGATTGACTTTAATTAGGCCTAACTTTAATTGAATGTAGTGTGATGCTTAGAGACTTACTGGAGGTTTGGACTGTTGAAGAGATTTAAAGTGAGTGATAGAGGAAGCCAGATATTACTTTTTTGGTATGCAGATGACACACTAACTTTTCGTAGTGCATTGACTTTAATTAGGTCAACTTTAATTGGATATAGTGTGATGCTTAGAGACTTAGTGGAGGTTTGGACTGTTGAAGAGATTTAAAGTGAGTGATAGAGGAAGCCAGATATTACATTTTTGGTATGCAGATGACACACTAACTTTTTGTAGTGCACAAGAGTGTAAAATAATAACTTTGAGGAGATTCTTGTGTTGTTTTGAGGTGGTTACTGGTCTTAGAGTGAATTGGAACAAGACCAACCTCCCTGTGATCCAAAGTGTGCAGTTTAAGCTTGACTTATGGAAAGTTAAGTTTTTTTAATCCTTGTGAGGGAGATTAACTTTAATTAGGTCGACCTTAATTAGATGTGCAGTTTAAGCTTGACTGTTGGAAAGCCAAATTTTTAATCTTTGGGAGGGAGATTAACTTTAATTAGGTCGACTTTAATTAGATGTAATGTGATGCAGACTTAGTGGAGGTTACTGGTCTTAGAGTGAATTGGAACAAGACCAACCTTATAGGGGACCGTGTGATCCAAAGTGTGCAGTTTAAGCTTGACTTATGGAAAGTTAAGTTTTTTTAATCCTTGTGAGGGATATTAACTTTAATTAGGTCGACCTTAATTAGATGTGCAGTTTAAGCTTGACTGTTGGAAAGCTAAATTTTTAATCCTTGGGAGGGAGATTGACTTTAATTAGGTCGACTTTAATTAGATGCAGTGTGTTGCAGACTTAGTGGAGGCTGGACTATTGAAGAGATTTAAAGTGAGTGATAGAAGAAGTCAGATATTACATTTTTGGTATGCAGATGACACACTAACTTTTCGTAGTGCACAAATAGTGTGAAATAATAACGTTGAGGAGTTTCTTGTGTTGTTTTGAGGTGGTTACTAGTCTTAGAGTGAATTGGAACAAGACCAACCTTATTATAGGGTTTCTTGTAGTTCTTAGATGTGGTGTAGGGAAGTTTCCTGTTATAGGTTCAATGGCTTCTAGATCTATATGGGACCCTGTGATCCAAAATGTGCAGTTTAAGCTTGACTTATGGAAATTGACTTTATAGGGAGATTTTTATCTTGGTAAGGAGATTGACTTTAATTAGGTTAACTTTGTCAAACTCTAGTTTACTTTTGTGTCCTTGTTTAGAATACCAAGAGAGGTTTTTGTGGGAAGAAAATGAAGATAAAAAAGAATTTCTGTTTGGTAGCTTGGGATAAGGTTTGTACCTACCTATGAAGAATGGATGTGAAAAGGTTGACTAGTGCTGAATGAAAGATGATCAGTTATGGAAAAGGATATTCTTAGAGAAATGTGGGAAATACCGATGGCATATGAGAGCTTAAACAAGAAAGGCTTTACTCAGATTTGGATGGGGTTGTTGCACAAAATGAAGTATTTTAAGAAATATGAGAGTATCGGCGGGAGATGGAACAAACCAGATTCTAGCAATAGAATTGGGTGGGGACAGATCTCTAAAGGTACAGTTCCCAACTTCGTTTGCAAAAGTGACTTCATAAATTCAAATATGAAAGAGATGGTCAATGCATATGGGTATAATGCCATCTGGAATATTACTTGGATTGGTGAAGAGGTGGTGAAAGGTTCTATTATTACTATCTAAGGAAAAGATATCATTTGGAACCAAATTCTCAAGGGGCTTTTATTGTTAGGCATATATGACTTGCTCTTTAATGATAGAAGACAATGGCAAGAGATGAGGTGGGTCAGAATTTGGAAGTTGCCCAGTACCAATGAAAGTAAAATATTTTATTTGGTTGCTTAGCATGAACAAGCTGTTGACCATTGATGTGCTTAGAAAAAGGGGGAAAAGTTTTTAGCAAATACATGTATTCTGTGTAAAGGTTGACCATCTGTTTTTGCATTGTGGAAGCGGGTGCAGTACATGTTACAAAACATGTGTGTGATATTTTCACATTGTGGGAGTTGTCAAATGTTAGGTTGATGAAAGTTCACTTTGGAAGATCACTAAAGGGGTTGCGTGGGGCATCTACTAGAAAATAATTTTTGGCAATGGCAATGATTGATCGAATGTATCAGTTGCATCACTTGATAAGTATGACATGTAGTACCCATCAAGCAGGCGTATGGGAACCCCCTGATAAATTTTATGGAATCTCCATGGGAAATCCTGGCAGAGGTGGTATTGGAGGTGCAGTTAAGGATCATAAAAAAAGATATTGTGGGCCTGTGGGGTGTTAACCGAAAATGAGGCTGAAATGATATCAGTGTTGCAAGGGATTAGAATAGTAGATTGGTGATAATGGATCATTGTGGGTGATTCCATGAACGTGACTCATTGGTGTACGAAGGAAATGTGACAATTTTGTAGAGATAATTGTGGTATATTAGAGGGCTGGTTAGGGATCATATTGGGACAATTTTAAAGAGATATTGTGGGCTTTGTGTATTATTATTAATATAGCAAATGGAGCTGAGATAAGATCAGTGCTGCAAGGGATTAGAGTAGCAGATTGGTGATAATGGATCATTGTAGGTGATTCTATGAACGTGACTCATTAGTGTACGAAGGAAATGTGACAATTTTATAGAGATAATTGTGGTATATTGGAGAGCCGGTTAGGGATCATATTGGGACAATTTTAAAGAGATCTTGTGGGCTTTGTGTATTATTAATAGCAAATGGAGCTGAGATCAGTGTTGCAAGGGATTAAGGTGGCTTAGCAATTTGGTGGATCATTGAGTATGACACCCCATGAATGTGATTCATTGGTGTAAGAAGAAAATGGAGGTGCCTTTGATGCTTTGGGAGGAGGTTATGGTTCATTTCCTGATAATTGGTTCATATGCATATAGAGAGAAAAACTCAGCAGCAGTTGCTTTGGATAAAGATAATGTCTAGATGGAAGTGTTAGGGGGAAAGATTGAATGTATATAGAGAGAAAAACTCAGCAGCAGATGCTTTGGATAAAGATGCAGTCTAGATGCAAGTGTTAATTGTGATATTAATGATGGGCCCAGAGTTAGTGGGAAAGATTCAATGTATATATAGAGAGAAAAATTCAGCAGCAAATGTTTTGGCTCAAGATGCAGTCTAGATGCAAGTGTTAACTGTGATATTAAAGATGGGCCTAGAGTTAGGGGTAAAGATTGAATGTATATAGAGAGAAAAGCTCATCAGCAGATGCTTTGGATAAAGATTTAGTCTAGATGCAAGTGTTAGGGCGAAAGATTGAATGTATATAGAGAGAAAAACTTGCAGCAGATGCTTTGCAGTCTAGATGCTAGTGTTAACTGTGATATTAAAGATGGGCCCAAAGTTAGGGGGAAAGATTTAATGTATATAGAGAGAAAAACTCAGCAGCAGATGCTTTGGCTTAAAGATGCAGTCTAGATGCAAGTGTAAACTGTGATATAAAGATGGGCCCAGAGTTAGGGGGAACGATTGAATGTAAATAGTTGGAGTTTTTTGGTAATGTTGTATATTGTGTGATGGCAATTTTTATAAATTGCATTACTGCTGCATTTTGTTGATGTACTTATGTTATTTTCATTTTTTTTTTTGGGAAAGTACTTGTGTTATTTTGTGAATAAATGAATGAATGAAGAAGTAAATGCTACCTTTGTTTAAAAAAAAAAAAAACCCTGATAATATATAAGGTTAATTTGACAAAGTATCTGGTATGCTAACAAAGTATGTTCGACTCTTCTTTTATTTTAAATAACCATTAGTACATATTGAACAAAGTATGTTTGGCTCTTCTTTTATTTTAAATAACCATTAGTACATATTGAACAAAATGGGCTATTACTTTGTAGAGAATTTTTTTAATCATTACCCCCGTCCATAGTGCGTTCTATATTCTCAATAAGGTAATATCGAATTCATGTCAACAAAATAAATAAAAAGGTAATGTCTGAAATCCATTTGCATATAACGTTTGTGAAGTATATGTAATGATTTTACATAGTCATGCTTTTGAGTTTTGAAAAGCACAACCTAGAGTTTTTATGATTCGTGTACTTAACTTCTATTGACTTGGGTGATTTCATTGTAAGTACATCCCCTCTCTTGACAAATTCTCTCTCTAAAAGCTATACCTTTCATTCTCTCTCTCATCCACTCTCTTTGACAGTAATTTCTATTCTCTCTCACGATGAGTTCTTTGTCAGGCAGTTTGCTTGATGACCCCTTATTTTGCACGGGCCCACTCTCTCGCCCCTTATTCTCCCTCTCAATCCTGTGCCATCTTCCTTCCATTCTCCCACCACGAAAAATCTCCAATTTTCCACCATCTCCCTCAAACATGATAGCATCACACAACTTCGTGACCTCTCCCATAATGATGCTCTTCTTGACAAATTGGGGTGATTTCATTGTAAGTACATCCCTCTCTTGACAAACTCGCTCTCTCTCTCTCTCTAAAAGCTATACCTTTTATTCTCTCTCTCATCCACTCTCTTTGACCTGGTAATTTCTATTCTGTCTCACGATGGGTTCTCTATCAGGCAGTTTGCTTGATGACCCCTTATTTTGCACGGGTCCACTCTCTCACCCCTTATTCTCCCCTCAAACCTGTGCCATCTTCCTCCCATTCTCCCACCACGAAAAATCTCCAATTTTCCACCATCTCCCCCAACCATGATGCATCATGCAACTTCATGATGTCTCCCATAATGAATTATGCTCTTCTTGGATGCTCAGAAAACCGGACATGTCTCTCGCCCCTTATTCTCCCTCTCAATCATGTGTCATCTTCCTCCCATTCTCCCACCCAAAAAATCTCCAATTTTCACCATCTCCCTCAAACATGATAGCATCATGCAAATTCATGATCTCCTCCCATAATGAATTATGCTCTTCTTGGATGTCCAGAAAACCAGACATGAGGGTGGGATGCAGCAATGGTATCCTTTGTACCCAATGAAAGTAAATGTTTTATTGGTTGCTCAGCATGAACAAGCTGTTGACCATTGATGTGCTTAGAAAAAGGGGGAAAAGTTTTTAACGAATACATGTGTAAAGGTTGAAGAGAAACATGACCATCTTTCTGTTTTTGTATTGTGGGTATACAAGGAAAGATATGGAATTGGATATATATGAAAGTGGGACATGTTACAAATATTTTCACATTGAGGTAGTTCACTTTGGAAGATCACTAAAGGGCCTGTGTGCCATCTAGTAGAATTTTTGGCAATGGCACTGATTGATCAAATGTATCAGTTGCATCACTTGATAAGGATGACATGATTGATCAAGAAGCCGTATGGGAACCCCCAGATAAATTTTTATGGAATCTCCATGGGAAATCCTGGCAGAGGTGGTATTGGAGGTGGGGCGTATGAGACCTCCACCCCAGATAAATTTTTATGGAATCTCCATGGGAAATCCTGGCAGAGGTGGTATTGGAGGTGCAGTAAGGATCATAAAAAAAAATATCGTGGGCCTGGGTGTCAGTGTTGCAAGGGATGAGGCTGAAATGATGTCAGTGTTGCAAGGGATTAGAGTAGCAGATTGGTGATAATGGATCATTGTGGGTGATTCCATGAACGTGATTCATTGGTGTAAGAAGAAAATAGAGGTTCCTTTGATACTTTGGGAGGAGGTTATGGTTAACGGTTCATATGCATGTATATAGAGAGAAAAACTCATTGGTGTACGAAGGAAATGTGACAATTTTATAGAGATATTGTGGTATTGGAGGGCTAGCTAGGGATCATATTGGGACAATTTTAAAAAGATATTGTGGGCCTTTGTGTATATAGAGCTGAGATATGATCAGTGCTGCAAGGGATTAATGTGATTCGTTGGAAATAAGAAGAAAATGGAGGTTCCTTTGATGCTTTGGGAGGAGGTTATGGTTCATTGTCCTGATATGTTAGGTTCATATGCATGTATATAGAGAGAAAAACTCATTGGTGAACGAAGGAAATGTGACAATTTTATAGAGATATTGTGGGCCTTTGTGTATTTATTTTATAGCAAATGGAGCAAGGGATTAAAGTGGCTGAGCAATTTGGTGGTAAATTGATCATTGGGGGACTCCATGAATGTGATCCGTTGGTGTAAGAAGAAAATGGAGGTTCCTTTGATGCTTTGGTTGTGGTTCATATGGCATGTATATAGAGAGAAAAACTCAGCAGCAGCAGATGTTATGGTTCATTGGCCTGATATGTTTGGTTCATATGGCATGTATATAGAGAGAAAAACTCAGCAGCAGCAGATGCTTTGGCTAAAGATGCAGTCTAGATGTGTTAACTGTGATATAAAGATGGGCCCAGAGTTAGGGGGAGAGATTGAATGTAAATAGTTGGAGTTTTTCAATGTTGTATATTGTGTTGTGTGATGGCAATTTTTATAAATTGCATTGCTGCTGCATTATGTTTTTTTTTTTTTTGGAAAAGTACTTACTTGTGTTATTTTTGTGAATGAATGAAAAAATAAAATGTTACCATTCTTAAATAAAAAAGTAGGGTTTTTTGTAAGTACTGATGATATTTTGTGAATGAATGAAGTGATACCTTTGTTAAAAAAAATAAAAAATAGAAAAATAAAAATAAAAATAAAAAAACCCTGATAATAACCAATTAGTACGCATATTTCAAATGGGCTATATACCTTTGTTAAAAAAAAAAAAAAAACCCTGATAATAATAACCATTATTATTATAGTACGCATATTTCAAATGGGCTATATGTTTCAAATAGGCTAACCTTTGTTAAAAAAAAAAAAAAAAAACTGAATAATAACCATTATTAGTACGCATATTTCAAATGGGCTATATGTCTCCAAATGCTAAAAAAAACACCCTGATAATAATTAGTACGCATATTTCAAATGGGCTATATGTCTCCAAATGCTAAAAAAAACACCCTGATAATAACCATTAGTACGCATATTTCTAAATGCTATAGGATCAATATGCGTATTAATATCTGAATTAGTATGCATATTGACTCTTCTTTTATTTAAATAACCATTAGTACGCATATTAATCATTACCCCATCCATAGTGCGTTCTATTTCCTTTCAGCAAAAATAATAAATAGTTGAATTCAAAAAAAAAAAAGAAAATAGATGGAATTTGCGTGTGGGCCCCCCACACGCAAAATATCAAATGGTCAAGAATGCTAGTGGAGAATATGCGAATATGACGCAGAATGCTATATTGATAGTTTAGTGCGTCTAGTTTGTCTGTTGCATCGTGAATTTTCACACTGAAATTGTAGAATGCATTTTCGAACGTAATAAAAATTTTATTTAAGAATAATGGTATAGATGAAAGTATATGGCGCTACAATCAAAACCGTTCTATAAAGAAAGGCGTGAAGTCAAGCTCCCATGACATATCAGAATTACATAAAATAATCGATGGTATCCCACCCTTAATAGAAACAGGACGTCCATATTTGATATTCGCCTCAAACTTATGTTGTGCGCCAATTAATTCTTTCTTGTTGATAAATGGCGAAATTCGATATCGTCAATGACAGTGTATAGCATCATTCAAATAACCATTGAAGTCCATCCATCCACTGAAATAATTGTGCGGGGCTAAGCTCCGTGCCTGTTGAGTTCCCAGTCCGACTCAGACCCTCTATGGCAATGCTCATAGGTCTGTCAGGTGTTGCTTGATAAATGGCGAAATTCGAAATCGTCAATGACAGTGTATTGCATCATTCAAATAACCACTGAAGTCCATCCATCCACTGAAATAATTGTGCGGGGCTAAGCTCCGTGCCTGTTGAGTTCCCAGTCCGACTCAGACCTTCTATGACAATGCTTATAGGTCTGTCAGGTGTTGCTTGCGCAAGCAACACATTCATCCAATTGAATAATTCATCTGGAAGATTAGGGAATTCTAGTTGTGTTGCAAAAATCATAGGTTGTTGTTCACATCGGGACAAGAAATCCTCCGCGGACGTAGATGATGATAGTATGCCTATATGTCCTTTGTTGTGTTGTTTGATCTGTATCGTTCATGGAATTCTCCATAATCAACGAAAGATCCCTCTTTAGAGATGTAAGCACGCACTGCGGCAGGATCCTTTGCTGTTTGGACGTTTGGACCATAGGTGGTGGACTCATGAGTGATCTCCCATCTTTTGGGATCGTATATGTTGATAACTTTGGAAAATTGAAGGAGACAGTGGAGATGGGGCGTTCCATCCTGATGATGTTCTCCTGATGATGTAGAATTATTGTGGATGAATTTGAGCCGTTCAAGTACTACTAATGCGGTAGAGGATAACGCGCATAAGTTATGAAAATGGCTTTGGCATTAATGTGAAATCCTGTTGGTGCCGTTGGCATTGTATATAAAGACCTTTAGGTTCCTCCGCGACGATGGTAGGAAATGAAAACTTCTCCTAGCTTCATTGCCGCATCGTCTTCTTACCGTTTATATAGTGTTTCTTGGTGGAATTCCATGTCATTCTATTCAAATTTTTTTGAATTCAAATTACACACCAGGGTCGGGCGTAAATCTACTTGGTTTTAGGTCGTTAGCTATGTTTCTGCTTCATTTATAGCAACAACCAGCATATAACGTTTGTGAAGTATTTTAATGATTTTACATAGTCATGTTTTTAAGTTTTGAAAAGCACAACCTAGAGTTTTTATAATTCGTGTACTTGACTTCTATTTACTAAGTATCACTCTCTCTCTCATCGAAGGTGACTTTGCTTTTCTCTCATTGTCTCTTCTCCCCCTCTCGCACCTCTGTTTTCTCTCACCTAATCTCTTGTTAACCAGTTACCACTCTCTCTCTCTTGACAAACTCTCTCTCTCTCTAAAAGCTATACCTTTCATTCTCTCTCTTTCATCCACTCTCTTTGACCTGGTAATTTCTATTCTCTCTCACGATGGGAGCATTTTGCTTGATAACTTAGTAGAAGAAATCCTACTCAAGTGGCTTGTCCCCCTTGTAAGGTCTCAAGATTGTCTCAAGATCTTGGAATGAACTCTTATCCTCCCCTTCCTTATTTTGCACGGGTCCACTCTCTCGCCCCTTAGTCTCCCACTCTCTCGCCCCTTATTCTCCCTCTCAATCTTGTGCCTTCTTCCTCCCATTCTCCCACCACGAAAAATCTCCAATTTTCATCATCTCCCTCAAACATGATAGCATCATGCAACTTCATTATCTCTCCCATAATGAATTATGCTCTTCTTGGATGCCCAGAAAACCAGACATGAGGGTGGGATGCAGCAATGGCATCCTTTGTACCCTGATTGGTGGGATAGGTAGGGGTGTCAATCCGGGTTTTTGACAGGCCAATCCGCCTGCCTTCCTGCTGTTCCCTGATCCTCAGCATACTATTTCGGATTCTATTTCGACCCCCAGCATTGCAAATTCAGGGTTTTGACTACAGTATCGAATGTGTTGGCATGGAGGAAGCCCATTCCGGAATACTAGCTGTTTGACTCATTGATTGGACAATGGAGGCTTGCATGCCAAAAAAACCTCTAATCTTTGGCATGAAGAATCTTATATCGATTGGCCATACATGCTAGGATGGACAGCAGGTTGATCAGCTTCGACATGGTGAGAGAGGCAGTTGAGATAGTGCACCCTCGGTGTGGGTTGGCCATGTTGCTCTTGGATTGGAATGGCCATGTTTCTCTTGTGGCTGTAATAGGGCTTGATCTAAAAAGTTAATGGTGTGGTTTTGCAAAACTGAAGACAAAGTGGGAGGAGATAATCAACGTACATCTTGCCCGAGTTGGGGTTCGAATATGATGGTGAAAATGTGCTGAAGAAAGGTGATAGGCATCCCTCACCCGTGCTTGTATGTGGAGGCCACATTTTTATGATTTACGGTAAAAAGATTATGAGTTATGGCAGTAGTGGGAGGCTGCATGCCTTTTTTCCAAGTGATAGAGATTGTTTGATGGTGAGTATATATGCTACAAACCCACCCTGTTTCTTTGGATTTTTATGGTGATGAGAGAGGAATGGGGAGATGTGCGGTAAGAAGAAGCGGGGTCTCTCTCAGCCAAGCTTACTGGCAAGAAAAAGAACCTTAAAACTCCGTGCAACTCTCTCCCATGACAACAGTTTGGTGGTCCCCAAGACATCTTGAATGGGGTTGTTGAGTTTGTTGAGGGACTACATTGTCTTTTCGGTTGCTTTTTATTACACTTGTAATATTTTATGCTCCATTATATTTACCTAAATGCATGTCTGTAATTGATCTTTTTTCTCTCTCTCTCTCTCATGCCAATGCCCATACCCATGCCGCGCTGAACTTCAACAATTAAAATGTGGATAAAGCTTGCTGCACACGAGCAAAAAGGGGTGTTACTCTTGAAGCCATAACCATCTGCTCTCTCCCTCCCTCTCTAGAACTTGTCCATTGCTGTTTGCAGGAACTCGTCAAGGAAACTGTCCTCTAAAGCTGCCAAAAAAAGCTCCTATCGAGCTGATAATTGCCAGAAATCTCAGCTGTTGGGCATTCCGGATTTTGCGGGCATTGTTGTTTGGCTTCTGCATCATTTTCTTGACATTTTTTCCTTTTTGAGGACAATTTGGAGCTCTATGTGTCCTTCTTCGTTACATATGTAGCAACGACATTTTCTTAATAAAAAGTTTGTTCTCTGATGCAGATTATACGGATTTTGAAGTATTTGCTCAAAATCCCCAAGTAATTAAATTGTTTTATATCCTAATAATGGTTTGGGTGTTATAATAGATTTTTGTTTTGGATCTAGTTGATCAAAATTTAACTCTTATCTGCAAAAAGATTTACTGGTTTGTCAAGACTTAACCTTCTGTTAAAGAATCTTTGATCGAAAAATATATATTATTTCCTGATGCTTAGAAAGTTAAAAGATGTACTTCTTTTTTAGAAGTTTTATCTGTAGAATTTTCTGTTAACCGGTTTGCAGGTATTTCCAAATCTCGCCAATTTAGTTTTGGTTGCATCTCTGTATCAAAATTGCGAGGTTCAAAACTTTCTACAATTTGATTATTTAAATCGTTCAGTTATACTAACATTCATGGATGACTTTCCATTCGATAGCAAAATCGAAGCTATCTTCTTTCATCCCGACATTTTTGTCTAGATAATTATTTTAACTATATCTCATGCGCAACTCCGGTTTAGAGTTCATATTTGTTTCTAGTATGGTTTTGAAAATGAAGGTGAAGGTTTTTCTTCTTCATTTGGAAAAAATCTTTCTGCTTAAGATTTTTTAAATAATTTTCGAAACTATCAAGGGTTTAGAGTCTGGGTTAGAATCCAAATGATCCGGTTTTTCAAATTATCTTTTCAGATGACTTTTCTAAGTGTCATTTACTTCATTTGCAGTAATATTTTATGATTCTACGTCACTATCATCAAAGCTGATTGTTAGATGATAATTATTTCTTAACATGGGTTCTTTATGTTCTGCTAATAACCTTTGTATGCTGGAAATAAGATGGTTTTTCTTGTTTCAAAGTCTTTTTCCTTTATGTATCTTGATTTCTAATATTCGATAATTTCTTTGATGACTTCAAATTTTTGAGATTCATTTTCTTCTAAAACGCATTTCAGCTCCATAAAATAACATTTTTCTAGGTTTATATGGATTTTTCGAGTCTGTGATTAGGGAAAAGCTCATTTTTTTCAAAAGAAGAGTTTTAGATTCTTTTTCCAGCAATACTTCTCCTTGTAGATTTTGAGTACTTCAAAATTTTCTCAATAAAAAAGTGTTCTTGCTGACTTTCTTAGTAGGTCTACCGGATAAAAACAGCCACTCCTACACAAGGAGAAGAAAGAAGGATTCCTACAAGAGATGGAAATTGTATTGGAACCCGACTGGACATAGAGAAACAACTCTATACTCTCAATTTGATCAACCCAATATTCTTAAACCAATCTCATATAGGGACATCATAAAGATGCAGAAACAAATACAATAGTCTCATTCAGCATGTAGGTGTCCAGTTTTTATAAAAATCCCAATATTTCCAATCATATTTACAATGAATTGAACGAGGTATGGAAAAACCTTATACTCGAAAACAGATCTAAATACATATAGGAAAATTATCAGACTTGATAGCAAATCAAAGTCTAGAGTTTTCAAAACTAAAAGAAAAAATATTTACAACCATTAAACAAATGAATTGGAATGAAGAATTTACTTTTGAAAAAATCAATGCATTTTTGGAAGTAGCTTCTTATAGATAATCAATCTAATGAGCCTATCTTCAAAAAAATAAAAAGGATATGTCTGTATGAGAAGGCAAAAACTTTCCTGCCTCATGCGATTTTCGAAAAGATTTCCAAAATAACCTATCTTTGAAAACATAAAAAGGATATGTCTGTATGAGAAGGCAAAAACTTTCCTGCCTCATGCGATTTTCGAAAAGATTTCCATAATAATAGATGATGAGCAATACTTCACAATCCCAAAAATATATGTAGATTATGAGAAGAATGGTGCCATGACGCCATTAATTTTGAAGTATTGTTGGAACATTGCAAGGATACCTTACCTTGAGAAAATGGGAAAATTTCACAAAAAGACAGGTAGAAAAAGGCTATCTTACTTTCAGATAATAATAGAAACTTCGAAGATGTCTAAAAGAATTTCACAAATATCTTAAAAGAAGAATTTTGTGGACAAATAGATGCATATAACCTGAAAATCAGATGCAAATTACTTTGTAAAAATTAAAATTATGCAAAATCAAATAATTTAATTTGTTTGCAAAAAGAATACCATAAATGGTATCAAATGCTAGATGATATGAAAACAGATTTCTGGAAAAGAAGACAATTTTTCCATAAATTGCCAGTTCCTTGGGACGAGATTTGTGAAACTGATTACGACAAATATGTATGTGGTAAATGTTTCCGAAAGATACCCTAGGAAATAGGATAAGGTTTGTTTTTTTCAAAAACATTGAAAAAATCTAAAAGCAGCAAAACAAGTCAAGAAAGAACTTGGGATGAAAGATTGTAACTGAATTCTTAAAAACAATTTTCGAATTTGGATGTGAAAAGAATTATCGAAAGAAATCTTTCAAGAAGAAAAAATTTAAATGGAAAAAATGGAATAAAAGAAAAAAATTTAATAAACAAAAAACAGTATGTTGTTAAGAAAAATAACAATAATCCAAAAAGAAAAATATTAAGAAAATGATAAAAATCCTTGAAAAAAACAATTTAAAATTTGTTTTGGACAAGAAATTTCTGATAGGGAATCGATAATATTCGAGATAGAAACTGAGCTCGAAATAGAAGACAATGATTCGGAATTAGTTTTTATGATGAATGAAGAAGCACTATCAGAAATCTCTATATAAGAACAACAAGTTCTTAAACTTGGATATGTGATTAAAGAAGAATTCACAATTGATGAATCCAAAATAGAAAAATAAAAATTCTTAAAAAAGAAGAAATATACAAATGGTCTAAATTTCAATTTTGGAATGCAAGACATTTTGAGAATTTTAGCGGTAACACATCTAGATGCTAAAGCTTCAGAAAATGGTTCGGTTGAAATTGCAATTTTTTATAAAACAAAAATAGCAATTTTTTATAAAACAAAATAGCAAAAATGATCAAGCAATACTCAAAACTTAGATATTTGGATATTGGAATATTCATGATCGAAATATTTCTCCAATACTGGTAGTAGCCCTGGATAAAAGATTTATTAACCCTATTAAAACAATAATAGGAGGATTACAATCAAATCTTGTTACTGGAAAAATTTGGTTTAAAATAAAATCAAATAGTTTATTGTTAAGTAACAATAATGCAAAAAGAAAAATATCAAAAAAATGATAAAAATTCTTGAAGAAAACAATTTTAAAATTTGTTTTGGAAAATAAATTTCTGATAGGGAATCGATAATATTCGAGATAGAAACTGAGCTTGAAACAGAAGGCAGTGATTTGGAATTAGTTTTTATGATGAATGAAGAAGCACTATCAGAAATCTCTATAGAAGAACAACAAGTTCTTAAACTTGGATATGTGATTAAAGAAGAATTCACAATTGATGAATCCAAAATAGAAATATCAAATATTCTTAAAAAAGAAGAAATATACAAATGGTCTAACTTTCAATTTTGGAATGCAAGACATTTTGAGCATTTTAGCGGTAACACATCTAAATGCTAACGCTTCAAAAAATGGTTTGGTTGAAATTGCAATTTTTTATAAAACAAAAATAGCAATTTTTTATACAGCAAAATAGCAAAAATGATCAAGCAATACTCAAAACTTAGAGATTTGTATATTGGAATATGCATGATCGAAATAATACTCCCATACTGGTAGTAGCCCTGGATAAAAGATTTAGTGACCCTATTAAGACAATAATAGGAGGATTACAATCAAATCTTGTAACTGGAAAAGTCTGGTTTAAAATAAAACCAAACTATTTTATTGCAAGGAAAGATGATCTTAATAAACAAAACATAAAATGC
The DNA here is from genome assembly GCF_054954075.1 of Amborella trichopoda. Lineage (NCBI taxonomy): Eukaryota > Viridiplantae > Streptophyta > Magnoliopsida > Amborellales > Amborellaceae > Amborella > Amborella trichopoda. Next base: position 39,655,103 of record NC_142341.1, read on the forward strand.
TAATGGCACATATCTTGATTTAAAAAATATTCCATTTGGGGAATATAATCAAGCCACTAATGATTGGGCTCATCTATGACTCTAGTCATTGTCAATAATAAACATTTCTGGACCAAAGAAAAATTCCTTGATTATATAGCTGGAACATTGTAGGGAGATACCTTACAATGCCTAAAAAAATGGGAAAATTTCACAAAAAGGCCAGTAGAAAAGGTACCTTACTTTCAGATAATAATAAAAATTTGGAAAATGTCTTAAAGAATTTCACAAATATTTTAAAAGAAGAATTTTGTAGACAACTCGACGAATATGTTTGTGATCACCACATAAGGTATCTCCTTGCATGAAAATTTGTTCTAATAGATTTGGGATTTTGAAGTATTGCTCATCTTCTACTATTTTGGAAATCTTTTCAAAAATCTCATGGGGCAGGACAGTTGTTGCCTTCTCATACAGACATATATCCTTTTTATTTTTTCGAAGATAGGCTCATTAGATTGATATCTATGAGATGGCCACTTTAAAAAATGTATAGATTTTTTCAAAAGTAAATAATTATCCATTCCAATCCATTTGTTTAGTGAATGTAAATATTTTCCTTTTAGTTTTGAAAACTCTAGACTTTGAAGGCTCACTTTCAGGGCTGCAGGACCCATACCCACTTTCAGTTGGATCTCGGGCGTCATCTTTGAGATGCTTCGAATGGGCCTCCATAAGCTGAAGGAGGTGCCCCTCGAAGAGCTTGGAACATCGATCCAACAGCTAAGGGGGATCACCTTAGGGAATGAGCCCTCCTCCCTTACTTTGACAGCATCGCCAACAAGCTGGAGGGATGGAGGGTGAAAGCTCTGCAGGCGGAAGAAACGATGATAGCCCCTTTTGGTCAGGAAACAACGATAACCTGCTAGTGGTGAGGCGGTGATAACCCCATAGTGGTGAGACGGCAATAACCCCTTAGTGGTGAGACGGTGATAGCCACTCTTGAGCTGTCACACGGCATTACCGTCTTAGTAATCAGATGGCGATAGCCACTTCAAGGGTGGACCGCGCTACACCTTTTGGTGGGGAGTACGCGATAGTACCGTCCCTCAACATTTTACAAAGGGGATAGTGAACCTTCATGGCCCAACCATCAGGCGTTATCACCGATGTCAAGAACCTCCCAAAAGTAGGGCACCTGGGTACCGATACATTCACCAACGAGAGCTTGGTGTGAGGTGAGCCAATCTGGCTCACCGAAACTTATGTGAACCCACGTGGCCTTTGAGTGTTACTTTTGTGAGTGACCCCATCTAGTTTGGGGTGAGAGAAGATAGCGACGACAATGTGAGGGTAGAGAAAGGGGTAGGCCTCCTACATTGCCTGCACCGAAATATAGCCTCGAGCCGGGACTTGCCGACTCTAGGCAAGAGGATGGTAAAAACCCCAGGCATGAAATGGTCCTCTGCTAGCCTGCGAGTGCAAGGGGAGCAGCACCAGTATTTTTAAGGGTTTACTTATCATGGACCATGAGAGTACTGAGTCGTTTCAGAGCTATTATGAGATGGTCTTCCCTACTGGCCGCCATCCAATGCTCGGCGGGCTATTATGATCATTGCTCAAACACGGTCAAAGTATTGCTCAAAACTTAGGGCCATGTCAGCAATACGTGGCTACTTGGTCATGGGGAGGCAAGGATATTATTGATGGACCTGCACTTCATTAGGGGGCTTCCGCTCCTCGGCGCTATGTATGACGAGTTTGTACCCCCCGAACTCAGACATCGTTGAAGGGGAAAGAGTAGGGAAAAAAGCCCCACCGACTGGGCTTCAGAAACTGTTTGGGATCTACTAGCTACTATGCGGTGAGTCCAAAAGTGGACGGATCTCCTTCATCGAATGGATAGCATTTTTCTACGGCCAGCATCGAGGAAAAGGAAGAAGGGGAAGGCACCCCTAAAGGAGGCCCCATCAGTTTTTAAGCTGCGGAAGGAGAATGGGTATATCTTCCTGTCAGCTTACCTGGTACTTTTCTTATGCAAGTTTGCTCTGCCAGGTGAGGCATACACCATTCGTCCAGGAACTTCTATGTGGTATGTGACATGGCACGGGGCAAAGAGTATGCACTAGCACAGCCAGTCCTGTGCAGCATCTATTATGGCCTGGGAGCCATTTCTTGGGGGAGACTACATAATGGAGAGGAAGGAGGGAACGACATAGTAGATGATGAGGCCTTCCGAAGGGATTTCAAGACTCCTTTCCCAATCCATTATGTTTATGGCTGGCTTGGGGCTTACTTCCCTAACACCTACCTCAAAAATAGGTTGTTGGAAGATACCATGTGCCCATTCCTTTTGAAGATTACCGGGCATAAAGCAATTTTCTACACACCTGGTCATGCAAACAGCTTGTTCTATAATGGCCATCTTCACATGATCCGAGTTGCATTCTCAGTTGGGGGCCTTATAGAGCATGCATTCGTTGACGAGCTGGGCCACCACCTAGACGGTGATTTCACCAGCCATAATCCATAACGCAAAAAGCTTGAGGGATACTTCCCTCATCAATTCGCCCGGCAGCATGGGCTAGATCAAGGATGCCCATCATCGGAAGCCCTATACTCCTCTCGGCTTTGATTCTCCAGAGGAAACGGTCAGCGTCATGGTCATTAACGATCCTAATGACGCCCAAGAGGAGCGCATGAACAGGTTTGAAGCCATAATGCAGTCTATCATCAAAAAGATGGAGCGCCTAGAACCCGCTTGGTCTCCTCCCTCTTCTTCCCACCTTGAGGCCAACTCCCCTCCTGCTGAGGACACAACTCCTAGGAAAACTCCTCTAATAGCCTCTCAAGATGGTTCTGCTTCTCGGGTATACTCCCAAGGTGACATAGACGCCATGGTGACCCATAGCCTCAAGAACAAGATCCCAGGTATGCAAGGGGCACTGCTTTACCAAAAGCCATACCCCTCTCATATTGATCAGGTATCGTTTCCCCCAAGCTACCAAAAGGGGAAGCTGCCCTTGTTCAATGGTACGACATCACTGCACCAGCACATTGCCCATTTCAAAGTAGCCTGTCGAGAGTCAGCAGCTGACAGATAGCTCCTCCTCCGTCAGTTTGTCGAGACCCTTAAAGAACTAGCTTTCCAGTGGTATGATCGGTTACCTTCAAGCTCGATACACACCTGACAGGAAATGAAGCAGCTCTTCTATCAGCATTTTTATGAAGTGCAAAAAAACGTTTAAACCACCGAGCTCCTCACTCTGATGTAGGAACCTGGCGAGTCGATCGACAAGTTTATAGCCCAGTGGAGAGAATTGGCAACCTACCACGCTACTCGCATGACGAAATGGGAAGTAGTTCAAACCTGTATTCGGCACTAGCTGCTGGAGATAGCCCTGCATGTTGAGGCTTTCAACCCTTCCTCCATGTAGGAGCTCATCTCTAAAGAAGTGCCTATTGAGGGTCTATCCAAGCACCATGATAATTCCCGTCAACAGTCCTCTAGCTCGGGAAACGGCAGGGACAATGGCAATTCTCACTCCAGTAATCGGGGTAACCAGCAAAAAGGGGTGATTAGTGCAACTGTCACTGTCATGGACACTAAGAAAGTGCCCTTCAGACCTTGGACCTCGGACCTCTCCATAGGGGTAGTCACTACTAAAGCACAAACAACACCTCAGACTGGAGACGAGCAGAAGCAGACCTACAACTAGATCCCACCTCCCAAGAACTCCAGTCGAAATGACTACTGGGCCCGGCATCGAAACAAGGTGTACCCCTTTGAGAAAGAGTGGGTTCCTGCGCTACTCTGATTACTCTTGGAGCAGGGTATGATTCAGGTACCTAAGGTTAAGTCTCTTGAGCAACCCACTCAAGAGACCCATAAGAAGTACTGTGCCTATCACATAAGGGTAAACCATCCCATCGAAGACTGCTTTGTGCTCAAAGAAATTATCGAGGCACTCATTAATAAGGGTAAGATAAAGCTCGAAGAGCTAAATAAAGCATTCAGGGCAACTGAGGCTTCCCATGTGGTGACAATCCAAGCAGATGATGAGGCACCCTCTGTCCTTCACACAGTGTTCGCTGTGATGCTCGAAGAGGGTCTCATCACCCCAAGCCGACAAGGCAGCCCAAGCTCTTGGCTCCCTGGACTAAAAACCTTTGGTGTCCGTACTACGGGATACGAGGCTATGACCTGAGTGAGTGCACTGGGTTTCATACACTCCTTGTAAAGAAGATGAAAGAATGCCAGAAAGTTCATGAAAACACAAGGGGAACCCCCAAGTCCTTGCGCAACCGGGGAAAGTAGACCCCTCGCTGCAAGAGCCGAGTCATAATGATTTAGCCCAATTCTAGGTCTTGTTCGAAGGTTTGCTCCAGCAAGGACTCATCACTCCCAAGCCCACCAGGCAACCCAAGCGCCTTGCCCAGGGAACAGAAAATCTCTGGTGCCCATACCACCAGGAATGAGGCCATGAGTTGAGCGAGTGCTCTGGCTTCGAAGCAGTACTCGTAGAAAAGGTACGGAAGGGCCAGATCGTTTGTGTCGTCCTCCCGGAATGCTTCCAAACCAACACCCCCGTCCAGGAAGAAGATCCAGCACAAGGCCCCTATGAGTACACGTTAGGCCCGTCTGAGCCATCGACTTCTCAGCCATGGGAAGTTTACCATGGGCAAAGCAGGCTCAAGTCCCTAAAGCGTGAGGCAGTCCGCCAGGCTAGGGCTACTCATTGGCCCGATAGGACAGACCAAATCCCGCTCGTCAGAAGGAGACGAGCTCCCAGGTCAGCTCGTCGAGGGAATCATATTCCTCAGCCCCCACTAGAGGAAGAACTCCTAAGGCCTCTCCCTCCATTTCCAACCCTATAGGACTTCATCCCAGGCGCATCCCGCCTTACTTCTTCATCCAATCAAGACGACATCCCTAAGCCATCAACTGCCCAGGGTATGCTCAACAAGGGTGACAACATTAAAAGCATCCCTCAATAGTTAGAGACGGGGCAAGGCCTAAAATACTCCATGCATGCATCCGATAATGGTGACGACGCTAAAAGCACCTCTCAATGGGCAGAGATGGGGCAGGACCTAAAATACCCCCTACATACGTCCAACTCTTGTGACGACGTAAAAAGCTACCCAAAACCCTCTAACTCTTCTTCTCCCTCCTCTTTTACCTCTCTCGCAGGTACAACTCGGTAGTGCCCAGACTTCAAGGCCTTGAACAAGGAACTCAAAGGCACTAACATTAGCAAGTCGCATCGAAAGCGTTTGAGAAAAATACAAGCGCAAGCGGAGGAGGGAACACACTTTCACCATATCTAAGGTTCAAATTAAACGTATGTCTATTGCTACTTATTTTTCTACTCTCAAAATAATGTGAGATGAGCTAGGCTCATACTCCAAAATACCCACATGTACCTGTGGCTCCTTCAAACAACTTCAAGAGTGTCAACAAACAGAGAAAGTTTATCAATTTCTCATGGGTTTGAATGAATCCTTTGGAACCATTCGTACCCAAATCTTAGCAATGAGCCTTTGCCAAATATTAGGAAAGTGTACTCACTTGTTCTTCAAGAAGAGAAGCACAAAGGGTTGCAAGTAAATCAGCTAGTTTCTTATGATGCTGCAGCACTCATCGTTAACAAGCAAGAAGGGCACATGCAACAAGATGCTTCACGTCCAACAGGGAGACCATATTGCACTCATTACCGCAAACATGGTCACACTCAAGAGACATGCTATGATCTACACAGCTACCCTGAGGGCATTCCAAAACGAACTCCTAATGGGCATTTCAACCGTAAAAAAGAAGGCAAACGTGCTAACAATGTCAATTCCAATGCCAACTCTGCTGCTAGCCTATCTCTTGATGCTTCCGAACAAGGAGGACTACCATCCTTGCCACCCCCTCACTACAAATCAGTATTAGCAGCTTCCTTCCTTATTAAACACAGATTCTCAACCTTCAAATGCCAACTTTGCAGGTATGAAAACATGTTTTTCAATTTCTCAACCATCCAAAATTTCATGGGTGATAGATTCGAGAGCTTCCCACCATTTTACGCCCTATCTATCACCCGTCATGAAACCAATCACCAAGAATCATGATAAACCAGTTTGTTTACCAGATGGAAGCAACACAAATGTCACACGCATTGGTAAAAACATTTTGTCTTTCTCCATTTCTCTAGTCAATGTTCTATGTGTACCTAGTTTCTCTTTCAACTTGTTGTCTGTGAGTAAATTTACCAACTCTCTTAAAGGTGCAGTTATCTTCTTTCCCACTTTTTGTGTCTTTCAGGACTTGACCACGAGGAAAGTGATTGGAGTTGGGGAAATACGTGATGGATTGTACCATTTCGCTCATTCACCTGTTGCAGCTGCGATAACCAATTCAACCACCACCTCAACTGAAATATGGCACAAAAGGCTTGGTCACCCGTCTGGAAATAAATCATCTAGTTTCAAATTGAATAATGCTAAAATTTCATGTTCCACTCCTTTTTGTGACATTTGCACTATTGCCAAACAATCCCATTTACCTTTTCATTCTAGTTCAAATAAATGTGATGCCCCTTTTGAATTAATTCATTGTGATATATGGGGCCCATATGCCACTGCTTCTTATTTTGGCTCACACTATTTCCTCACCATTGTTGATGATTGCTCACGTTGCACTTGGACATATTTGATGATATTTAAATCTAAAACATACAAATTTTTATCTCATTTCTTTAACATGATCAAAACTCATTTCAAATATTCTATTCGACAAATTAGAACAGATAATGGAACTGAATTTTTGTCTTATGCCATGCAAAGCCTATTCAATGAGTTTGGAATTATGCATCAAAAGACCTGTGTCCATACCCCACAACAAAATGGTATTGCTAAACGCAAACACCGGCATCTATTTGAAGTTGCATGGGCATTGCGATTCCAAGCAAATCTTCATATAAAGTTAGGCCGTGAATGTATTCTAACAGCATGTTATCTCATTAACTGAATGCCAACACAAATTCTCTCTAAGAAAACACCTTATGAAATCCTCATGCAAAAACAACCCACCTATAACCACCTTCGCGTATTTGCGTGCCTTTGTTATGTACATAACAATGATACTCAACGCCATAAGTTTGCTCCACGTTCTAGAAGATCCATCTTTGTTGGATACCCACTTGGTCAACGAGGGTACAAAGTATTTGATCTTGAAACCATAACCATTTACACTAGTAGAGATGTTATTTTTCGAGAGGAAGAGTTTCCATTCAAAAACCCATCATCAATCCCAACTCATACACATGTTGTTATACCAAATCCAGTGAAATACATTGTTGATACCCCGCCTTTAAATTTTGAAGCATGTCATGAATATTTTTCTCAAATTCCCAACTCACCTCAAATCTCTCATACTCAGCCACCATCTCACAATATTGCCCCATCATCACCACTTTCGAATGGAACATCATCACCACCCATGCCATGTCGGTTCACTTGACCGCATGTCAAGCCACATAAACTCCAGGACTACATATGCTCCGTTGTTGATTACAATTCATCACGACAAGAACCCTTCTCTATCACGGCATCCTCTGGTAAAGCTTACCCTATCTAACCATTTCTCACTCTGTTTAATTTTTCCAAAACTTACCTTGCTTTTGTTTCCACCATATGTTCACATGAAGAACCCAAAAGTTTCTCTCAAGCAGTTAAAAATCCTCTTTGGCGTGAAGCTATGCAAGCAGAAATAACGGCTCTTGAATTAAACAAGACCTGGACTACTGAATCACTGCCTCCTGAAAAATGACCCATTGGTTGCAAATGGGTATTCAAAATAAAATGCTAAGCCGATGGGACAATAGAACGATATAAAACACGTTTGGTTGCAAAGGAGTTTACTCAAAAGGCGGGTTTAGACTATCATAAAACCTTCGCACCTGTTGCCAAGTTGGTCACAGTCAAGTGTCTACTTGCTGTTGCAACCTCCAAGAATTGGAACCTCTATCAGCTTGATGTCAACAATGCATTCTTGCATGGAGATTTAGATGAATAAGTGTATATGTCAATACCTCTAGGATTTGCTAGAGAGGGAGAAAACAAAGTATGTCGTCTCTGTAAATCCCTATATGGGCTGAAACAAGCCTCCAGGAATTGGTTCGAAAAGTTCTCATATGCTCTCCTTGACGCTGGTTTCAAGCAATCATCTGCAGATTATTCTTTATTCACTTTCAAATCTGGTATATTTATCACCGTCGTGTTAGTGTACGTTAATGACATTGTTGTTACAGGAAACAACGAGGACCATATTCAAAAGGTCAAACAATTTCTCAAATAAAAGTTTCACGTCAAAGATCTTGGCAAGCTCAAGTACTTCCTTGGAATTGAAGTAGGAAGGTCACCCCAAGGAATTCTGCTCACTCAACAAAAATATACTCTTGATATTTTAAAAGAAACAGGTTTCCTAGGCTCAAAACCTGTTTCTTTTCCTATGGAGCATAATCTAAAACTCTCTTCTAAGGATAGAAAGTTACTCTCTAATCCAGAAACTTACAGAAGACTTGTTGGGCGATTAATTTATCTCACCATTACCCATTCCGACATCAAATTTTCTATTCACATTCTCAGTCAATATATGCATGATCAACAAGAGCCTCACCTTGCTACTGCCCAAAGAGTTCTATGGTACCTTAAATGGTCACCTAGCCAAGGACTTGTCTTATCCTTAATCAACTCCTTCCAAATATCGACCTACTATGACTCAGATTGGGCCAACTGTCCAACTACACAGCGCTTCACCACGGGATACATCACTTTCCAAGGATCCAGCCCACTATCCTGGCGAACAAAGAAACAATCCACTATATCTCATTCATTAGCAGATGCTGAGTATCGTTCCATGGCCACCACTGCCTGTGAGTTGACATGGCTAAAAATACTATCTTCCGATTTGGGAATTCTTCACCCACAACCAATGCATCTCCACATCACCGATAATCGAGTTTTTCACGAGAGGACAAAACATATTGAGATTGATTGTCATTTCAATAGAGAAACTATCCAAGTTGGGCTTATTCGCACTTCACATGTCTCCACCAAGCTTCAACTTGCAGATATTTTAACTAAGGCTCTGGGCGAATATCAATTTCATTTTCTACTTAACAAGCTGGGTGTTCTTAACACTAACACTTCAGCTTGAGGGGGAGTGTTACGATATATACAACTCAGCACCTTGTCCCATTCAAATTCAAATCCAAATTCAAATTCAAATGAGGAAGGCTCCTCTTGTGCTGTATTTTTTGTTGCAACTGTATTGTTAGAATCCCAACTATTCAGGGAACAATTTTGTTAGTTCCTTCTTGTATTTATTTCATAGGCTGATGGTTAATGAAGCAAGTTTTTTTTTTTCTTCTCGAAATTCTTTGATTTGTCAAGATCTATTTTAGTTGGTAGAGGATTTGTTTGTGCAAAACCATTCTTGGTTGATGCGATGAAGGACAAACTAATAAGTTCAGGAATATGTCGCCATTAACTGTGATGAACTTGTTCAGGAATATTATTCCTCTATCTTTGATACTTTGGATGTGCCCCCGCTTCTTGTTTACGTTTTGGGGACTTCGGGTTCAAACCTTAACAATAGCAAAAGGAAGTTATTAATGGTGGCCCAGTATATTGAGAAGAGAAATCAATTGGGAAATTTAGGGATATTAGATAACTGTACTAGACAGCAAAAAACTAGAAAAACACAAAAACCCCACGTTAGGTTTACGGGACAGGGGGTAACTTGGAAAAAAAAATGCCGAGGGGGACGCCCGTAGATTGGGACAAATGTGTTCCTATTTTGAAATTGACCCCAATATTGCCGATAATTTTTTTAATATTTATAACTTTTTATAAACTAATAAAAAATATAAGCATGATAGAAATGACTTGACTTGCACCCTAGTTTTGCAGGTGCTACATTTATTTTTGTTAGCATTTGGTAAGTCTTGATGTTCTCTATTTATTTTTGTTGTACGCATTTAGTGAGTCTTATGTTCTCTATTTATCTTTGTTGTACGCATTTGGTGAGTCTTGATGTTCTCTTGTAGGCATTTGGTGAGTCTTGATGTTCTCTATTTATTTTTGTTCTAGGCGTTTGGTGAGTCATGATGTTCTCTAAAGCCACTCCTTTGAATAGCTCAAACCCAGGCGAGTCGAACTCGTTCGAGTCGACACGGGAATGGGTCACCCGTGTCGATTCCACTGAATTATGCAGATTCGTCTGGTTTTAGAGATAGAAACTATCTCAAAATTTCAATTTTTAGATAGCGAAACTATCTCAAGAGTTTTAGAGAGAGAAACTGCATTAAAAAAATTTAGAGAGAGAAACTATCTAAAAGTTTTTAGAAAGAGAAAGTATATCGAATTTCAAACTTTTAAAGAGAGCGAGATCAACTAACTCAAATTTTAATTTTTAGAGAGAGAAACTATATCAAAAATTTGAGAAAGAGAAACTATATTAAAATTTTTAGAAAGAGAAACTATATCAAAAATTTAGAGAGAGAAACTATATTAAAATTTTTGGAGAGGGAAATTTTCTTAAAAGTTTTTAGAGAGAGAAGCTATTTCAAATTTCAAATTTTTTGATTGAGCAGTTTATGAATCTAAAAATTTTTAGAGAGAGAAACTATCCAAAAATTTAAGTTTTAGAGAGAGGAACTATTTCAAAAATTTTAGAGTGAGACTATCAACTTTCAAATTTTAGTGAGAGAAACTAAAATTTTTAAAAAGACAAACTATCTCAAAATTTCAAGTTTGCAGTGTTGTCTCTCTTTCTTTATCTCTTTGAGTGTTTCCAACTGTTTCTATCAAACATGGAAAAAAACATGCTTGGATAATTTTTGCCACTAGATTGTTTGCACATGTAAATATTTTTCTAGTAAACATTTTTCTATCAAAACTATTTCACATGAACCAAATAACCCCTAAGACTGGAAAGTGCAAGTAAGAAGTGTAATTTAAAAAATAATAATGATAATAATATTAATAATATATAAAAAATGAAGACAACTTAGGGCAAAGCCTAGTTCAAAATGGGCACGTTAAACATTCGCATCCTTCATAAATAATGCACCCAATGCTTTTGGCTGGCCAAATTATGCTTAACCACGACTGGGGTAAAGTAAAATAGCATCCCGATCTCTGTTAGATTCATGGACACGGTTAGCATGCAGCCGGCCCGTATATTGTAGTAATGCAGGTTTTGACAATAAATAAATTTTTTGAAAGAAGTATATATAATGAAATAATTTACTTTTAATACAAGGTGGTCGCAATTATTTACAACTATTTGATGTGAAATTTGATAGTTTGGATGTGTCACAAAGTTGAAAAAAATTTATTTTGAAGTTTGAGCTTAGTCAATTGCATAATTACGGCTACCCAACTTCATAGCCAATAGTCAAGATTATTGTGACCTCCTCGTATCAAAGGTAAATGGTCTCATTCAATACTTTTTATTTTTTAAAATATAATTTGATCATAATTTTTAGAGAATATATATTGTTTAACATATAGATTATGAATATGAAAAATAAAATAAAATTTGAAAAATAGAAATAATAATTATATTAAAAATACACTTGGGCTGTTAGTTATAATTGTTTTTAAATAGATCATCTATTTGCATCTATGTTTTAAGATGGATGCTTTATACCTCTAAACCGCATATTGGAAAAATGTGATCAAGCGCGCACGAAACAATTGTTCTATAGTGATCGTGGCGGAACAATGACAAGGACGATTGATGGAGAAAAACACGAAAATGTTCTTTTTTTGAGTGGCTGTGCTACGCTCCCGTGGGTGTAAAACTATTCATCTACTCCTTTGGACAGAAAACCCACTTGGGAGGCTTTTTTTAATTCAAAACTTTTGAAATTAAATAAGAAGCACTAGATCATTATTTTCGAAAGAGAAAATCTGGTTTTTGAGTTTTCTAATACATTATTATTTTTAAGTATATAGAAATTATGATTTGTAATTTTTCTTTTTCAAGGATTGTTTATGGGTTGACGATGTTATTTCCCTAAATTTTAGAATCCTAAACTTAATTTTAGATTGGGTTTTACCCGAGGAAGCAAATGTATGGTGTGCTCCCATGGGAGCATGAAATCTTCTGGCTTTTTTTTTCCGGGGTCAGATTTGTTTATGGTACTGTCGTGGTGCACCTCTAAAATTTGTTTAGAGACATAGTTTCGGTGTTGAAAATCTTACAGAGTGCTTGAAAATCTCTTTTTATCTCTAGTTATAAAATTAAAATTTAAAAAATAGTACCGATCAAGAAGATCTATAAACACTTGAAAATCTAAAAAATAGACTGTCTGAAAAAATCGTTATAAGATGCACTATTTTTTAGGAGTTCAAATTCTTTTTTGATTTATATCCACACATCGTAAAGCTAAGATGACTGATTGGAGTATTTTCTAATTTTGGAACACTCTCTTCTAAAGGATTTTTTATGTGCATCTTACTTCAACTTAAGGTTACATTCTTATATAACTTTTTTTTTTTTTTATGCAAGCAATCAGGCAGGGTTCATTTGTTAAGAAAATTATATAAAGAGACCATTTGCTTTTAATACAAAGAGGTCACAATCACTCTTGTCCGTCTGATTTCAATTTGAGTGGTTGTCAATGTATCATTGACTAGACTCAAAATTTAAAAAAAAAATCTCAAACTTTGTATTACATTCCAAACCATCCAATTTGACGTCTAACGGCTAATAAAAATAAAATTCAAGAATCATAGTTTTAGAAAGGCAACAATAGAAATATTATTCATCCTAGTTTTAGAAAGACAATCATAGAAATATTACTCTTTCATTTTGAGAGAATGTAGCAAAATAGAAAAGTGTATATTACATATAATAAGATAAAAAAGTGTCCATTATACCATTATATCATTATTATATACACAATAAAAGAGGGCACAATTATTTTATCAAAAAGTTCCTCTCTCTCTCTCTCTCTAAAATTTCTTTTATGGTATCAAAGCAAACATCGATCCCGATCTGAGTTTTTCTTGTTGTAAGATGTTTCTCAATCGAAAGTTAAGTCTCTCACTCTCCTTTCATTACATGTGTAGTTTTGAAAATTGTCATGGAAATTTCGTGCAAATTCTTTTCTCTAGCTCCTGTTTTTCACTTAGCCATCGTCTTCACATCTCTTTAAAAGATTTATTCTCCTTTTTATTCATCCCAATTCTCATAAATCCATGTCATGAAACCCATTTCTATATCCTTTTAAACCATAGCATCATTCCCTTCTTCTTCCCTCCTTTCCATCTTTTTCTTTTCTCAAGACATCCAATACCATTCTCTCTACCTTTTAAGCTATCTTAGATAAAGATAGATAGATAGGTTATCTCTTCTTCTCTGAGATTTTTCCAAGCCCTAACTAATATATGTCATTAATCCATATTATTTCTCACGTTTGTTTAAACCAAGTCTTTCTTAGTTGATCCATTTCTTTATTAGAATATTGTTGGTGCACTTCAATATATCATCATAACACGGTCTGACCTTTTCAATAGTGTTAATACAATGTATTAATTTATGTATACGCCGGTGTATTAATACGATGTTAGTGTGGTGCATAATTATTTTATCAAAAAGTTCCTCTCTCTATCTTTAAAATATCTTTAATGGCTAATACATAATCTCATGTATACAATCTACATTTATTAAATGAATTCATTAGAAAATTTGGTTAGAAAATGGACTCAGTCGACTCACATATGATAAAAACAACTTTAAAAAATGGGATTTTTTTTTAAATGGTTAAAGATAATAGCATTAGAAGACTAAATAAATGAAAAAGATCTATAAAAAGTAAATTATTTGTTCAAAAAATCAACTCAAAAGTACTCGGCCCTTGGCCGAGCTGATCTACTTGGACGAGTCTGATTAACTCGTCCGAGTAGAGTTCGAGTTTAAAAAATAAAAATTAACGCATAAATTAGAATATATGATATATCCTTCAACTGCATAACATTAAACGCTGAATGTGTGATACTTCTTGGGTTCGAACTCTTCTTTATGTTAAAAAAATAAGATAATATAACGATAGATATATGAAGCATTGGACTTTCATTGACAATTATTTGACGCTCATTCAATGTTCTTTATGAGGGCAATGTTTGCTGAACCACTTCAGCATTTCAGACGCAATGGTAGACGATGAACAACTCTATGCCTAGGCCTGAATCACCACTTCCTTTATTTTATTTGACCAATTTGGACGCGACGGAAGAACAACCAGATCTATGTCTAGCCCTGAATCACCGCTTCTTTTATTTATCTGACCAATTCGGACGCAACGGTAAACGATGAACAACCGGATCTATGTCTAGGCCTGGCATGTCTTGGTGTGACTAAGCGAAAACATCTACGTAGCTCTGAATAAAACTTATCATGGCGAACCTCTGCTCTCAAGATAATGCAGTTCCGATCTTCACCTCCTCTTCTTTGGACTTCCATTGACAAATTATTTAGTGGTGTGTTGGGTTGGGAGCACACTCATCCAATGTTCACAAGAGTTTTTGGTATCAAATCCTCTTTTCTTGTTTTTTTTTTTTTTTTTTGTCACTTATGTTTTCTCTTTAAGAAAAAAAATTAAAGAAGAGTGGGATTCAAACCCTACCTATACAAGACAAGAAGCCGAGTTTTTCTCTTTAAAAATGGAACATTATTATATAGAAAATTGTTTCATGGTCTGGACCGTATTTCTACATATAAGGTCCATAAAGTGTAAAGCATCGGTGTTCCATCTAAAAACAAAAGAAACTAAGGGTTCAGATGTTTTTTTACTAGAATTATTATTTTGACTTTTAATTTTTAATTTTTTAATTTTTTCATTTCATGATCTTCATGTTAAAGATTACATATCTTTAAAAATTAAGTCTTAAAATCCATCTCAAAAATAAATTTATTAAGAGGCCCACATTTCTACATATGCGAGCTTGGCTGCATAGAAATCACATCCTTATATATATAACCATCGAGCATATATGTAGAGTGTACCCGGGGCAAACTGCCACATCCATAGGACGAGTCCAAGTATACCTAGATGAGTCTCGAAACATTGGATTATTTAAAATTTTAATTTTGATTTGAAGATTTCAAGAAAAATATGAAAAAAAGAAAACAAATCATCTTGAAAACTACCAAAATCATCTAAAATCTTATTTCTAACTAATATTGTTTTCTCAATTTTTAATATTTTCTTTTTTATATGTTTTTACCCCATTTATAAGGATGGGGCAGGGGCGAGTTGCTTTAGAACTTGCCCCCTACTCAACCTCACCAATAGGGTGAGTCACTTAAGGCTGGTCTTGACTGCAGGATAACCCACCAAATACTAGAACAAACAACGGACTAAGTTTTATAAAACAAAGTAAAGCCTCATTGCGAGTCATCATTTGAAAATAATTTAAGCATCAGAAATCTCTATAGTAGCTTAAAATCAATTCACAAAAATTGAAATTTGAAGTTCAAAAACTAATGAAATTTTTACAATCTACGAACAATCATTTTTAACGCAAATTCGACAGTACTCTGTTACATTATCTATTATATTTAGCATTTGACATTTTTTTTTTTTTTCACAAACATAATCGTCTAGGTAGGGATGATATTTGCCACCAAAATTACAGTTTTTGGTAATTTTTTGAGGTGACGCTCAACTTATTTTGATTTGAGCGCCACCCTATAAAAACATTTTGAAAATTAATTTGTGTGAGGCGGCCTGTCTCCTGACAAGTGACGCAACTTCTAAAACCACCACAAAATGTATGAAGAAAAAGGGCATTAAATATCGTACTGCTATTGCAGCAATAATGAAGTCAAATAAGGCAAGCAAAAAAACAATAATTGAAGATAAAACAAAATAAAACAAAGGACTATAAGAAAGAGAGGATAAGAACAAGAGAAATAAGTGATTTTATTGTAAGATTGAGGCGCCATGAATGGAGTGGTGGTAGATGGAGCTGCAACAATTCTGTTATGTGCTCTTCATCTTCTTCTTGTGTGTATTGTTGAATGTGCTCCTGATGGTGCAGAGGTGCTTCGATTTCCTGGCTTTGATGGCGATCTCCCTTCCAAGCATTATGCAGGGTTGGTTCTTCTCTCCCTTTTTTTTCGTTTGGCTTCTTGACTTGTGATGAGCCTCTCTCTCTCTACCCTTAATTGAATTTCCATGTAACCTTTCTCTCTCTCTCTCTTTGCATATACAATTGTAATGGGAAAGTCTTCCCTTTCAATCATGATATTATTATAGAGTGAATTACTCTAAATTTTTTTTCTAAAATATGAAATACTCTATTTATAATTCTAAAATAAGAAATTATAAGTGGAAATCACAGAGAAAGTTAACAAATTACATTCAGACCTTCTTTGATGACCTGTTTCTAAAAAAAAAATGTTGTGTTTTTTTAGTACCTGACAGCTCTCACATACATTTCCCCTATATTTTCAAAAGAGTTCCTTTATTGGATTCGTTCACGCATTGAACTCCATATTTCCACTCTCTTTCTCTCTCTCTTCCCTTTCGATCTCTTTGCATTTCTCTCGCCTCTCTCTCTCTTCCCTTTCGATCTCTTTGCATTTCTCTCGCCTCTCTCTCTCTTCCCTTTCGATCTCTTTGCATTTCTCTCGCCTCTCTCTCTCTTCCCTTTCGATCTCTTTGCATTTCTCTCGCCTCTCTCTCTCTAGAAATGGCAGCTCGTAGAGATCTGAGACAACTAGCTTCTGTCTCTAGAAATGGCAGCTCGTAAAGCTCTGGGACAACTAATGCACAGCCTAACCAGACCGCTGAATCCCAGGCCCACCTCCGTTTACACAAGCAAACTCCCGAAAGTCGCCGGAAAACCTGCCGATTTCCAGTGAGAAGCAAAGTTTTGGGCGATTTTGGCAGCACCGAGACATTTTCAGGTGTCCACCTCGCCGGAGATCTTCTCCCTCACCTTGGGCGACATGCTCATGGAGAAGATCAGGAACCAATATCTCTCTGTCTCTGACAGATGCCAGCAGATTCGAAGATTGGAACCAAAATTTAACTTCTTTGGCCTCCCTCTCTCTCAATCGAAATCCACAGAAGCCTCACCTGTTAATGTCATGGCAGAGCAAAGAAATCAGGCTGGAATGAGAGCCACTGAAATCCTTCTCTCTATAAAACCCCATAAAACTACTTTTCTTGATACCCCATTTCCACCAATTCCACCCACCAGTCAGTTAGTACATGTGTGTGGCCATGGGCATGTGTGTGGCCATGGGCCTTTAAATGGTACAATATTTCTCTATCTTTTAATTTAATGTTTATCACTATAAAAAGAATGACTTCTTAGAGAGAGAAAGTACCGTTATCTCACGGCTAAAAAGTAATCACCCACTTCTTAAGATTACAAGATTACCAGGCTATATTTTTTTTGAGAGATTTGAGGAGGAATCCGAATGTTGGAGAATGGCTTCCTCCATCCCTCGGTACATTGAAATTTACAGAGTTCTCATAGTTTTCCATCCCTCGGTACATTGAAATTTACAGAGTTCTCATAGTTTTGGTAAAAGCCTGATCTTTGCAATCGATAGTCTCACGACACTGCAGCCTAATCTTTGCAATCGATAGTTTTACGATACTGCCCCTAATCCTAGGAGTGGGTCCATTTCTTTCCTCAAGTTTTTCAACATTGGTACTAGAGCCGTTTGTGGAAGCATGGTGGGCTCGTAACCTACCGTTCCCAGGTTCCATTATTTATTTATTTATTTTTTATTTAATTCTTGCTCATAACCCATAGGTCCCAGGATCGAAATCGATTATTTGGTTTCTTGTGAGTTTGTATTTTATTGAACAATATCTCTCTTAATTTTTTTTTTTATCAGTTCTCTATTTACGTTGCTGAAATTTGTCATCTCTGATAAAGTTGATTTCATAAGCCATGAGTCAATTTATTATTTATTCGTTATTATCTCTAAGATAATTGTTCCCTTGTTGGGTTTATCTTATTGTTGTAAAAATTAGCTGAAATCCTTTGATATCAATCTGTTGCTATTTTCTCTCATAAATTATTATACCTTTCATAAGTTAATAGGCGTACTTTGTTAAAGCAACAAAAGTAGACGCACTTTGATTTAAACCATTTGCACTTTTGATATACGCACTTTGTAAATAGGACATTTCTATCGAAAGGTAGAGAGAAACAAATCACATATTTTTTACTCTCTCTTGGCCTTTATTTCTTGCTCATTTTTTATCAAGGTAACATTTCTATCAAGGTAACATTTTTTTTTAATGCTGATTTTTTGTAATTTTTTTTTGTATGCCGCTGTGTAACCAAATTTTTTTTTTTTGAGGCGAACTTTTTCAATAGAAATCGTTGTTGATGGTTATAAATAAAAAAATAAAAAAAAAATAAATAAAGAAAAGGTTGCTGAAATTTTAGAGAGAAAGATAAAGACACACATAATTGCTGAAAATCGGTTGGCTTGCACCTTTCTTTCTTCCATATTTTATAGCTGAAAATTTGTGCATAATTTTATTGGATTATTGAAAATTGTTGTGCACACAACAACTATTCAAGTAAAGGTTCTTATACTAATTGCATGCATTTTTTTTTACGACTTATAATTTAGGGATTTACTACATATTTTATTTGCATAATAATTGTCATTACATTGCATAATTATCCTATGTTTCGGTCTTTTTAAGTTATAAAATTTCATGATCTTGATTTTGTGAATACATTATTTCTATGATTATGCAATGCCATATTTTTGTTGAAAATATCAAAATACCATTGGAGACTCTCTCTTTTGTGCTAAAACATATTCATATATTTATGAAACTTATTTTTATGCAAGATTTGACATAAAGTAGTTGTTGCCTTACTTTATTAATTTTTTGTTGCATCACAGCAGTTCGAACATAAACTGTTCGAGAAATTTTTTTTTTTTTGAGGTCCCAGCTCACTGAGAGTCAGCAAACCTATTGAGTTAACTGGCAAACAACCCTTTCTTAAACACAATTAAATTTTTTTTTTTTTTTGGGAACTTTTAGGTATTATCTAAAAATTTAAAATGGCATCTAGGCTAGTCATGTCAGAACTATCCAAACTTGAAAAACTCAATGGGACCAATTTTTCTATGTGGAAAAGAAAAATTGGATTTATTCTTTTTCAAGATAGTGTAGATTATGTCCTAGAAATCGAACCATCAGTTTTAGAGCCTAATGCCATTGGTTAAGCCAGAAAGCGACTTGAAAAATGGTTAGAAGATGACAAAGTAGCTAGGATTACTATGTTGAGCTTTATGGAAGATGATTTAATTAGATTCTTTGAGGATTACACCGCAGCTCAAAGTATGATGGGCGCCCTATCTGAAAAGTATAGGACCACTTCTGAAACCCATGTATAATTGTTGTTAGAAAAGTACAATTCTTGCAGAATGAAAGAAACGGATTCAGTGACCGAGCATTTCAATAAAATGACAGTGCTCGCAAAGGACGTTGCTGCAGTTGGTAATCCAGTCCCCGATCGCATTCAAGTGTCCATTGTCCTTAACAGTCTCCCTCCATCTTGGGAATCTGTTGTAATTGCATTGAACCATTCTGCACAAGGAATAACCATGTTAAATCTTCCCATGCATCTTAGTATTGAAGTTGAGAGAAGAATGAGGAAGAAGTCAACTGAGCTCCACCTTGTCCAAAGTTCAAATTTTCAAATCCCCAAGAAACCGTTCAATTATCAAAAAAATAATAGGTATAAGGGAAATGGGAGAAATTTTAAAAATCAAAAGAATAAGGTTGAGAAGACCTGTTTTTATTGTAAAGAAATTGGGCACATCAAGTTTAATTGTCCTAAGCTGAAAAATAAAAATAGGAACCAAAATAACAACCCAGCTCGAAATAATCAAAATAAGATAAAGGACTTGATCTACGTAGTCCTAGAATCAATAGTTGTCGATCATGACCTGAGAAATTGGTGGGTCGACTCAGCCTCCACTCTACATGTATCGAGGACCACGGACGGATTCACATAATTGGAAGAGATTGCAGCTGGTAACCAGTGGATTTATATGGGAAATGACACCTATTACGATGTACTAGGTGTTGGTACTTTCAAGCTATTTTTACCATGAGGAACAAATTTCTTATTGACTGATACATTAATTGCGCCCAATATAAGGCGCAATTTGATTTCTGTCCCTAGGCTAGACGACAAGGGTTATGAAATAAGGTTTAGGTGTGGTCGGGTTACTATTGGGAAGCATTTTAGAGCTTTGGTGTATGATACTAAAGTTAACAATTTGTACCGACTGAATATTAATGAAAGTTCATCATTTTCTGGTTATATTGATGCTTCTTTTGATGTTTTTGTGTGTATGGATGATCCATATTTATGGCACTTAAGATTAGGACATATAAATAAAGACAAAATGAATCAAATGGTTAAAAGAGGCTTGCTCCCCAATTTAAGAGAAATTGTGTTCAAAACATGCGAGCCATGTATTTCTGGTAAATTAACGAAGAAGCCTTTCCCTAAAGGGAAAAGGTCTAGTGAACTACTTAGTATTGTTCACTCTGATATATGTGGCCCATTAAATGTAAAAACACATAGAGGTATGGAATATTTCATAACATTTATAGACGATTATTCACGTTATGGATATGTATACCTAATTAGCAAGAAATCAAATGCATTAGAAACATTTAAAGAATATAAAGCTGAGGTAGAAAATCAGTTAGGTAGACTTATTAAAATTCTTCGAACAGATAGGGGAGGTGAATATTGTTTCGCTTTATTTTCTGAATTTTGTAAGGAGCATGGTATAATTCACCAAACAACTATGCCATATACACCACAACAAAATGGTTTAGCTGAAAGGAGAAATAGAACTCTAATGGACATGGTTAGGTTCATGATGAGCCATTCAAATTTATCACCTCATTTTTTGGGTGAAGCTCTCAACACTGCAATATATATCATTAATCGTGTTTCAATTAAATCTATAGACTTCACCCCATATGAATTATGGACAGGTAGGAAACCTGACCTTACTAGCTTGAAAGTTTGGGGTTCTTGGGCATATGTATTTATACCACCACAAAATTGAGATAAATTACGAAGTAAAACTATAAAATGCTTTTTTATAGGCTATTCAAAAAATTCTAAAGGGTATAAGATTCTATAACTATGATACTAATTCATTAGTAGAGAGTCGTGATGCTCATTTCTTAGAAAACATAGATGATGAAAATATTTTAAATGAG
Organism: Amborella trichopoda; assembly: GCF_054954075.1. NCBI lineage: Eukaryota > Viridiplantae > Streptophyta > Magnoliopsida > Amborellales > Amborellaceae > Amborella > Amborella trichopoda. The sequence continues at coordinate 39,676,387 of NC_142341.1, forward strand.
CATATTGATTTACATGAAATTGATAAAGATAAGGGTATGGAAGATCCTGTTTCTCAGACTCCTACATTTGCTGAGAATGATTCAATTGAATCAAGTATACCAGATAGGCCTAAAAGAACTAGAGCCCCACCTACGACTTTAGAAGAATTTTATGTATTTATGAATGAAGATAATTACTCTTCAATGATTGAAGATACAATAGATGAACCTCGAAGCTACAATGAAGCTATTAGCTCACATGACTCAGCTGAGTGGACTCAAGCCATGGATGATGAACTTGATTCTATTAAAAGAAATCAAGTCTGAGAGTTGGTTGACCTCCCTAAAGATGGAAAAGCCATCGCTTGCAAATGGGTCCTAAAGAAAAAGCTTAATGCAAATGGATCCATTGATAAATATAAAGTTAGGTTGGTAGCTATTATGCATAAACTTATTCTCCAATAGCCAAATTTTCATTATTAAGATCATTCTTGCATTAGTTGCATATTATGATCTAGAATTATTTCAGATGGATGTCAAAACAATTTTCTTAAATGGATTAAAAGAAGATATATACATGAAACAACCAGAAAGATATGTAATTAAAAGTCAAGAAGACAAAATATATAAACTTAAGAAATCTTTATATGGTCTAAAACAGTCTTCTAGGCAATGGTACTTTACTTTTCATAATGCAATCACTAAAATTGGTTATATAGCCAATAGGTTAGACCATTGTGTATATATTTAGAATAGTAGAAGCAATTTTGTTATATTGTCACTATATATGGATGATATTTTGATAGCCGGTAATGATATTGGCATGATTAACCATACCAAATCATGGCTAAGTTCCCATTTTGAGATGAAAGATATGGGAGAAGCCTCATATGTATTGGGCATTAAGATAACAAGAGATAGAAGTTCAAGACTTCTATATTTATCTCAAGAAAATTATTTAGAAAGTGTTTTAAAGAGATTAAGATGAAAAATTGCAAGCCCATAAATACACCTGTTTGTAAAGGCTTGAAATTATCAAAGAAAATGTATCCATTAAATGATAGTGACAAAATTGAAATGGAAAGAATTCCATATACTCAAGCTGTAGGATGCATAAATTATGTCATGTTGTGTACAAGACCTGATTTGAGTCATGCATATGGTCTTGTAAGTAGATTTCAGAGTAATCCTAGGATGGCTCATTGGCAAGCTGTAAAAAGGATACTCAGATATATTCAGAAAACTAAAAATTACAAGTTGTGCTTCCAAGCTGACAACTTAGAGGTTATTGGGTACTCTGATGCAGATTTTGCAGGAGACCCAGATGATAGAAAATCAACCTCAGGACTTGTATTCCTCTTTGGAGGTGGATGTGTTTCTTGGTCTAGTAAGAAATAAGGTTGTGTAGCTCGGTATACTATGGAGGCCGAGTATATTGCTTGTATCATTGCTACAACTTATGGCGTTTGGATTAAACGCTTCATAAATGATTTGAAGCTGGATATAGCCGACGAATCGGTTAAATTTTTTTGTGATAATCAGGCTGCTATTTCATCAATTAGAAATAGAGCTACTTATAGTTCCAAGGGTAAGCACATTGAAATTGATTATCATTATATTTATGATATTATTGGACAGAATGAAATAACTGTAAGTTATCTGCCATCTTCAGATATGATTGCAGACCTTTTAACAAAGGGATTGAGTGCAGAAATATTATCAAAGCATGTAGCTTTGATGGGACTTAGAAATATTTAAGTCAGGAACTTCCAAATGGGATTTTTTTAATGTCTTGGTCATGAGAGAAAAAACCGCATTAGCGTGAAAAACCATTATATGACTTTGGATATTTTTTGTTATGCGATGTATAACCGCACTTGCGTGAAAGCTTCATGACAAAAATATGCACACAAATGTTAAATTCATTAAGTCGTAAAGACTTTATGATATTTCAATATATCTGGCCCTCATGGCCAAGTGGGAGATGTTGGTACGTGTGTGTGGCCATAGGGCCTTTAAACGTGCAATATTTCCTTCTCTTATAATTTAATGCTTCTCACTAAAAAAGGAAGGCTTCTTAGAGAGAGAAAGTGCCGCTATCTAACGGCTTGAAAGTAACCACCCACTTTCCAAGATTACAGGGCCACGTTTTCTCAGAGATTTAAGGAGGAAGCCGAACGTTGGAGAACGACCTCCTCTATCCCTCTTTAAGAAGGGTTTCATGGCCATGGAGAGTTACACAGAAATTTACAGAGTTCTCACAGTTTTGGTAAAAGCCTGATCTTTGCAATCAATAGTCTCACGACACTGCCCCTAATCCTAGGAGTGGGTCCATCTCTTCTCTCAAGTTTGTCAACATAGTCTCTAGTGTGTTCTTCCCATTCTTCAGTCTCTAAACGAAAACCAGTTACAGAGAAGGGATTGGACCTTGAAAGAACTAGGAGGCCATCAGAGAAAACTCCACCTGATATCTGCAAATCCATTGCGGTTTTCTTATAAAAAATCTCTGTTTTCTTCCACCTAGTTACTGTTGAATCATAGAGCCAGCAATCCAATGAACCAGACCCCATGAAAATCCGATAAGAGTTTGGGGTTTGGCCTGGGATCATGGTAAGAGAAAGGAAATTGGGGTTTGGGCACGGGATCAATCAAGACAATGGGGTTGCAGAGAAGAAAGGAGGAGCCATTGAAAGAATAAAGGAAACCGGCAATGGAAAATATGGGTGGGGTGGGTTGAAAGGGCAAAAGGGAGGAGTCGCCATTGGCGTGGACTGGGTTCGTAGAGGTGAGGTTGGGTTAGTAGAGTGATTTGTTGTTGATTGTTAAAATTTAAAGGGCAAAGCTAGCTGTCCGGCAATGCAAATGCCGACAGACAGCTTTGGTGAAGGCGCAAACGATAACCCCCGTCCGGTGTATGCATTGTCAGGGGCAACTTCGGAAAAAGATAGCGGACACCATTAATTTACTCTCCTCAATAGTGTCTATATGTAATTTGCCCGAAATTTTTATTTGCAAGTGTTTTCATTCGTAGGGCACTACCTTAAAGCTTGGGCATTGCCCTGCCCTGCTAACAAAAATACTACAAAAATATATTAAAATTCAGATTGAGAATTCCATCCGTAGACCAAAGAGTAATTTGGAAAAAATACAAAAGGGCACGTTGACCGACCATCTTAATAATTTCTACCAATAACATAACATTTTGTATTATAAAAAAAATGTTTTAGGGTTCGTATGTAAATCACTTGTTATTATATTTTTAACAAAGGGCAAGTATTGTTTAACAATGGTTTTGTTGGTTTCTCTTATAACTCGTTTCGTCTTATGAAGTTGGCGACCCAAATTCAAAACTTTGCAGGGGTATTTTGGTCAATTGTTTTCAATAAAATATTTTTTTAATATTTTCCCTAGATTAACCTATTTTTGAAGAACACACTTTTAAAATTTCAAGTGATTTGGATTTGTAGAAAAAAAATAAAATTCAAACACTACTGGATACTACTGGGCACCCATGATCTTCGGATCGGCTTAAATTCAATCTAGGCCGTTGGCACATTTAGCTTATCTACACTAGGCTGCACACCATATCTTTTTCCATATATATATATATATATATATATATATATATATATATATATATATATATATGGAAAAAACTAACAATAGCTGGTCAGGTATAATGAATAGTCCTATAGGTGGAATGGGAATCGTCTGATCATCATTATACAGTTCAAAATACATATCACTGTTTTAATTTTAATTATTTTTCTATAAATTGAATCATAATGAAATTTTGGACATGTGTACTAAAAAATAAGGCGCACAAATAAAAAATATTTCTCATAATATAAAATGATTGAAATACCCCTGAAAATTGATGGGGGTATTTTGGTCATTTTAAATTATTGAAAATAATTTTTTATATTTCATATGGTGCGCAATAGTGTTAGGTATATATACCCAAAATTTTATATTAATACTGAGAATTTTTGTGATAGCCTTAAAATATATTTTTATATTTTATTTATAAAGTTTAAAGCTTCAAAAATAGTGCAGATCGACAGATCTATGAAAACTTGAAAATCTTCAAAATCGACAGTCCAAAAATAAGTTACAAAATACACTATTTCCAAAACTTGAAATCCATTTTTTTATCATGTCCATGCATCTTAATGTCGAGATGATCAATTTGAAGATATTTGAGCGTCAAAAGAACCTCTTCTAGTGAAAGTTTTGAGATAGGCTCAAATTTGATTGTTTAGAGCCTTGGCTCTATATAAATTTTTCCCTATATATATATATATATATATATAGTGATACACTGTCACAAACAAATTACAACAGTAGAACTATTCCACAGTGGAACTGTGCAAACAGTTACAACTGAAGAATTTGTAAAACTGTTCTTTTCACTCCATAGGTTAAAGAGGAAAATACATTTTCTATAAGAAACCAAGTGAGATTGACCACCAAGAAAGTTGGTCCGAGAGTTAAGACAAGAGACAAGTGAACGCCGATGCGAAAAGTACCGCCAAGGCCAGGAGAGCCGCTTAGGGAAAAAAGCTAAGGCCATTGAATGTCCAGATTGTCATTATCCGCAACCTACGATGGCAAATCTCATAAAGAATCTTACTAGTAAAACTGTATCTTCATCTTCAAAACTGAGAGTTAAAAATAAAGAACAAATTATTATAAATGATATTGAGGAAAATATTCAAAATTGGAATATTCCTAAGGTACCAATTCATGATGTCTATAATAAAGGATCATTTAAACTCAAGATGGGTTATGCCATCAAGACTGTAGAAGAAAGTCTATCAGTAACACAACATCAAGAAGACTTTCACCTACTCTCGAAAAAAATAATAGAAAAACATAAAGAAAATAATTACAAATATTTACACATTGGCCTCATTCAAATAGCCGTAAAACCTTTGACCCGACTAGGGTTGAACACTTCTGTGCTTGTATGCCTAAGAGATATAAGACACAATATATTCACTGACTCTCTACTAGGCATGGTTGAATCCAGCCTCTGTAGCGGTCCAATCTATTTTAACTGTTTTCCTAATTTTTCTGTTTCTTTAACCGACCCAAATATCCTAGATATATTGACAATAAATCTCAAAACACATGGATTCAATATGGTTCACAAAATCTTGCTATAGTCTATAGAATATACTATAAGGTCATGAATACATTAAGTCCCAATATCTTAAAACTTGATCAAAAAGATCAAACAATTCTGTTCCAAACAAATATAGAAAAATCTAATATGATAGTTCCAAAAACCATAAAATGGTCAGATATAATTCTACCCCAATCATGGGCATTACAAAATGCCAATCAACCACAAGAAATTCCTCAACATCATATTCCCAATCATATAATAGAACATACCGATGGAAATGTAGAAATACAATTTCAAAATACAAATTTACAAGTACAAGATGATATTGACATTAATAGGAAGAGAAATAGTAAACAGAACATACCAAGTAGGAAATCAATTTCTCACAACCCAAATGTTATCATATTACCTCCTCCTCCTAGTCATCCTTCTTCATCCAATTCAAACATACAATTTCAAGGAACACACAGGACTAGAGATAATATTGTAATTCCAACATATACATCAAAATCTCATTCCACAACTTCTAATACTGAACCCAGTATAGAAGAATTACAAGATTTCTAAGTTTGTACATTACAACTTGAGGATGATATAAATAATAATCAATATTCAAAAGAATATATAGCAGCCTATCTAGCAGCCAAGCTAGAAAGGAAACAAAGAAAATTAAATAAAGCTTTTATTACAAAAGATTATTTATCAGAAGAAAACAAAAATATCCGAGAATGGTATTTAAAAAGATTTCAGCCACCTAGACTACTGGAATTACTACATAAAAAATATAATAAGTTCTTACACAAAGAAAGATTAAATATAGGATTTTTTCACTGGCTAAAGGATATGTGTTTAAAGAAAAACATTACTATTCCCTCATTCAATAAAATTCAAACAATAGAGGAGAAAACATATATAAGTACTGATGGTACTACAATAGCTAGTACACATCCACCTGAGAAAAGTATTATACTTAAAGCAGGCATTCCAAAGAAGAATGAACCTGTACACTCCTCATCCTTCTATGATATAGTGGCTACACCATACAAAGCCATACCTAAAGAAATAAATAAAAAACAGGAATACATACCTCATATTGTAGAGCAGAATAATTATACAAACCTATATTTACAATCTCTTGGAAAGCAAACTGAAAGGATAGAGAGAATAGTATCCAAAGAAACACCTACTATATCTCCCATTCCTAAATCAGTATTATTTAAACCACCTCCTGAGTTAAATAAGAATAAATTCCACATTGGAGAAAATAATAAATCCCTTATGGATCAATTAATTTCAAAATTATCCCAACTAGATCTGAAAGGAGTACCTTCATCTCAAATCAATATTCCTCCACCAACCATCACTTCCCAAATACCTGAGTCATCTGACAAAGGTAAAGCTGTCATACCTGAGCATGAAACAATGATGCTCACAGAGGAATAACCTATAATAGAAGATACAATCCAAAATCAGGAAAAAGCATTTATGGATACTACACCTCTAATGGATACCATCAACAAAATAGCTTATGGAAAATATTGGAAACCCATTACAGCCTTACCCTATCATAAGAGACCTACTCCTGTTGACATTCAAATGGAAGAAGATTCAATACAACAAGCAGTATCTTATTCCGGAAGATCTATAGTCAATTGGCAAATCGATGGTCTATCAGAACTAAAAATATTAGATGTCATGAGACATATGACCATGTATGCCTCTGCAAATAAAATGGCAGGCAACCATGATCAAGAAGTTGCCAAAGCAATAGTAAATGGATTTACAGGATGGTTAAGGGGATGGTGGGATTTTTATGTGGACGATGATACTAAACAAAGAATATTGAATAATACCAGACAATGGACTGGAAGAAATGAACAAAATCAAGAAGTAATATATACAGAAAGTGACGCTGTCAATACCTTGATATATACGATCACTATACATTTTGTAGGCAGTACCTCATTACTAGCAGCAAGATCAGAAGATCTGCTCTCTAACCTACGCTGTCCTACTTTATCTCATTATAAATGGTATAAAGATGTATTTTTCTCAAGACTTCTAATACGAGAAGATTGCCAGCTAGATCATTGGAAGGAAAAATTTATAGCTGGCCTTCCATATCTATTTGCAGAAAAAGTCAAAGAAAGACTTCGCAAGAAACACAATGGAATAATAGTATATTCATCATATACACTCGGAGAACTCTCCGCAGAAATATGTGCAGAAGGTTTAGCCTTATGCACTGATTTCATATCAGTGCATAAGGCTATGAAAAAGTCTTTCTTTGACTTTTTCTGCAAATAGATATGGTAGGCCAGCTATAAATTTTTCCTTCCAATGATCTAGCTGGCAATCTTCTCGTATTAGAAGTCTTGAGAAAAATACATCTTTATACCATTTATAATGAGATAAAGTAGGACAGCGTAGGTTAGAGAGCAGATCTTCTGATCTTGCTGCTAGTAATGAGGTACTGCCTACAAAATGTAGAGTGATCGTATATATCAAGGTATTGACAGCGTCACTTTCTGTATATATTACTTCTTGATTTTGTTCATTTCTTCCAGTCCATTGTCTGGTATTATTCAATATTCTTTGTTTAGTATCATCGTCCACATAAAAATCCCACCATCCCCTTAACCATCCTAAAAATCCATTTACTAGTGCGTTGGCAACTTCTTGATCATGGTTGCCTGCCATTTTATTTGCAGAGGCATACATGGTCATATGTCTCATGACATCTAATATTTTTAGTTCTGATAGACCATCGATTTGCCAATTGACTATAGATCTTCCGGAATAAGATACTGCCTGTTGTATTGAATCTTCTTCCATTTGAATGTCAACAGGAGTAGGTCTCTTATGATAGGGTAAGGCTGTAATGGGTTTCCAATATTTTCCATAAGCTATTTTGTTGATGGTATCCATTAGAGGTGTAGTATCCATAAATGCTTTTTCCTGATTTTGGATTGTATCTTCTATTATAGGTTCTTCCTCTGTGAGCATCATTGTTTCATGCTCAGGTATGACAGCTTTACCTTTGTCAGATGACTCAGGTATTTGGGAAGTGATGGTTGGTGGAGGAATATTGATTTGAGATGAAGGTACTCCTTTCAGATCTAGTTGGGATAATTTTGAAATTAATTGATCCATAAGGGATTTATTATTTTCTCCAAAGTGGAATTTATTCTTATTTAACTCAGGAGGTGGTTTAAATAATACTGATTTAGGAATGGGAGATATAGTAGGTGTTTTTTTGGATACTATTCTCTCTATCCTTTCAGTTTGCTTTCCAAGAGATTGTAAATATAGGTTTGTATAATTATTCTGCTCTACAATATGAGGTATGTATTCCTGTTTTTTATTTATTTCTTTAGGTATGGCTTTGTATGGTGTAGCCACTATATCATAGAAGGATGAGGAGTGTACAGGTTCATTCTTCTTTGGAATGCCTGCTTTAAGTATAATACTTTTCTCAGGTGGATGTGTACTAGCTGTTGTAGTACCATCAGTACTTATATATATTTTCTCCTCTATTGTTTGAATTTTATTGAATGAGGGAATAGTAATGTTTTTCTCTAAACACATATCCTTTAGCCAGTGAAAAAATCCTATATTTAATCTTTCTTTGTGTAAGAACTTATTATATTTTTTATGTAGTAATTCCAGTAGTCTAGGTGGCTGAAATCTTTTTAAATACCATTCTCGGATATTTTTGTTTTCTTCTGATAAATAATCTTTTGTAATAAAAGCTTTATTTAATTTTCTTTGTTTCCTTTCTAGCTTGGCTGCTAGATAGGCTGCTATATATTCTTCTGAATATTGATTATTATTTATATCATCCTCAAGTTGTAATGTACAAACTTGGAAATCTTGTAATTCTTCTATACTGGGTTCAGTATTAGAAGTTGTGGGATGAGATTTTGATGTATATGTTGGAATTACAATATTATCTCTAGTCTTGTGTGTTCCTTGAAATTGTATGTTTGAATTGGATGAAGAAGGATGACTAGGAGGAGGAGGTAATATGATAACATTTGGGTTGTGAGAAATTGATTTCCTACTTGGTATGTTCTGTTTACTATTTCTCTTCCTATTAATGTCAATATCATCTTGTACTTGTAAATTTGTATTTTGAAATTGTATTTCTACATTTCCATCGGTATGTTCTATTATATGATTGGGAATATGATGTTGAGGAATTTCTTGTGGTTGATTGGCATTTTGTAATGCCCATGATTGGGGTAGAATTATATCTGACCATTTTATGGTTTTTGGAACTATCATATTAGATTTTTCTATATTTGTTTGGAACAGAATTGTTTGATCTTTTTGATCAAGTTTTAAGATATTGGGACTTAATGTATTCATGACCTTATAGTATATTCTATAGACTATAGCAAGATTTTGTGAACCATGGACCATATTGAATCCATGTGTTTTGAGATTTATTGTCAATATATCTAAGATATTTGGGTCGGTTAAAGAAACAGAAAAATTAGGAAAACAGTTAAAATAGAATGGACTGTTACAGAGGCTGGATTCAACCATGCCTAGTAGAGAGTCAGTGAATATATTGTGTCTTGTATCTCTTAGGCATACAAGCACAGAAGTGTTCAACCCTAGTCGGGTCAAAGGTTTTACGGCTATTTGAATGAGGCCAATGTGTAAATATTTGTAATTATTTTCTTTATGTTTTTCTATTATTTTTTTAGAGAGTAGGTGAAAGTCTTCTTGATGTTGTGTTACTGATAGACTTTCTTCTACAGTCTTGATGGCATAACCCATCTTGAGTTTAAATGATCCTTTATTATAGACATCATGAATTGGTACCTTAGGAATATTCCAATTTTGAATATTTTCCTCAATATCATTTATAATAATTTGTTCTTTATTTTTAACTCTCAGTTTTGAAGATGAAGATACAGTTTTACTAGTAAGATTCTTTATGAGATTTGCCATCCGTAGGTTGCGGATAATGACAATCTGGACATTCAGTGGCCTTAGCTTTTTTCTCTAAGCGGCTCTCCTGGCCTTGGCGGTACTTTTCGCATCGGCGTTCACTTGTCTCTTGTCTTAACTCTCGGACCAACTTTCTTGGTGGTCAATCTCACTTGGTTTCTTATAGAAAATGTATTTTCCTCTTTAACCTATGGAGTGAAAAGAACAGTTTTACAAATTCTTCAGTTGTAACTGTTTGCACAGTTCCACTGTGGAATAGTTCTACTGTTGTAATTTGTTTGTGACAGTGTATCACTGTATGGCTCTGATACCACTTTGCGCCAGGATCTACAGCACTGTCAGTGTTTTGGTTTGACGAAGTTTTATTTATTGGTTTTTATGTTTCAGGTTTTCAAGTTTATTTGGAAGCGGTTTTCAAGAAATTATAACAGGTATGTGAACAGCAAGCTGTTGTAAGTTATTAAGGATTGTAAAATTCTATAATAATTTAAACAGAATAATATGATTCCGATGAAGGGAATTATTGAGATATCAAGTACTATCCACTGGGCGTAACTAGTGTTACCTATCTTAATATTGAATAAAATTTTAAACTGCATAACAGGCAGTCATACATTCACACTAATCAGGCAGATATAGAAAATTACACTAGCATCTTTATTAATATTCACACCTTCTTACAAGATGAAAACAGAGAAAGTAATACAGAAAAGAGAAAGAAAGATAACAGGGAAATAAGAGTTTGAGAAGAGAAATAAAGATATTACATGAGAATCAGAAAAATAAAACAGAGAGGGATAAAGCAGAGCGGAAGAAGACAGAGGGAAATTTAGAGTAAGAGACTTACTGAGTACATAAACAGTAACTGGAAAATAGTTTCCAGGGATGAGGGCAGTACGAAGGTAAATCTTTGATATTACAATCACACATAAGTAAGAGTAGGGTAAGAGAGAACCTGGTCTAGCTATGAGGGCGAAGATAGCTTCAGATAAGAACGGTATGAACTGTTGCAGAGGTTCGATTGTGAGAACATTGGTTGTTGAGGTTCAAGGTTCAGAGGTCTGGTTCAGGGTTCAGAGGTCTGTAACGGTTCAGATGTTTGTAACGGTCCAGAGGACTGAGAGGTTTGAAGGTAATGGTTCAAAAGGTAAGGTAACAGGGTTAGGTTGCTGAAGCTTAGGTGTAAAGATTCAGTAAAGGCTGCTGAGGCTTTAAGGTTGAGGAAGAGGTTCCAGGAGGCTCAGAGGTTGTCGAGGACTCCGAGGTTTCAGGAGGCTTAGGCTTGAAGATAAGAGAAGAGGTGAGAGGTTAGGCCCTATCTCTCGGATGAGGAGGGGCTTCCTTCTTATAAGGCTCGAAGGGAATCTTTTGGGCTCAGATGGAACAGCTGGCAACGCCTAGTGGGCGAGAGAGGACAAAAGAGAGAGAGAGTGTCGGCAGAATGCGACAAAGGAGAGAGGACAGATTGTCGGCAGGATGCGACAAAGGAGAGAGGACAGAGTGTCGGCAGGATGCGACAGAAGAGAGAGAGGACAAAATGTCGGCAGAAGGCGACAGAGAAGAGAGAGGTGCTAGTGGACAAAACTACGAGCATAGGGGGATGCTCTTTGTACAAAAGGACAAAAAACAAAAAAGTAAAAGCATCTATGCACAGTGGCTCTTTTGGCCTTATTACAATTGGAGTACAGTGTTTGGTGGGACCCTTGTTTGTCCCATATGATGTCTTGCTATTGTCGCTTATTGTTTCTGGATGGTGATGTCATGGATGATGAATTCATGGTCTTTGGCTGAATTCTTCGGGATCATCCTCTTCCGGATCTGTTTCTTCTGGATCTGTTTCTTCTGGATCCTTCTGGCTGAGTTGGAGGTACCTATTGGTATGCAGTGGAGAAGACTGAACTGTTTCTTCGGAAGATGTAGGTTTTCTTCCTGCTTCTGCAAAGATTTCTTTCATTTGTTTCTCCAGTTCTTCCTTAGAGGCATGTGGGTTGGTTTGAAGCATATTTCGAAGGTAGGTTGGAAAGTCAAAAGAAGTGTTTGGAGTATTTGGGTTTTCCTGGTATATAGGTGCTTTAGGTGGTATCCTTTTTGGAGTGGCTTTGGTGAGATCCATTTGAAAGATATCCCACCATTTTACAGAGATGGTTTTTCCCAAACGAGGGATGTATGTATAATCATTGGAAGTATTGGGTGATATGGTATAATCCCATTTCATAAACCAAGGGATTTGATACAAGGCCATAAAGTAAAGGTGAGTGTCAACTGAATTATTGATATTATTGTATTGTATAAATTGCTCCTGCAACTCCTTAAAAGCAGGAGGTAAAATCATAGCAGTTGATCCCCACACGAAATACCAGTTTTGAAACCAAGTGGGGAACCGTTCAAAAATTGGTAGCCGGAACTGTAAATACCAGCTATGAGTATTGTTAGGATTTTGATAATAGAAAAATTTGTGCCAAGCTTCGATGTACTCAGCATATTTGAAATACTTATAAGAAAATTCAGGATTTTGTAATTTCTTTCCTTGTGCGGGATTAGAACCCCACTCAGTATAAGAAAGAAGTTTCTTTATCTGTACTTTTGAATAATCTATGATTCGGGTATTTTGTTGGAAATAGTGGACAACAGAGATGGACCCTGTTTCCATTAGAATGGCTTCATAATACTCTCGGGTCTTAACCCCATTGATAGGATTAAGATGATTTAGTAGGTATAATGGTGCAAGCTTGCTTGGATCCATGTGAACCTGATGTTCATCAATGGTAATGTCCATTAGAAAGGCTCTTTCAATGTATTCTGATCTTGGAGTGTTGGTAGGAAGAGTGGATTTTGACTGGGCTGGTGAAAATGAAGGAATTGAAGTTCGTGATTCTGGGTATGTAATTTGATGAACTGGGGATAGAGATGGTGAACGAATATTCAGGGGTGAAGGTTCCCCTTCATATGGAACTAAAGAATGCATGGGTTGTTTTTCCCGGCGAGTATTGCCTCGGGAGCCCATATTTAAGGATGAAAGATCCTTATCAGATAGGTTATCTTGGAATAATTGAAGTGCAAGTGAAAGTGGTGATTCGTCTTCGTTGGCGTCAGTGTTGCCCCCCCTGCAAAAATTCACGGGTTAGAAAATCGGGTAAAGAATTAGAAGACCCGGGAAGATGTTCAATAGAGAAGTCGAAGGCAGAGAGAATAGCCTGGGAAAGTATGGGGTTAGCCCGCTCGCGCACCTTGTGGGTTACGCCCAACGGTTATGATGAAGAGATAAAAAAGCGACGGGCAGGATCGTATCCAAAGTCAACATTTTTCCAAAAAAAAGAGCACCTTTTTTAAAAAATGCCGACTAACAAGACGCTGTACTGACGCGTCTGTAGCATTTACAACACTCTGGGAAGCACTCTCTCTCTCTCTCTCCTGGGTCGTTCTTCCTTCTTCCCAAACAAACCAGACACACTATCTCTCTCTCTCTCTCTCTCTCTCTCTCTCTCTCTCTCTCTCTCTCTCTCTTTGCCTCTCGCTCTCGCAAAAAGGGAAAAGCCCTCTCATGGAAACGAAAACCTCTCACATAAATAAGTGAAAAGCTCATTGCTTTCTCAAAAAACCTCTTGCTGTCTGAGGGAAACCTCTCGCCTTCTCAGGGAAAAGCTCGCTGCTCTCTCAGAAAAGCTCGCTGAGATCTGTAAAGGTATTCTTTGTCCCTGTATTTGTCTAAGATTTGTAGAATGTTGTAAAATCCCCATTGCTCCAATGGAGCTCTAACCAACAATAGAGCCGTAATTTTCCCACCTCTTCCTCGTCTCTCTGAACATGGGCACCTCTGAAACAGAGGATTGTGAGCAATCATCTCACTATGAAAGATTTTTCTCATTGTTTATTTTAGTGTGCAATCACCTCTGATTTTTCTCAGAATGGGTTATTTTAGCGTGCTGTAGGTTTTTGTTCAATAATAGGTTTTTGCTTAAGAATAGGATTTTGCTCAAAATATTTATTTGTTAATTTATATTTATGCTGATATTTGCTCAAGAATAGGATTTTAAAAAATGCGCTATTTTTTTTGGAAAAAAGTCAACCTCTTTGGATATGATCCTACCCGTCGTTTTTTATCTCTTCATCATAACCGTTGGGCATAACGAACGGGGTGTGCGGGCGGGCTAACCCCATACTTTCCCTATATATATATATATATATATATATATATATATGGAAACGTCTTCCCAACGCTCATAGGCGAAATGAACAGTGATTGTGCCTACCCTCATCACCATCCAAAAGTCATCGCACGGTCACGATTGTCCTGTAGTGTTTCATTTTTTATTTTTTTTATATAAATCGGAATGTCTTGAAATTTGGAGTGTATGTACATCTTAGTTATCCGCACTTACTAAAAATATAAAAAACATATTTCGTAAAAAATAAATTTACCAAAATACCTTCAAAACTTTTCAAGGGTATTTTGGTTAATTATATTCATGTAAAATATTTTTTTGATATTTTTCAAAGATTTGTCTATTTTTTATGAATACACTTTCCAAATTTCAAACCATTTCGATTTGTATAAACAAAATGAAAAATAAAACACTATCAGATATCCATGATTGTCAGATAGGCCCAGATTCGATCTGGGTTGTTCGGCTTGTACTGTGGCGATACGTTAATCGGTGCACCGTAGCATCCTCCTATATATATATATATGTATATATGTATATATGTATATATATATTAGGGTGCTTACACTATGGAATAATTTATCATTGTACTCAACAAATTTTGGACATTTCTTTACCTTTTTTTGTACATATTGTATTTTTTTAATTAGAAGAAGTCTACATGGGGTGTGACATCACCCATATGGAGCACATTAGTGGCATTTACAAAACAAGGGTATATACGTGTCGAAAAATACTTTTATTAAAAAAGAGCTCTATATATAAAACAATGGTATACAAGTGTCCAAATTTTGTTGAGTATAATGATAAATTACTTCATAATGAAGCACCCTAAAATAACTCCATATTGTAAGTACCCTAAAATGACTCCATAGTGTAAGCACCCTAAAACTTCTCTCTCTCTCTCTCTTTCTATATATATATATATATATATATATATATATAAATATATGGGTTTGTCTAGAGTTAACAACCTCTTAAAATACAAAGGTTCAAGTTAGAAGGGGTTGTGATAGGTGTATTTATCAAAACAATCATTATTTTTTATTAAAAAATTATTTAAATAGGTAACTTTACCATTAAGTAAGGGAAAATTTGAAATTTTCACAAAAGTACAATGGCATTTTGGAAGTTAATGTCCTGGAACTTTATTTGTAGAGTGTCCTTGTCCTTTAGTTAAAATTTCAATTTTACCCCTTATGGATATGACAAAAGTACCTTTTGTCTTGTAGTAATATTTACAAAATTAACCCATAAAAATAACTTTTTTAAAAAAATAAACTACAAAATTAATAAATCCGCCCATCACAACTCTCTCTATCTTGAACCTTTATAATTGGGTTGTGAAGTTTAGAATATCCCTCTATATATATATATATATGGAGATAGAGAGAGAGAGAGAGAGAGAAGAGGCGGGAGGATCACATACTAATGGATTATGCTGGGATTGATTGCTTACACGAAACTGAGTAACCGAAGGGTTTTAAAAAAGGAAAATGGTTTGATAGGACTGCAGCCCTATCAAAACAAGTAAAGCCTTACCTTGTAACTCATTGAATATTGCAATTCAAGTATCGGAAATCTTTTACATCGATCCTCTCAGCTTGAACATTATAGTTGTGAAAAAAAATTAGGTTTTGTCTTTAAGTGATATTTACACAAATACCCTTACTTGATGAACGAGATATCATAAAAAGTAAAAAAAAAAAAATTTTAAAAAAATACACCTCATATTTAGTAAATCCATCCATCACAACTCACTCTAACTTCACCATTTGTAATTTGAAGTATTGTGAATTATAGATTATCCCATAAATGAAAGAGTAATTTACATACAGGCACGAAAACAAAAAAATTGAAACCAGTCCAATGTTGCTAATATCGGACTAAATGACAAAAATAACAAAATAAAAGAGCCAAGTGAGGACCGAACTTGCATGTAATTTTCAGGTAAATAAAGGCTCATTTTGTATTTTTTCAGATTTGTTTTCATGGTCATACGTAAATTATTCTAAATGAAATCCATAATTTTTCCTTATGCATGAATACAAATGTTAGGACTTAGGAGAAGGGATTCACATATCTCAAAGGATGACCAACCTAAAGATCAGAATAGTTTCTCAAATAATTGCTTGTGAATTTTAAACACAAAGTAGCTCTTCATGTGGAAGGTGGCACTTCTTGTTGCAATTGCTATGAATTTTTAATAAAGGATTACACATTTTATCATATTCGTCATTGCACTAGTTTTATGTAAAAAAATAATTTTATGATTTCCCTGGTCTAATGTTACTTCTCATTTACTTGATTTGTCATTGATGATTTCATTGAGAAGAAGTTGCCTAGCTTGCATTCTGATTTTTTTGTTCTAACAGGTATATAACTGTGGGGAATCAACTTAATAAAAGGCATTTGTATTACTATTTTGCTACTTCAGAGCGAGATCCTGAGAATGATCCAGTTGCAATCTGGCTTAATGGTGGTCCTGGTTGTTCTGGACTCAATGCAGTTGTGTACTTATTGGGTTGGTAGCAAAATACTCTTTTTTGTTAGTTAGTAATTGTTCATTAGCTTACAATAAATATAATTTTTGATGTTTTTCCAATGATTTGTGGATTTTTCTAATTATTTGCCTTATTTTTCTATTCTTTTTTTCTTTTTTTAAAATTTTCTGAATTGTTTCAATTTATTTATCGATTTTTTCCATATTCCATTCTTTATATACTTTTTTCATCATACTTACAATAAAAGGATTGTATAATACAAGACCATTTATTTTTGTTACAAGGAGGTCATAATTACTCCTAACTATTAGATATCAAATTGGATGGCGTGGGGTGTGTCCCGAAGTTGAGGAATTATGTTTTGAACTTTGAGTTTAGTCAATGATAAGGATATCAGAAGTGAAAGAAGCTTAAGGAAATGCATTAGGACCAGATGGTATCTCGATAGAGGTTTAGAAGTACATGGGGAGGTTGGTATTGATTGGCTGACCAAGCTATTCAACAAGGTGGTGAGAACAAAGAAAATGTTTGACGAATGGAGGAAAAATACCGAATTGTTCAGGTACCTATTTACAAGAACAAAGGAGACATATAAAATTGTGCGAAATATCGAGGAATTAAACTTATGAGCCACACTATGAAGCTCTGGCAGAGAGTGATTGAGCAACGCCTAAGATATGAAACTAGCGTCAGGGAGGTGAACAACTGAGGCTATTTTCCTACTTAGGCAGCTGATTGAGAAGTTTAGGGCAAAGGCTAAAGGTCTCCACATGGTCTTTATTGATCTAGAGAAAGCTTATGATAAAGTACCTCGATATTTTGATTTGGTGGTTGTTAAAAAATATAGGAGTCTCTAGATACTACATCGATTTAGTGAGAGATATGTATGATACTGGGCTAACTAGTGTACGAACAACTAGTGGAGAGATGTGCGAGTTTTCAGTGACAATAGGTCTACATTAGTGGTCAACAATGAGTAAATAACTCTGTCTTAGTTATGGACGGCTTAACTAGGCACCCACAAGATGAGGTACCGTGGTGCATGTTGTTCACAACTGACATAGTTTTGTTCGATGAGATTCGAAACAACGTCAATACAAAGTTACAACTTTGGATGGATGTTTTAGAATCTAAAGGTTTAAAAATTAACCGGACTAAGACAGAGTAAATAGAATGCAATTTTAGTAATAATAGGAGTAGAGACAAGGAAGTTGTTAAGATTGACAACCATGAATTGCCGAAAATAGTATATTTTCGATATCTTGGGTTGATAATCCAGGAAAATGAAGAGATTGAGGAAGATGACACACATAGAATTAGAGCTTGGTGAGAAAAGTGGAGATGTGTAACCTGAATTTTATGTGATTGCTGCATACCAATGAAGCTGAGAAGCAAGTTCTATAGGACAGCTATAAGACCAACTTAGCTCTATGAGCTGGAATGTCGGGTAGTCAAAACATAATTTACCCATAGAATGAGTGTAGTGGAGATGAGGATGTTGAGATGGATGGGTGGCAAGATAAGAAGGGATAGAGTTCGAAATGAATATATTATAAAAATTTTAGGTATGACACCAATAGATGATAAGATGAGAGATAGTAGAGTTAGGTGGGCTGGTCATGTGCAGTGCAGATCCAGTATAACACCTATTAGGAGATGCGAGTTAGTTCAATTGGAACGTTAAGAAAAAGGAAAGGGATAGGCCCAAAAGAATATGGTTGGAAGTAGTGAGAAAAGATATGATGACTTACGATCTCACTAAGGGCATGATCCTTAATAGAGCAGAATGACAAACCAGGATTCATGTAACCAACCGTGATTAGTTGGGAAAAGGCTTTGACGACGACGACAATGATGATAAAAGTTGCAAAGGCATTGGGATATGTAATTAAGACATTCTATCAAAAAGCAACAGCCTTGGAAAATGTTTCTTATCAGTGTTCTAAAAATCAGATTGGTGTGGTGAATCCTTCACCACCGATTCTGCTCAAATCAGCAAAACTGGTGATCCAACCAAATTAAAAAAAAGAAAAAAAGAGAATGGAAATTATAATATGTGATGAAGTTCTTCTTTCCCTTAATTTTTATGTTTAAAATAAAATATTTATATAAGTTTCTCAATTTAAAAATAAGTTGGCAACCTCACCGGAAGGTTCAAGCGCTATAACCATCATCACTTTAATGGGCTTTGTTTATAGTGTTTATAGCTCTAATTACCAAAACCCACGTCTCGGTTTTATTAGGGTACTCCTATATATACAATATTTATTTAATGTACTCGACATTATTGGGACACTCAATATCATTGCTTTGTAATGTAAAATGTTTTTGAAACCGGGTGTTTATCATCATTTAGAGTAGTAGAATAGATATTTCTTTAAGAAATTGGTTGCACTCTATGAGCTGTTTAAAAGCAATTAATATTCTATATGGGTGATGTCACACTTCATGGGGATGATGTCATTGGCTACTATAATTAATAAATATTTTTCTTTTCATAAAGAACTTCTACTTTACCTGTGATTAATTACCTAAAATACCTCTAGACAAAAAAACTACTCCATTGTGAAGTGAGTATCAAGTGTCTAAAAATGTTGAGTGCATTAAAGAAATATTCTATGTATAGGAGTACCCTAACAAAACCTTGTTTGCAACTTGAAACCAATTTTTTTTTTTTATATCCATACATCTTGATGTTGAGATGATCAATTAGATAGTTCTCCAATGTCAAAATAGCTTTCTCAAATGGATTTTTTAGTGTATATTGTTGATTATACTAGAAAGCAATAGCATTAATCTGCTTTGGAGGAATCATCTTCTGGGGAACCATTTGGATTTTTTGGCCGATTTGGAGGATGTCTTCGGCCTCTTGGGCTGGATCAATATATACACTATAGTATAAACAAGGGTTTAATATATATACAAAAGTGCTCAAGAATCCATTGGAAAATGTTGTTTGACATTGGAAAACCATTTAATAGATCATCTTGATATCTAAATGTATGGATATGGAAAAAGAAAAAGACTCCAAGTCTGAAAAATAGTACATCTTGCAACACATTATCTAGACTGTCTATTTTCAAGACTTTCATGCTTTTATATATCTACTTGAATCAAACTAATTTTGGAGTTCAAAATTTTATAATTAGAAATGCAAATAGATTTTAGGGCCATCGTAAAAATTTATAACAAGTTTGGAGCTACGCCTTAATTTGATTATTTAATGTTACACTTCTTGTTAAACCCCTTGTATACGAGACCTGTAGACATAAAACAGTAGATGAAGCTTAATGCCACCAATGGGTAAGGGTGCTAACTAGCCTCCTTCGACCCCGAAAAGGTGGAAGGTAGGCTTAGGCCAGCCTAAACCCAAAAATTTAGTTTTAGGATTGGCTTGAATTCATGATGACAAGGCCTGAGCCGGTTTGAGAGCGAATAAATGGCAGGTCTAGGGTGAGCCTTATTTAGGTATAAGAAAGTTTTCTAATATATGTTATATATAAGGAAAAGGTTTGTATAAAGTTGAGGCCCTAAACAATCAAACTAAGGCACAACTCAAAAATTCACCAGAAGAAGTTGTTCCGATGCGGAAAGACCTCAGATCCGATCATCTTGATCTCCAAATACATGGACGTAAAAAAAACAAAAAAGAAGGATTTCAAGTTTTGGAAATGGTACCTCATATAATATGCATTATCTAGAGCATCAGTTTTCAAGATTTTCAACTGTTCATAGATTTGCTTGCTCTACATTGCTTTTGAAGCTTTAAATTTTATAATTAGAGATGATAATAAATTTTCACGCAATTACAAAGATTTTTTATACTGAAACAACATTTGCGTGTTCGATTCTATGGCTGCCAAAACATTGTTTAGAAACAAACAGCGAAAATGGATGGAAGCTTGCTGCACTTTCTTTGCTTGTTGATGGAAAATAAGGGGGAGTAATATTGAAACTTGTGAGGGAGAATATCAAACGGTGAATAATATGCCACTATTGTTCTTTGAGTATTTTTTTTCTGGTTAAGAGTATTTCTTTTAGTATTTTATTTCTGGGTAAGAGTATTAAAGGGGATGCTTAACTGGATTCCTTGTTGAAAATTCAACCACTTCAGCTTTACTTCACTAATTGGGGTTCAATTGAGTTACAAAAACTTTAAGCTTTTATCAATGGTGGCTGAGCCAGCATGACTCATATGTTGGTGCATGTGCTCGCGAGGGCTCCCGACCTATTTTCATGGCAGGAATCCCATGGAAATATTTTTTTTCCTCATGTTTAAAACCTTTTTTGCAAATATAATATATATATATATATATATAAAAATAAATAATTAGTTTTTAAATAGTTTTCAAACAGAAATGTTGGACCAAGAAAGGAACATTGGTCTTCCTCCTCTTTCCTATTATATATGTAAGGGAGGTTAGAGAACATGAAAAAACAAAGAAAAAACCATCCAGCTTTGATACTTTTCTATATCCTATTATATATATAAGGGAGGTTAGAGAACATGTCAAAACAAAGAAAAAACCATATAGCTTTGGTATTTTTCTATATATAAGGTGTTGGGCTCACCCAGTTGAGCCCTCTCGCACGAATGCCGATATGCACAGCGGGACCCGGATATGGGACATAAAATATACCAAAATGATGTGTGTGAGTGGGAAACATGCAATAAAGCTATTTTCACGCTACATTCACGGGAAAAAGAGACAAATTCACAATTAAAATAAAGGTTACAATATTCTTTCAAGAAACAAACTTTTTTGGACACCTTGATTTCTTCTAGAGGGTTTTTTTCTCTCTAGGTTTTCCCTCTCTGAGGTTCTTCTCTATCTCAGAGGCTTTTTTTTTTTTTAGAGGTTTTCTCTCTCTAAAAGAAAATATTCTCTTTTTCTCTCTAGAGACTTCTCTCTCTTCTTCTTCTCTCTCTAAGAAGAAAGATTACTCTCACTCTCTTCTTATTCTCTCTAAGAGAAGTCTTTTTGTGGATTACTTTCTCTGTTTCTTATTTTCTCTCTAACAAGCTTCTCTCTTTAAAAAGAAAGGTTATTTTCTCTTTCTTCTTATTCTCTCTAAGAGAGAGAAGAAGAACGGTTACTTTCTCTCTCTTCATATTCACTTTAAGAGAAGTCTTTTTTGGGGTAACTTTAAGGGTTACTTTCTCTCTCTTCTTATTCTCTCTAAGGGAGAGAAAAAGAAGGGTTATTTTCTCTCTCTTCTTATTCTCTCTAAGAGAAGTCTTTTTGTGAGTAACTTTCTCTCTTTTCTTATTTCTCTAAGAGAAGGCTTTACGTTTTCTTAATGCAGCAAGAAGAGGTTTTGGTTAAAAACACCCACCCATAGAGTGCTCCCAACCACCAATATGAGGTTTTTATAATGTTCTAGGTGGAATTTTTGACAACTTTATTTGACCTTTTATCTTCTCATGTGGTCCCTCATGTAGGGACCACATGAAGATACTCTTTTAAAAAGCGCACAACTTCTTCACGTGAGGTTATCTCTTGCTAATAACTTTATGACTTAGCATCAAGTCATTTAATATTGTTAAAATCATATACCCAATTATTGGGATATTTTCATTGGTGACCATCGATAGGACACCCAACATCGAGGGCAGAAAAAACACGGTGAAAATTACATAGGTTTGGTGCATTTAGAAAGCTGCGTCTCTCTCTTGTGAAAAATACTGCCATGGGATTCCTCCCATGAAAATAGGTAGGGAGCGTAAGGCCCTCATGGGCAAACGCACCAAGATCATTTCTGATAAGTTGTTGCTTTGAGTCATCTATTAAAAGAGTACATGAATATGATCAATTCAATCAATAACATGGATGAAGATGAGCTAGAAACATGTTTACTTTTGTTCAAACAATGAATTACACTAGTCAATGTAAACCAAACAATGCTCATCTCAACTATGGAAACCTCTTAAAACTGAATTTTGCAATACATATTATCAGAACATTTTGTTTTGATTAAACAGATTATCAATGCCTATGCATATTGCTGTTCCAAATAACCAGAAAACTTAGTTTTGTGTCAAATCCTTTATTTTTTTACTTCGTTTTTCTCTGGTTCAATTCTATGATAATAAGAGTAAATAAATTTCAAAGCACTTACATGATGCTATAGAGATTAGAGAGGCATGTAACAATACCTGCCGATGTGAATCGATCTGAAAAAGAGCATAACTCCCTACTATAGGATATCTCCTAGCTTTAAAGTGTTTGGATAACTGCACTCATCGTCATCTGAACTGAAAATACCACATTAACAAATGAGAAAATGCCAATGAATCACATTTTCCAGCCAACCAAAATTGACTTGACTATGAAATGAAAAAGTATGTAGTATTGACTTTAGTACACTTACACATTGATTGAACTAGTGTCAAAAGTAAATGGAATTTGAACTGCTGTTGTTCTTAAGACTGTTACTTACCTGAAGGCTAATATTTGCTGCATTTAAATTCTCTTCAAACGGCATTATGAAGAAAGATACTCTTCAAACTGCAGAAGCCACTGGATATGTTTCTAGTTCCTGATTCCATCTGATTGCAGGCCCTTTCAAGGTTGATGACAATGAAGATTACCTTATAAATGGGGCAAGGGTCAAGCTGAATCCATATTCTTGGAGTAAGGTAGCACTTAATTGAATGGTTTCTATGTGCATTACTTACGGTTTAATCATCGCAATTTATTATCTATTCGTCTAAGGAAGACTTTGCGAATCAACATGTAGAATGTGAATACTTAATAACAAGAGACATTATTTCAGTCTCTTTGATTTGAATATCAAGTTGGTGTTGATTGAGTTAATGTGCTATAAACATGCTTGCACATTTGATCAAATATAAGGAATCATTTCCTATGGTACGTAATCATAATAGGCATGTCTGTATTTGAACATTACTTGTTTGCATCTTAATTAGTAGGTATTCTTTAGGTTATATCTCTCATAATTAACTATTTGGACCAGTATGCAAAGAAGATCTTTGTAAATTGCTTCCTGGTTATACCTCATTACCACAAAGCCTCATAGGATGTAGGCATTTTCAATTTTTAATTCAAAATTTACCATGCCCTTAAAATTTTCTTTTTGGCGATAATTAATTGCAGTTTCAATTGATTCATAAATATAGTTTGATTGTTATCCCTCTTGGTTTGGGTTTCTATGGGTTCCTTCAATTGGTTAACCATATGCACAAGGAACTGCCGGAGTGGGTCTTGGCCTCCATCTTTAAATTTTGTTATGATTGGGTGTTTTTTTCAGGAGAAATCTTTGAATATTTTGTTTTGAGATTCAGATACTTTGACACATAAAAAAATTCAAAATTGCTATCTTAAATCCACTTTGACGCTTGTTTATTGTTCTCTTTCAACTCTGTCATTATATATGGATCCCATATAGTCGTAATCTTGTGATCTTTTGCTACCATAACTAGTCTTCTTGAGTAATGGCTTGGCAATTGGGATCCCTTTTTATTGCTGTCAGCCCCACAAGCTTGACAAGATAAAGTAGTTTACACTCTTAATTATTATCTGTTGTCAATCCTCCTTATATGTTTTCTGAAAGGGTGAGATATCTTGAGCTATGTTGCTGGATCTATCACAATGCCTACAGAGCAAAAAGGCAGTAGCTCAATGGGATGTCAGAGAAAATAGGATTGCTTTATAGATGTTCAGTTCATTGGAAGTTAGCATTACTACGAATCTCATCTTGTTTCTGTGGCCAATGAAAGTACGATCACCTCAAAAAGGTTACTCTGTCAAATGAAGCCTCTTGTATCAATTGGAACCTGATATCATGGCAAAGAATCATGTAAATCCCATGAGCTAGGATTTTCAAAATGTCTTTTCTCTCATTTGAAATGATGTGTCCCTGATGTACTTTATGATTGCAACAAAATTAGAAGTGGCTGTTCTGAAATCCAGCGATTGCACAAGATTGTTTAAGTAATTTAATTATTAATGACATAGTTTGAGAATGTTTGGGTATCCATCCTGCTATTCTGATGTTCCCAGAGCTGTTATCACCGGAAGGGGTGTGGATCAGATATATTTATATGGCTTTACATTCTTTTATTTTATTGGTATTCTCTTAGCTCTGAAATGTATTATTTTAGAGATACCATTTACTTATTGTCGTTTTCCCTTGATGGATTGTTGTCCTTGTGACCCTTTATTTAATTTTCGTTGAGGGAATTTTATCATATTTCATGATTAATACTTTCTCTCTGTTGTAGGTATGGTTTGAAACTTTTCTCTCTGTTGCATGTACGGTTGAAACTTATTTTTTAGTTTAATTTATATTGGTGTCCAACATGATTTAACTGGATTGTTGTTCTTGTGACCCTTTCTTTAATGGTTCTTAAGGGAGATTTTATTGTAGTTCATGATTAGTTCTTTCATTCTCCAATACTGATATTGCCTCTCTCTGTCTCATCTATGATTGAAACTTAACTTTTTAGTTTAATTTACTTTGTAGGTGTCCAACATGATATATATTGATGCACCCGCTGGGACTGGATTCTCATATGCTGATAACACAGATGACTACATAGTTGATGACCCTGAGATCAATGCAGATATATATGAATTTATTTTAAAGGTCAGAAAGTATTAATATGTAAGTAACCCAAAGAGCTGTACATTAATTGTATCTGATGATGTTCTGATACAGTGGTTTCTTGAGTATCCTGAATTTCTGCCGAATCCATTTTATGTTATTGGAAGCTCATATGGTGGAATGCTTGTACCAGTAGTCTCACTACTAATAGATGAAGGTAGAATTGATTCTCCAATGTTATTTTCTTCAATTATCTGATAATTTTATTGTATTTTTTTATGTTCTAAAAATTTATGTACCCTTTAGTATACATTGTCATTTATCTTTCTGACCTTTCCCATTGTACATTGAATATATGCTTTGGTACGAACTACACTACTTTTGATTAATACATATTTACTTCATGTCTTTATTCAGGACTTGAGGCAGGAACTAAACCAAGGATAAACTTTAAGGTGATCAGCCGTTCATTTGGTTCTGCTAAGCTTTTCAAAGAAATTGGTGGTGTTTTCCTGATAACACAAAGACTTTGTATAATAAATGAGAAATCGTCACGTAAAGAATGGATTTGGTCATCATAGATGCCTAGAATAGCCAATTATCTGGGAACAATGACCATTGATCGGGTACAAGGTTGTAATATTTTCACAAGGTTGTGAATTGATAGGATGAATGCAGTCTTCCACATGTTGCTTTATTTGGTTATAATACATTTTCTTTTTTCCTATTATATCAGGGTTACTCAATAGGAAATGCATTTACAGACATCAGAATAGATAACAATGCCGAGATTCCATATGCCCATCGCATGGGACTCATTTCAGATGAACAATATAAGGCATTGAAAAAATCTTGCCATGGAAACTACTGGAATTCAAGCATCCCTGACTGTGAAAAGAACATGGAAGATTATATGAAAGTAAGCTGGTTTTTCTACTTTACTTTGTGAGGTCATCCATTCTGTTATTATGTTCTAAGCAGTCATTATTCCCACATTGATTGTGCAGACTGCGGGCGCGATCAATAAATACCACGTCCTTTGTCTCCCCTGCCACTTTGTGATGGGCATCACCACCACGACAAACCTCAACAACAAAATAACTCAGAGGAACTCTACATATGGGGAAATGGTGTATGAAACTGATTGTGGTGGTGCAGTTGCTGAACATGCACATGGGCGTCGTCGCCTCCCAGAAAGGCAACATCCTCCTGATAGTATCTATTGTTGTGTGAGTGCTTGTATATTTTTTGGGAGCAGGATTTTAGTCAAGATTCAAGAAATTGTGATCATATCAGATACATATTGTTGTGAGGTCCAGCCAATCATGATACGATGACCATCATGGGGTATTTGGTGAATATCAGGTCATATAGACTAAAGTTGTGCTTGTTTTAAATTTATCTACTTTTATAATATATTGATGTATTAAATATGAATCCATTATTTCTAAGAGATATTGAAGAATTCTCAGAAAATAAAAACTCTACGCCTAATTTTCCCGATTTATCGACCAATACCGCTAATTGATCGTAAGGGCTTCCCCCTTAAAGGATAGGTAATTATATCTTTTTCTTCAACATTGGCTTTGAATGTAACTTGGAATCAGTAAGTAGCTTTTTTATATGTTGACCTTTCATTCCCTTTCCAGTTAGTTGTCATGTATACCTGAACTAATTTAGGATGTCTAGTTCTGGTCTGATTCTTCATATTATTTCACTACATATCATGTGTAAAACTGTGAATTCCTTATCATAATGCTTTGGTTGCAGGATTACAATCACCGGCCTAGCATGCTTTTTAACTCGGAGTCAGGAAGGAGGGATATGCATGCACAACCGGTATTTTTGACTTCTTATAATTTTTCATTGTCATGGTAGTTTTGCTGGTGTTTCCATTGGTTTATATATTCTCATTTGCAGTTTGGTAGTCTTATGATTGCACTGCCTGCATGCAACCATTAAAACATCTTTTATTATTTGCCTAAATTCCCTAGCTTTTTCATTTCATATATACTTGATGAAGTTTAAAATTAGAATTCGTCTACATTAGGCTAGTACATTTTGCATGCATCTGATGAAATGTGAAAGAAAATGTAGGCAACAAAATATGAGTTGCTATAGCAGCTTTGTCCAAAAAAAAAGAAAAAGGAAAAAAAAAAAACAAACAAAAGAGTAGCTATAGCGGCATTCACATTCAAAACTCCTCCTGTTCCACTGTTTTATTATTCTTATCATATTAGAAGCAAGACTGTCTTTTATGTAAGTCACTTTGGTATGGATGGGGAGTATATCAAAGTGAAATCTCTTTGTTCGATGAAAGTTATGGTGTAATCAATATGGTGGAAGAATTCAGTGAACATTAGAGTTGGAAATGGAAATAAAAATGAATAAAAGCTCTATTTATTATTATGGTAAATCAGTGCATCAATATGTAAATCTGAGTTCTTATGTCGCTTCGATGTGTTGACCTACGAGACAAACCTTTGGCTTTTGTCTCGGTAGGTGTATTATTCTACATTTCCCCAGAAGGACATTAATTCATTTCTTTTTTCCTAACAAGCAGAAATGATTCTACAAATCAAGACCGGACTATTTCAATAGAAAGCTCTGACTTTTATTTGATACTCAAGATAATGAAAGATAAATTTATCAAGGTTGAAGCTTCAGATTGATCAATGAAGTATTTGGCATGGAAGATTTATATCATACAAATTTCTTGTCAGAGCTAGAATCATCTTAAATATCTTTGATAATCCTTTCCTTGAATTCTCTTCACTTTGTCAATTGTGTTTCTAATAGGTCCCCACACATCTAGAAACCATTCTTCCTCTTACAATTTCATAATTCACTGATTCAAATTCTTGTCTCCTTTCTTGGTGCAAAACCGATACTAAAAAGTATAGATCTGAGGGTAATTGTGCAACAACCTGGCTTCTTTGATCTCAATCAAGGGAATGAAGAGAAAACGTATTTTTGGTCCACAACTCTTACCAAACTCATGGTACTTGCAATACACAAGGATGACCTTCCAACTCAATGTATTCTCGGTACACAAGGATGGGAATTCTCTCTCTACACCAAGGAGGAGGAAGAAGATTTCATTATCAAATTATCAACAAAAGTAACTAGCGATTACAGCTATGTTAGTTTGCTGGAACCATAGTTAGC